>NC_071616.1:30754639-31057669 GCF_014839835.1 Dryobates pubescens
TTAGGTTGGGAAAGACCTTTAAGACCATTAAGTCCAACCGTTAACCTAATACTGCGAAGTCCACCCCTAACCCATGTCCCTCAGCACCACATCTATGCTAAATATTGCCACGGAAGGGGACTTGACCACTTCTCTGGACAGCCTTTTCCAATGTTTGACAACCCTTTTGCTGAAGACTTTTCCCTACTATCCAATCTAAATAATACATGCTCAGCTAATGCAGGAAGAAGTGCATGGTGTGCACAGGTTTTCAGTCTTCAGTTGGGAAAGGTGGGAAGTGAGGGAGTCAGGATGTGGCCAAAGTGGCTGGGAATCAAATGCTGGTGCTTTTAGCATTGTATGGTTTGTTTTGATGCAGGCAGATGAACTTATCCAAAAGTGTTTTTTCCTGTTTTGGCAATTAACATATTTATTGTTACATAGCTACCTCATTGCACTAAGTTACTTGGATTTTCTCTCTTTTACCTTCCTCCTCAGTGCTTAAGGGTCAAATATGCAAACCTTACTGTTGTAAAGCAGAGTAGATCTGCTTTTTAGAGTTTTAAGTCAGGTTCTAATACTTTCTATACTTCTGGCTGTGTGGCAGAGAAAGAGGGAAGGAAGCTGTCATGAAGACAGATTGCACAGAAGACTCAGTACAGTGCTAGCTCCCAGATGTTGAGACAAATGCAATTTTATTCTTCAGGCTGCACCTCTTTTTTTTACTTTATTTTTGTATCTCTATCTATATGTATGTGTTTACAAGTACATTTTATGCGCTAAAAGCAGTGCATAGTCATACTGGGTTTTAGATCATCTGATCGTTTTTAGGGTAAAATGGGAGCAAATGTAGTATGAGTTTGGGTTGTTACACAGAGCTTTCTATCTACTTGTATCTCTGTGCTAGGCAAACAAAACCCTGTCCTAGTGGTATATCTCCATGAAATTTTCTTGGGACAGACACATTGTGTTGCTACAACTGGTTACCAATGAGTGTAAACAGATCACTCTAAGAGTTTAACCAAGCTGACCAGTCTGGGTTTTTTCTCTCCAAAGCTCACCAGCACTAAAATTTAGGCAAATACCTCCATGCTGGCTAATTTTTTTGTTCTTTCAGATTTTGCCAAAACACCTGCAAAAAATCACTGGCTTTTGGGCCACACTGCTTTTGCTCAGAGCAATAAAGTCCTTGTTCCTGGCTTAGCATGGCCCCTTGGATGTGTCATTTGGATGGCTTTTAGAGCTGAGTAATACTGAATTTGGAAAAGCAGAAATGTAATTATGACCCTTTCCATTAAGAGACAAAGTTTTCTGTCATTATTGTTTAAGAAGAAACACAAAATTTTCATTTAGAAAACTTTGATTTTAATTTGTAGTATTGAAATTGTAGGAGAGCTGTTGCTTTCTCATCCTGCTTTTTCTGCTGACTAGGAAAAACAACAGGAAAATGTCCTGCCCCCTAGCTAAAACACTTGCATTACTTTAGTTTTAAAGTAAACATGCTTATGAACTAACCACTTCTGCTAATTGCCATCTGCTTCTTCACCAGCACTTGAATCCCACTCACCCTCCAGTGTCTAGTATGCCAAAAATGCATTTGCCTAGGCTTGAGCTAATGGGACAAGAGGCCATATCTTAATTATAGTAGTATTATCCACTTCTGTGCCACATCAATTTTGATTGATTTTTCTCACAATTTATAGAACAGGGTACACAAACCTGTTGGATTTACACTCTGAATCTTTAATCTAGATGTTCATTAAAAAGAAGAATAATTCACTTCATCAGTAAGCTTAGTGTTTTCCCATTTTAACTGTTTATCCCTGTTGTTTGTCATCAGGCTAAACAATAAATTGGTTCCAGAGCTGGTTTAAATGGCTTTTCAGTCCATGCCATGTGTAGCCTCGGTCTTCTCACACTGTGTACAGAAACAGGCTTTTGTTTGCAAAGGGGGGGGGATTTTGTAATTGCCCAAATAAATTCTCTGTGTTTGTGTTCTGTGGCTTTTAAGTTCGACCAAGTAACATTAGCATCCACAGGGATGTGTGTTAAAAATAGGATGGATATGGGGGAAGGGGTTATTTATAGAGAGACTTGGGCCTTAGAAGTTATGAAATTGGCTTAAAAATCACACTGTCCTTTAAAATCATGGGGGATTGGTTGTACACCTTTTTTTAGAGCCTTTAAGGTTTTTTGCAGGCTTTTCTGCAGAAGAGAAGACAGTTTGAAACATTTTGGTTTGGGTTCTCCTTCACCCCGTGGTTTTGCATTGCTCATGGCTTTCTAGTAGTAGCACCTAGAATCTCCACATGCTAAAATTCTATGAATTTGCAATATTAAAGTCAGATTCTGGGAGTTGCAAAAAAAGCTGCTATCTATCAAGTCTCTTCAAACTCTTTTGGTTTAGTATTTCCCTGCAGAGTCTTTTGTAAGGAAAACAGCAGTTAGAGAAATCCTCTACTGTGCAGTGCCGATGTCAACATTTGTTGTCACAGGGCGCAACTATGAAGAAAAGAAGGACCTTCTGGAGGATGCCAGCTCTTTTCCATGGGCTGGCAATTTGGAGCTGGTATATCTGGTTTCCTTTTGTGGGGCAAGTGATGGTGGATTTTCACACCAGTGGCACGCACAAGGGCTGGTTACTGTTTTTCAGCAGGATTTGGTACATTATGCAGCTCTGAAAGGTAAGATCTCTCAGTTTTGGATAGGGCCTTCAGCAGTTTGGACCTCATTTCCTGGCTACTTATTTTTCTTGTAAGAGAGTGTGTACATCATTTTTGGTTGCTTTTCACATTCAGGTGTACATTTCCTATTGCTTTTTTGTGTGTGTTCCCCCCTAGTTCTCTCTTTTCTTACTTGCATCATCTAGAAATGGAATCATTAATAAATGCCTGTCTGAAGGACATGTGGCAGGGGCAGGTGCTTTAAATCATTGTTGCACTGTGCTGAAAGTGTATCTACATTTTGGAAAAGAAAACTGTTGCAGGTCTTTTTGAAGCAAGATTTTAATTTGTAAACTGTCTGCTATTTTTGGTGTGTCAAATATGAAGGCTTCCTGTATGAAACCAATAGTGAAAAAGATCACAGGAGACCTGGAGCAGTGACCCAGGTCACAGCAGGCCTGTTTGCATGACACCTGTGTCATCAAAATAGCCTTGTTTTGGTATCCTTAAATGAGATTTTATTTTTCTTTAGGTGGTATATCTGTTGAAAGGCGTATTTGATTGTGAATAATTTGGAGGAAAACAATTTTCTGTCCCTCTGAGAATATCGTACATCTCCTCTTCATTGTTACTTCTGAACTCTTCACAACATCAACTGATGTTCTGCAAGTTGTCAATTTTCATTACTGGAGTCTGCTCAAACATGTTTTCTCCCTGTTTTCTTCCACTTCAAGCATGTTGAGTCAGATAAATTCAAACAGCGATGTTTAATCACTGAGCGCTAATCACCCTTGTGCAATATTGATCATCAGCCTTTTTGTATGCAATGATCAGAACAGGTAATAGTTTGCTGGTAAACACCAAGGAGTGGGAGGGTGTAGAAGTTGATACTACTTTTCTAATTCCTGGGGGTTTCTAGGCTCCATCAAACAATGTTTTCTTCCCTTTTTTTCTCTCTCATGTGCCAAACTCTGTCTTCCTTCATGTACTTATGTTCAAGGCAAGCAGTAATTACTACATTCTGTCACAGCATCTGCAAGTGTCCCAATCCCTCTTAGGATGCTGGTGCTGCTGAGACTGTGCACCATCTCATTGTCCCAAGGATCCTGTCACTTCTCCTCCTCCTCTACAGCACACTCAAAACACACACAGGCTTCCCCTGCAGCCCTCTTTCATGGGGGCTGCCTATGAACATGCATTTGAGAATGAGTGCTTGTGAGATAGTTCAGTTAAAAAGAGACGGGGGAAAACCCAAGCAGGCAGGGCTGCGGTGTGTGGGTTGAAAGCTTCCCCTTCCCCCCCCTCCAGTTCCTCCCACTCTTTCCTTAACGGGTAAAAGATGAGGGCTGTGCCTGAACTTGCTATTCTGAATAACCTCTTCTCTGCACACAGCGACTGATGCTCACATCCTGTTTGCTACCAGCTTAGCCAAAAGAGCGCCCTGGAGAGTGACATTTCTGTTTCTGTTGGGTTTCTTTCAGGGAGTTAGCAGGCTGGCTCTCTGCTGCTGGCTCTGTCACGTGCCTTTTGATTCTCTTCTGTGAATTTGAGGACACACGCTTTTCCTTTGCTTTTTGTATGAAATAGCAAAATCACTGTGGGATTTGGAATTGGGTCTGGAAAAATGAAGTGGAGTTTGAACAGATGAAGAATCTATATTGAGTCAGGATCTTTAAGTATCTAGACTTTGATTAATGCTCTGCTAACAGAAGTAGTCTGACTGGGAAGTAACATGAATAAACCTGTGAATCCTACTTTTGCCAAGCTATAGGAAAAAGATCTAGATTTAAATAGTTGTTCTACTTTTAATCCACACACACCAGCGAGTCTACATTTTAATTCTCTAAAGTAATCACTTTTGCCATATTTGATAATCTGTCTGCACAGTTTCAAATGTGTTTTACTGGTGAAGGTGCTCAGGGAAGCTGAAATGCAGTATTAATTATCTACTCTACAATATGCTTGATTGAGTGGCTCATGCTGCAGAAGTTCCCCATGCTAGCTTTGTTGCATCTACTGCTTTTAACATTTCAGCAACTGCAAGCCACACAGCCATGCTTGGAAAAATACAGGCATCAAAAAAACCCAAGGCACAAGAACAAAAAAATACTTAAAACTGTCAACTCTATTTTTGAGATGCTGCACAGAAAAAATATTAAAGGGAATCTTCTTACAGTTTTAACAAATCTTGCTGTGAGTAAAACTTTGAAGGCTAAGCAAGTTCATCTTCTTGCTATTTTTGCAACCCTGTGCCTTTATAGTGAACTTAAGTAAAAATGGGAGGAAATGTAAGTACAACCAAATTCATTAATCTCACAATGAGAAGTGCTCATATTATTCCTTTTATCTTCACCTTGAGGATGAATTTGATGAGACTCGGCAACATAGCTTTCTTTCTTCCCCTGCCACTGCATCCTTCTGCTGAGGAGGACAATTTCTCATCTACTTCTCCCTCCCTGACCTTTGTGGTAGGATGCTTCTTCCATGGGGCTTAGCTCAGGCTCATGTGTCAGGTGCCATAAACCTGCAGGGAGAGAAAGGACTGTGCCTGCTGCCTATGCAGGAAGGGTGGGAGGACACACTGTGCTTAAGCCTCACGTTATGGTGTCTCCTGTTTGTACTTGTGGTAATGCCACAGCCCTGTCTGTCTTCTGCCACTAGTGGGCTGGGGCATCTCACCAGCTGGAGTGAGAAGAGTCTTTGTGCACTTCTGCACAGGTGTGCTGCAGGGTAGCTGCCAGGGAAGCTGAAATTTAGAGGTAGGATTAGGAGAGGAAGATTTTATAGTGACATGCAGTGTGGTTGGTGGAGGCAGGCGGGCAGCTTAGCAGCCAACTCTGCATCTCTGCCTAGGTGTGTAATTCCCTTACAGTCTTGAGGTCAAATCCTCCCTGTGCTGGAAGGCTCTGAGTCAATTGGGGTGTGTTTCTGCCTCTCAAAGGAAGGCTTTTTATGGCCAGAAAACACAGCAAAAGGTTAGTGCTGAAGGTGGCGGTACTCTTCCGGCACAGCTAGGTGTGGCAAGGGCTTGCTACTCCCTCTCTGGCCCTGTGTAGATCTAAAGTGTTGTGGCTCTCTAGTGGGATTTCTTGCTTGTTTTTTATTCCAATGAAAACAAGGTGCCAAATCCCACAAGGTGAGGAAAACCCTCTCCCACAGGTGCTACCATTTTAGTCTCACCAGGGTGATCTGTGACTTAAGATGAGGAGCATGTTGGTGGAGTGGCTGGAGTTCGACCTGCACAGGATGGTGGTTCAGTCTTGGAGCTAAACTTGTCTTGCCCTGGTTTGCCCTCATTGCAGAACCATTGTTCTTACTTACTAATTTAGGAGGTGTTCCTCGGAGCCTGGTGACATTGTGGCATTTGGGAGGAAAGAGGATTGCTGTAGGCTGCTTGAAGAGATACTGAGTTAGGGTAAAGACCCAGGTTTTTTGGAGTCTATGAGGTTTGTACTTGTAACATTTGGGTTGTTGAGGCAACATTGTGCTGTGTGAACCAGGTGAAAGCCTCAAATGCAGTCAAGAAGTTGCCTCATTTGGGGGGATGTTTCCAGCATGGGGGTTGTTTTGTTCTGCTTTCTGAGGTTTCCTTAACCATGAGAAAGAGGAGAGGGAAAGAGAAGTTATAGTAATAAACAAGTATCTCTCAACTTACTGTAGAGATAGATGAGAGTAGAGTATGTGTATGTAAATGACAGAAATAGGTATTTGTATGTTGATAGGTGTACAGACAGATATGTATGTGATAGATGGGTTGTCTTCATTGTCTGCCTGCTGCAGGTTACAGGCATTTGTTGAGGCTGCTGAGCAGGACTCAGAATGGAGCTTTGTTTCTTTAAAGAGTGCAGGGACACTTGGAAACTCCACTTCCAGGCATCCTCTCAAACCATTTATCCAACTGCCTTTTTTTTCCTGTCAGTTTGGTGCGCAGACCAATGCAAGGAAAAACTCTACATTAAGTAAACGGTTATGGGGGAAATGGTGCAAATTGATTACCTTTTGTCAGGCATTCTTGATTTCTATTTTCATTTGTCACTGCTAATGGATTTAGTGCAGTCTGCTTCCTCCCACCTGTCTATACTATCTGTTAACCCTTTTCTCTGGAAATTCACTCGCTGGCTAATTTAATTATTAATATACTGTTATCTGAAGAGTATCTGATGACCAGTGGGTAATGAATTGAGTGTCCCTTTACCATGAAAGTAGCACGTTCCACTAAATGGACTATTGGTCTGGAGTGTCAGGATTTTTTTTCCTTTTGCCTTTGGCTTTATAGGTGACCTTGAGCCTTAGATTCTTAGATTCTTTTTTTATTCTTCTGTTTCTGTGTCTCCTAAATTTTGTTTTCAATAGAGTAAGGATAATTAGGCTTTCCATGTACACACAGAAATTCTATAGACTTAAACAGCATTATTAATGCCACTTGCTACCTAATCTCCCTCAAGTATGCCATGTGACGGCCTGTCATTCTGACAGGCTTGTCTTCTGGGATTTCTGGCCTTCCCAACCCAGTCTCCCTATGTCTGGTTGATCTTACACTTTGTTCCTCCTTAGCAGTGTCACGGTGTGTCTTTTTCAGCACCTGAACTTCCATCTAGCCTGGGGAGGCTTTGAGGAAGATCTGAGGTTGCTAGGCACTAGCATGAAACAGCGTAGTACTACTTTACATAGGAGCCAGGCATTGTTTAAGAGCAGTTAATGACAGCACTTTCTTCATTTGCTTGCAGGATTTCCATATGGCAGCCTAATAGCTTTATTAGGGTGGTTTGCATATAAACAGGCTAAATATGGCTCTTGGAGTTGAGTGACATAATGCAACAATTCCTGAGCCTGTTGAAGGAATCGTTTTATAATGAGGGTAGTGGAAAGCTGATGTGGTGTAGCAGATCTACTGCCAGCTGTAGGCAGTAGTATTGAGTGAGATTACCTGTACTAATGGATCTACAAGTGCTAATGTGTTGGAGAAGCAGTGGACCAGCTATTCCGATGGTGGTATCTGGCAGTGGGTCACCATGACTGAAATAATGATAGAGAATCATTCTGGACCCAGTGTAAAAGGCCCATCGTGGGATCGGGAGCCTTGGGTCTGGAGGCATACCTTGGGATGGTAGTCCTAGGCAGCAGTGCAAACTTGCTGAGTGTCTAGGTCTTGCCCTAGAAGGCATTTATGGCTTCTCTGTACTCATGGGAGAGAGTGCTGAGGTATAAAAATGCTTAAAAGTCCATGAATGCCTTCATTTACTCTCAGCCATTTCCATGAGACGTTAACCACTATTTCTTTGGTCTGGTTGTGTGAGGTAGACAAGGCCTGTGCCTGTGGCTCTACTTATGGGGCACTCTTTGTGGATTTTGCTGAAGGGAGCAGAGCTCTTCACTTGGGTAGCACATAAAAGTCCAAAGCTATAAAGCAAATTTCTAATGTCTTGTGGTGGTGAGACTTGAAATCCTTTATCATTGGAAGACCACTGAACAGCGTGCATTTCAGAAGCACTTTCTTGTGTTGCAGGATCTTGGACTGCATCTTGCCTGTGAAATAGTTGGTGGTTTTTGGCGAGATTACCACAGGCTTTCCTTTTCTCCAGCTGTTAATTCACATCATTGGTCTGGCCTCTTGATTGTGGCCTAATTATTGTTAGATATTATTATTTAGCGCTGTTTATTTGCGCCCTTGGCTTCCCATTTGGTTTGGTTTTTTTTTATTTAGTTCCATTTTGAGGCTAAGAAGTCCTTTTCCACTATAATCATACATGCAGATAATGCAGAAGATTTATCAGGAATAGTTAGCATGGATTCACAAAGGGGAACTCATGCTTCACCAATCCAGTAGCCTTCTATGATGGTGTGACCAGCTGGGTAGATAATGGAAAATCAATGGATGTTGTCTATCTCAGCTTTGGCAAGGCTTTTGACACTGTCTCCCATAACATCCTCATAGGTAACCTTAGGAAGTATTGGTTAGATGAGTGGGCCGTGAAGTGGATTGAGAACTGGGTGAATGACAGAGTGCAGAGGGCTGTGAACAACAGTGCAGGGTCTAGTTGGAGGCCTGTGGCTAGTGGTGTTCTCCAGAGGTCAGTATTGGGTCTGGTCTTGTTCAACATCTTCGTCAGTGACTTGGATGAAGGAGCAGAGTATACTCTCAGCAAGTTTGCTGATGACTCAAAACTGGGAGGAGTAGTTGACACACTGGAACACTGTGCTGCCATTCAGCAAGACCCAGCTGGACATGCTGTATGGAGAGTTGGGCAGAGGTGAACCTCATGAAATTCAACAAGAGCAAGTGTAGAGTTCTGCACCTGGGGAGGCCAGTACTGTTCTGGGGTAAATTAAGAAGAGTGTGACCAGCAGGTCTAGGGAGGTTTTCCTCCTCCTCCTCTGCTCTCCCTTGTGAGGTCACACCTGGACTATTGTGTACAGTTCTAGGCTCCCCAGTTCAGGAGTGACAGAGAACTATTGGAGAGAGTCCAGTCAAGGGCCACAAGGATAATTAGGGGACTGGAGCATCTCTCTTATGAGGCAAGGCTAAGAGACCTGGGACTCTAGCTGGGAAAAGACTGAGAAGGGGTCTTATAAATGCATATAAATATCTAAAGGGTGGAAGTCATGAGGATGGGGCTGGGCTCTTCCCAGTGGTGGCCAGTGATAGAATAAGGGATAGTGGGTACAAAGTAGAACACAGGAGGTTTCTCTTGAACTTAAAGAGAAACTTCTTTACTTCAAGGGAGCCAGTGTCCTGGATCAGCTGTCCAGAGAGGTTATAGAGTCTCCTCTGGAGACATTCAAAACCTTCCTGTGTGTGTTTCTTTATGACTTCATTTAGGTGAACCTGCATTAGTAGGGGGGTTGGACTGGATGGTCTCCAGAGGCCCCTTCCTCCCCCTACAATTTTGATTCTAGGATTCTCATTCTTGGTGAAGTTAGTTACTTAAGCAGTCTCTCCAGTTGGAAAGACACTGCCCATTTTGTAATTATCGTGTCCCTGCACTACTTGGGGCAGAATAAAGCCACTTTCCTAAAGGCAAACAAGAGGTTTAGAAGATTAGTGGCTGTGTTGGTGTCTGGGATAGCTCATTGAGCAAGTGAACTAAAATACTGAGAGACAAGCATGAAAGAAGAGACTAGGACTTACGTGATTTGAACTAATGGGTGTTTTCACTTGGAGCAAATTAAGATGTTTAAAGTCCCAACTTGTTGTTTTCTTGAGAAAAGCTGGTGATTTCTTGATGCAGTTGGTTTACTGGGGTTGAAGACTGCACCCCAGCCAGCCTTGCCATCAAACTTTTAAATTCATGCATCCACTGAACATATATTTATAGTCACAAAATTGTGTTTGAGCTGGTCAGAGTTCTTTTTCAGCTTGTGCATGAGCTGAGCTGGGACTGTAAGTTTACTAGAAAAAAGAGCTGAAAATGTGCAGGAGATGTATGTGAGGATTCTGTTAAGCTGCATGCAGATACTGCTTCAGTTTCTTCTCAGCATCAAGCTGTTACATAACCTTGACAAACTTCCTCAGAAGAGCAGGGGAAGTTTCTCTTTTGAATTCATAGGTAAGGGGGGTTTTGTGGTGAGGGTTTCTGAAAATTAAATGCTTGCCATACAGTTGTTACTGTCATTACAACTACTGTTCATAGTGCAATTCTTTAAAACACGCCATATAGAATTCAACTGGTCAGTGCCAGAAATGTTGGAATAGAATGAAGAAAATGTCTTCATTTGCATGAATAGTTATTTGTAATTTTGTGTGAGAGTACAGTGGATCTAAGGAATGTGTTTTATAATAGTAGTTATTTGCAATGGCTTTGTTTTTCTTTCTTTATGAATTCATTAGCAGTTGTCTTAATTTAAACAAACAAACAAGCCCTAGCTGACCTCAGCTGATTCCAATCCTCCGGGTCTTTCTGCCAATTACTTACTTTGTTTTTAAAACAAGTAACTAGAGAGCCCACCAGCCCTGTCTGCAAGATACATAGTTGTTAAAGAGGGACCACTCATAGAAGCTATTTTAAACTGAAAGAAACAGTGTAGATGAACAGAGAAGCACCATTATGTCCTTCTTGCTAACTTGAAATACTGACAAGTAAATGTAAAGAACTGAGTTTTCAACACACCAGCAGACTAATTTTGTCATCTTAAATAATGAGGGCTTGGTAGCTAAATTGAAAACTCATCTCAGCATCCCTGTCTGCTAATGATAGCACAGAGCTGGCCTTTGAATAGTGTTCCTGGTTGCACATACTCTCTTTGGATATTGAAAATTCTCTCTGCTCTTGCTGTTGTGCTGATTCAACACAGCACCAGGGGTTGCAGTAGACTTGCATTTTCTACCACTGGTGATTTTTGTAATCATGAACCAGTTGTTTCCCATAGTGCCTGCACAACATTTGCAAACCTGCAGGAGTAGCAGCATGTTTGGTGAAGGATGTGTACTGTGTTGTATTGCAGGATGGTTTTCAAGTCACTTGACAGGTGCCTTTCTGTAGTGCAAAATAGCTATTTAAGCAAGTCTTTCTCTCCTGAAGTAGATTTTGGAGTGATTATTGTGTTCCTCTTAGCATGTTTCAGAGCAGGGGGCAAGGTGTCATGAGGTTCCACTTGAAAAGTGTTTTACTTCCAATCTTCCTGACTCTATCTCCTCACAAAAATTCCTCACTTTTCTGATGAGATAGATCTTTTGATAAGGTGATGTGTTTAGAAAGAATTACTGACATTTGCTGTCCCCAGGGACCAACCAGAAATGTGTTGTAGTGCAACCAGAAATGTGTTGTAGTGAAGTTTCCCAGAATTTTTGGGGTCAGAGTGGCTGGAGAGTGGCCAGGCAGAAAGGGACCTGGGGATACTGGGTGATAGTAGGCTGAACATGAGCCAGCAGTGTGCCCAGGTGGCCAAGAAGGCCAGTGGCATCCTGGCCTGTATCAGGAACAGTGACCAGCAGAAGCAGGGAAGTCACTCTGCCCCTGTACTCAGCACTGGTTAGGCCACACCTTGAGTACTGTGTCCAGTTCTGGGCCCCTAAGTTTAGGAAAGATGTTGAGTTGCTGGAAGGTGTCCAGAGAAGGGCAACAAAGCTGCTGAGGGGGTTTGGAGCACAAGCCCTGTGAGGAGAGGCTGAGGGAGCTGGGGTTGCTTAGCCTGGAGAAGAGGAGGCTCAGAGGAGACCTTGCTGTCTACAACTACCTGAATGGAGGTTGTAGCCAGGTGGGGCTTGGTCTCTTCTCCCAGGCAACCAGCACCCAAACAAGAGGACACAGTCTCAAGCTGCACCAGGGAATGTTTAGGCTGGATGTTACGAAGAAGTTCTTCACAGAAAGAGTGATTGGCCATTGGAATGGGCTGCCCAGGGAGGTGGTGGAGTCACCATCCCTGGAGGTGTTTAAGAAGAGACTGGATGGGGTGCTTGGTGCCATGGTTTAGTTGATTAGATAGTGTTGGGTAATAGGTTGGACTCAATGATCTCAAAGGTCTCTTCCAACCTGTTCTGTTCTGTTCTATTCTATTCTATTACTCTGTGTTTGGGTGACTGTAGTGTTGGGTGGTGAGTGAAATACTATGCTCTTTTCATGGGTAGACATTTCTCTCATCCTGGAGCCTGTATGGGTCCTTACTGTCTATCAGCCCTGGACGGGCTTTCACCACCCCTAGAGGTTTCATGCGCAGGAGGCCAATGACTTTGTGCCATCTTATTTTGATATGGTGCAGATGCAGAAGCTGAGAAACATTCATGCTTCCACCTTATGCACAGAAATCTGTTTCTGGTCTAAACCAATTACTTTTTCAGATTCTGGTCCTGGCTATAGTTATTCAAACTGCTTTTCAGTTCTGTGGTGACATGGGTCTTTCTGTCATCCAATTATTTTTAATTCTATAGAAACACTTCTCTGCTTGCATGCATGGCATTCTTGGACACATGTATAAGCCGTATGGCATTCTCATGGAGAAACCTGGTGGCAAATCTATGTGAAAGGCTTGCTTCAAGCCAGCTGTTTCAGGCTAACTGGGCACAGTGAGCTTGGGATAAATCTTTCTTTAGAGTAAGAACCTTTGATACCCAGTAATCCTTCCACTATTACTTGCAAAGAGGTCATTTGTCACAACAATAGAGGTTTCATCCATGAGAGCAAACCTTAGATCAGTAAAGGTGATTAGTGACACCAAAAACGTTCCTCATTGCTGCAGAAGTGTTATTTGCAGGTCCTGTCTTAAAGACTGCAACAACTCCTGCTGAGCTAGGTAGGGACCGAGAAGTCAGTGATGTGAATTCAAAATTTGGTAGCTTAGGACTGCTTTTATAGTTCCTAAAGCATGCCTGTAGACAGTGTGTCGTATTTCTCAAAGATGATGTGTACATCCGGAGTAGCTGCCATATTCCAAATTCATATTCTTGACAGTTTTGGTTCAGGAGAGTGTAGCCATGCCCACTCATCTCCTCCTGGTTTGGTAGTCGAGAAGAAAAAGGACCTAACTGCTCAGTGTGGAGCTGTTGGCTTGGCTTTAACTTGTTTGAAGTAGCAGGGTCCTTAACTCAGAGTTCAATGTAATCCTCAGTTTGCTGGCCTAGCCTGGGTGCCTGTGCAGAGCTATGAGGTTGCTCAGGTGCACTCATTTTGGTTCCTGTCTAACCAGCCTCTGAACCTATGCCCAGCGTCTTGACGTCTCTGATCTTGTCTGCATGGCCTTGCTGATCCTTCCCTTGGGTCTGCGTCTGCCAGTGTTGCTGCTCAGCTGTCCATGTATCCCTACTCTATGCTGCACCAATTTGCCCATTCCTGCTTCTGAGCAACTTTGGTGTCCAGCCGGAGTCCTGGTTTGCTTTTCCTGCCTTTTCCAAGGTGTTCACGGGGATGTCACTGTGAGTCCTGCTACAAGAGAAGACAACTCCTGTTCTTCTCCTGGACTTCAGTTTCCATGCCCTGCTTTGCAGCAGTGCTAGGTGCTCATCAGACCCGTCATGTGAGCCGGTGTAATGACTTTAAATGCCAAAAAAATTTGCCAGCTAAATAGTTTTCTTATAGTTTTCTTCAAGGAAAATGAATGCAATTGGGTTTTGGAAGAAGAGCCAGGCACATGCAAGAAGACAGGCAGGACAACAGTGCAGCAAGGACCAGGGAAACAACAGCAGCAGCAAGTCAGACCACTCCATACCTTTTGGGGGTTGTTCCCTTAGGGGTCTGTTCTGTTAGAGAGACCCTCTTGGTGGTGATGCTGCTGTGAGAGATGTTGGTGCCTGGAGCTGCTTCTGCATGGTTTCTGCTGCACAGTCCTGTGTGGATTCAAAGTGAACATGTAACCAGAGCTTCAGAAGGTACAATTTGAAATTGCCAGCATCTCTCAGAGCCCACATTCTGCAGTTCCTATATCTACTCTCTTCCCAAAGCTTTTTTTTTTGGGTCAGACTGCTTGTACAGCGATGAAAAGAACAACACTGGAAGAGAGTTGTGTTCCTAACACATTTCAAGTCTGTGCTAAAATAACCAGGGGAAAAATCCTCAAATAAACGTTTTCTGGCATTTGTGTCTTAGACAGAGTATGTATTTACTCTCAGCCATTGGTCTTGGAAAGAGCTCAGTGCACAACTTTTTTTTTTATTGCACTTTGGGCAGATCATAGGTGATTTGTAAGGCCAGGCAGATAATGGTGAGGTGTATGGAAGCAAAAGCTTTATAATGAAGTGTTTATAGTGGATAATGCTTGTTATCCTCAGCTATAACAACCAGAAGAGCTGGCAAGCAGCATTTTAAATGATTTTACTTTTAAATTTCCAACTTTTGTTTCCATTATACTAAAAGATGACCAAGCATTTTTGTTTGGTCTTAATATGATAGAGTACTAATAGGTTGTATAAAGAGGGATTTGAAACTTTTGTATGCTGTCTATTAGAAAAAATCAGTTGGACACTGAGTATATCATGTACCTATTCATGGCAATGCATTGGTTTTAATTATTGGGGGAGGAGTGAGATTTGTGTATTTGAGGTATGAGAGAGCAAATGAATTAATAAGTTGGGATAGAGTACACAGTATGCTGATAGAATAGAAAAGATAATCAGGATTTTTTTAAAAGTATTTAGTTAAAAACTTGTGTGGGGTAATTTCTACATGTTGCTTACCTGCAACTATGGCCTCCATTTGGACAAGGTGAAAGGTACCCGTAGTAACATTCTCACTGTTCTTAAAAACCTTAAACTTAAATTCATTGCAAAAACAGTAACCTGTGGTAAGTTGGAGGAAGGTGGTTGTCCCTGGCCCTGGGAGGAGATGGCATGTTGGGAGATGGGAAAGTACTCCAGCACTGAGATGGTCAGGGGACTGTTATCCACCCCTCAGTTGCTTGTTGCCTGGGAGACAAATGTAATCCAGTGATTCTTTAATTTTTATTCTTTCTTTCTTTTTTCTTTTTTTTTCCTTCCTTGCTGTTTTTTGATTGGAGCCACTATTGACTTTTGGCTTGGAGGAGATAGTGAAGGAGCACACCAAGTGTCGTAAGATGGAAATTAATCACTAACCAATGGATCTGATTTCCAGTGATTTCTGTTCCTACTAATGACAAATCTAAACAGAGTTAACGGAGCTCTTGTCACCTCTGTCAGTCAAGAAGGATTCTTAACTGGATGACACTTCTGTTTTCTTTTTATTTTTGCTCTCTTGTGTGATTGTGGAAAAACAAAAGTAACAATCTTAAAAAAGGAACTTTTCATGGTTGGAGAGCATTGCATTTGTTTTTGCTGCTAAATTATAAGTCAGCTAAGCTGCAGTGAAAATACAGTTTATCTGCCTTCCTACTGTTTCTTCAAACAAGAAGTATAATTCTTTAATACTTTTTCTGAGAGAGAGTTTCTGGTTTTCAGTGAGATTATTTTTGGCTTTTGCCAGAATACAGGCAAGCCAAATAAATTTAGCTTAACAGTAATGAAAGGTTTTGAAGTTACTGTTCAGTAGTGACTTCATCTTGCAAGGCCCTCAACTTGAACTGACTTTGATGGGTTTTGAGGAGTAATCTCTTCCAGGTAGAAGAAAAGTCTCTCTTGAAAATAAATGAAAACCCAGAGAGGTTTGGAAACAATATGTTATGTTCCAGTAAGTACAAATAAGGTAGATGGTATTTAAGTGCAACTTTATTTATTTATTATTTTTTTAAAGCTTATCCCATGATGTAAGGAGTAAGGAATCCAGCAAAGGTTTTCTCTGGAAAATGTTCCCAGTTTTGCTTGTTGCTTGCTTAAAAGGAAATTTTGTGTTCTTCTTGCTTGGATGGAGCATGGAAGTGGAATGCAAGAGGTTTGGATTCTATTTTTGACTCTGTCCTTTGCCTAAAAAGTCACTTACCAGACTTATCGTGTCAAGTCTCTGGCTTATTGTCCCATATTTAAAGGAGGGTTAAACTTAACAACCTTGTTTTTGCAGACTGGTTTGAGATGTGTGGCATATAGCTTCTACCACTGACACCAGCAGTAGATCTTCTAGGCATCTGCAGTAGTGCTTTACTGAAGTGAAAGCACAAATATCTTGCTCCTTTTCTCTGGCCTACTAAGTCTTGGGGTTTTTGGCCAAGCAAGGACCTGGTTTCAGCTCAAGAGCTGGAAAATGTCTTTCCTTAGACTGTTCAGTGGCCTTCTGGTGGGGCACCCCTGGGAAACAAGAGGAGACACAGTCTTGAACCCTGATATCCTGAAGAGGCTTGACCCCACATTTCTGCTTCCACCAGAGCAGCATGATTTCCTCTCTGTCCCCTCTAGCAGATGTGTTCATTTCTGAAAGAAAGCAGTTACAACTCCTGTGGGATGGTTGAGCTTCTATCCTTTATTTTCAAACCAGGTCTCACATGAACTTGCTAGATGTTCCCTCACAGTCATCCAGTGATACTGGGGAAGATTTTTAATTTTCATTCTTCTGTCGGGGGGGGGGGGGGGGGGGGGGGGGAGGGAGATTTTAGTACAGATTTGGTATCTGTAGTCTCAGAAGGAGGTTTCTAAGTATTTTGCATGTTGCACTGTGTATCCCAAAGCTATCCATGAGGCAAAGGAGCACGTAGGAGTTGGTACGGTTCTGCAAAGATAAGTTTTTAACAGAAATAAGTGTCTGGTTTTGGTCTTCCTTGTGGCTTTAGGAAATAATATCCCACTTCTGGTGTGATTTTTGTGTGTGTGTTTTCTTCAACACATGAAACTGAGAGCCTTGCTTCTGCTGATAGAAGTTGGAAGTGAGAAAAAGGTAGTCCTAGGCTGAAAAGTGGCTAAATTGGTAGCACAGCCCCCTCCATCTGTTCCAGACAAAGTCAACATTTACCAAAAATCTTATTGTAATGCCTTGAAAGCCTGCCAGTGGAGTTCAGTCAATAATTAGGACCGGTGTTTGGTTTGCTCAAGCAGACCAAGGCTGCTCCTGACCTATCATTTTGTATGCTTTCTTAGTGGAGCTGAGGGAAAGATATTTTTCTATTAGACAACTTACACAAAACAATTAAAAATATCTTCACCCTGACCTCTGATAGGACTGAGACAAGAACTGAAATTGCACTGCTTGTAACTGCAGAATAAATACAGAATTTTAGCGTAGTCTTAGCATTACAAATTGACTGCTTGAGTTGCTATGTGTCCAGAAAGGGTGATAAAAGTAGTTGTTGTTTTAACTGTTCACAGTCTCACAACACCCTTAAATGGTTTAGACTCTGATTATACCATGGGTATTTGCTTGTTTGTTTTGTGGGATTTGGGTATTTTTTTCCCCCTGGCAGCAGGGAGGGGAATGATTAATTTCTTCTTGTAGTATAATGCACTGATGTCACGTGGGTTGAAGGATTAAGTCCTTTTATTTTTAAAACAGTTTCTAGGGTGTTTAAACCCCTCCTTTTTTAGCCCTATTTCTTGTTAGTATAGCATCAAAAGACACTTCCACAAATAATACAATTTTATTTAAAGTTTCCATTTAACAGTAATGGTAGCTTTTTATTTTTCAGTGTAAGGTGATGGGGAAATTGCCAGATGTTACTAAATCATCTTAACTAGTAACAAGGCGGGGGGTGGAGGTGGGGAGTGGGGAAGCAACCAAACATTCATTCTTAGGGTTTTTTTACCCCAAGAACTGTACAGTTGCAATACGTTATTGATGGAGCAATAGTCTCTTGCAAGCAAACTATATTCACTTCTTTCAAAACAAAAATCCCAAACTCAATGCTTTTCCTGACAAATACTGCTAACTAAAGAAGGCTATGCCATTAGATCAAATATTTGATTTTTTTTTTTAATTCTTTTTTCTTTGCAGAGTATTGGAAAGGGGTCCTTGTGGTGTATAGACCCAGAATATAGACAAAATCTTATTCAGGCTTTGAAAAAGACACCCTATCACCCATATTCGCATGTGTTCAATACACCTCCCACATCTCCTCAGGCATATCAAAGGTAAGAACTAGATGCATTTTACAACTCTCAATGTTTTCATCCAGTGTTGTGTATGAATCTTGGGTAAGATGTTAAATGTAATTAAGTGATGCAGTTTAGAAATGTGCTAGCAAAGAAAGCCCTGGAGTGCTGGTGGCAACCTGGCCTTGCTCAGCCTGCATTTAAGATGCCTTACTGCCCATTCTCCTGCGTGGCAGTCCTCCCATGTGAGCCACAGAGCCCTTTAGCAAAAGAACACCTGAAATTAAAATGCATGTAACCAGATGAAGAGTTCTGAAGTATCCACTTACACTTTTGCATAGATAGAAGCACAGTACCCTCACTTGAAGGAGATGGGATGTTTTTTTTCCGCAGGTGAGCTATGGGTCTTGTGCTGCCTGTGCTGCTCTCAGGTTTCTAGTCGAGCCCCATGGTCTTTGTTGTAGTTACACCCCCTGCCTAAGTGCCTGCTCTCCAGGTCATGCCAGAGGGGTGAGAGGGAGAGCAAGAGACATTTTTCTGCCCTGCCTCAGTGAAATTAGGTGTGGGGTGGGGGGTTTAACTTGATTTGCATTTGGTTTTGATCTGGCTGTAGTGAAGGAAGAAGTATATCTACAACTGCCATGCTCCATGTGGGGATGCTCTTGCTTTGCTGCTAATGCAGAACTTGTTTCTTTCACTTTCCCCAAATGTTGGCAGCGTGCCACAGTAGGGGCAGAAATGCCGGTCATGGCCAGCGCCGTACCACACCCCATAAAGCCAGGAAGGTGTCTTTAACCAGCCGTAGCAGGGATCGACGGCACCACCGGGACTGAGTGACTGCGATGGCTCTCTTGGGGTTCGGAGGTGGGGGCAGGGGGAGGTGGGGTGATGATGCTTTTCCGGAGTAGTTTCAGCATCTGCGCTGAGCCCGATGGGACAGGACTGGGGTCGAGGACTGGGCCGCGGGGCTGGGGCGGGAGAGGCGGCCTCCCGCCCTTGCCGCCCGAGGAGCGTGATGGTCGCCATAGCAACGCGGGCGTCTCCCTGGCAACGCGGAGCCGTTGCGTCACGGGGCCGCGCGGCGCTGTGTGGCGAGGGGGCCGGCCGTGGGGGCGCCGCGCGCCGTTGCCGCGGTAACGGCGGGTACCGGGCGGTGCCGGATGGTCCCGCTCAGCGACGCCAGCCCCGCCGCGCTCTCTCGGAGTCGGGGCCCGCTACCGGGTGTTGTGTTCCGCGGCAGGCCGAGGGCTTTCCCCCGCTTTGAAGTCAGCGGCTGGCTGATGGTAAGCCGGTGAGGAAGGTTTCCTGGAGCAGCAGAGCTGCAGCTGGCTCCTTCTCTGATGTGTGGAGCGAAGGGATTTTTTTTCGCTTACATTTTCTCCAGTTCCCAGCGATTTCACTACTACAGTGTTTTGCAGAAGGATAGATAAATAATTTGAGTAACTGCATTGAAATTGTAAGTTGTGTGTTTAAACATGGCTTGTATCCAGAGCACCACTTCATTGTTTCTGTTTAAAGAGTATTTGAATTATGCCCATACAGATTTATTCAAATATTGTCGTATCAAGTAAAAGTGTAATGCACATCTAACACAGAAATGGAAGGATTTTGCTCCCTTCTAATCCCCCCAAACAAATAACTCCAGTAAAGACACAGGGTTGAAAGCAGGTGGATTTATTTTTTTTTTTAATGTTTGAAGTGACTGTTGACTTAATGGATCAGGTTTGCCAGAACCACTGAGAAATTTGCTGGCAGATGTTGCCTGTAGGAGCTCACAGATAGCTTTTCCAGGTTAGTTAGAAGGAAGTGATGCAGCAGTGCTGGTGCTAGCAGTGCTTGCAGGGATGAGCCATACAGGTGCCCTGGCTGGGTGTTAGGGAGTCTGTCCTGGGTGACTGCCGTGCAGACTGTGGGCCCGCTGCTCTACTTGCTGCATGTGGTAAAGAATGCCCACGGAGCTGCAGACCTTGGGCAGAGGTCATGCTGCCCCCTGGGTGGCTAGAACCTGATGACCTGTTTTCATGTGTGGGAGAGCAGAAGCGTTTTCAAAGACTGCCTGCATTCACCAGTGCCCAAATGTAGCTGGGCAATAGCAAAGTTGTCTTCTGAGTGAGGCAGAGGAAGAATGCTATCAAAATAACCCATGAGTGAGTCCCAAAACCAAAAGATAAACTTCCTCTCCTCGGAAACCAGGGGGTGTCAGAGCTGCTACTGCACTGCTTCTGCAGCTAAGTGCTTTCCAGTCGTTCTTTGTAGTGGCTGCATCACAAACCAAAGAGCTTGTGTGGCTGCAGTAGCAGATGCTTCATGAATAGAGAGACCCAAAGGAGGCTGGATTTTGTATGAAGAAGTTTTGGTCTTACTGTTATTTTTAGCTGGATGTCCTTCAGAAATTCCACTGTCAAGAAAACATAATTTTCCTATGGTTTTCTAAAATACTTATTTGTTGTCTACTAATTACTGGCAAAATATCAAAACAAGGCTGGTCTAGACCATCAATGACTGCTGAATTGATTTAATTATGCATTGGCAGTTGCATGACAATTTTTTTTCAAATATATTTCTGATATATTGATAAGGAGCTGAACATTCCCTGCATTTGGATAAACAGTAATCCCATATGTGTGTGATTTCTTTCTCATGTGTACAAAGGCTTCAATAATGGATAGAAAATGTGAATTCACTCTTGGATCTCCAAAACAATGCATTGTCATAATAACAGATTCCAAGGGAAAGCTTTTCTGATGGCGAAGATAACACGTCTAAAAAAATCCTTGAGTGGCAAAGGTTTTGCTGAGCATCCATCTTATGTAACTGAAGCCCACAGCTACGAAAATCTGTATAACCTGATATTAATGAAGTATGTCTGGAACCAGAGAATTTGCCAATAGTACTCTTGCCTCTAGGAAGGAAGGGAATTAATCAGAGGTATTACAAGGTTTATAAGGATCAGTTGGCACAATTCCACAGAGGCAAATTGACCTATTGCTTGTCTTTATCAGATGTTTTAAAAGAATAAGGATACACAAATGAATCACATGTTCTGTTTAGTATCTGCATAAGCAGCTTAAGGGTGAATTGAGCACAGAGTGAAGGAATGTATTGTAAAAATATCACAAGCAAGATGATCACTGAACAGACAAAGTGTCCCTTTCTGAGCAGAGTTAATTAAATCAGATAATTTAACCTTACAACTTCATTAGAGCGTCCTGCATAAACATGACAGGAAGAACCTTCTATGAAGGAGTTATACCCATCTGGATGATGGAGTCAGTGTTACGTTCGTATCGTTTTGAGATCAGACATATGACTCAAACCAGTAGGTTTGGATTACATTGGGTTCCATGTGCAGAAGTGCAAGGGAAAAAAGGGCAACCTTTCAGTCTTCGTACATGAAAAAGGACTTCAGACTACAGGTGTCTGAATTGCTTCCGCAATTCAGGGTGAAGATTATCTTTAAGAAGGAGAGTATAGTAGTGTGAATTGTTTCCATTTTAATTGGGTGTTGAGTGTGTATTCTTAAAAAACAATACTTATGCCAAATAGCTAAAAAGCCCTTGGATTTTTATCTGGTTCTTCTAATTGAAGCATATATCATGTCACTTAGGATTAATTTCAGGGATGAACTAGCACTCATGCACAGCACTATAAAGAAAAGGCTCTCCTTGGTGTGGAAAAATCAGTGCTTTATTCTAATGTGTTTCTTTTTAAATATTTACAATAGCGTTGTCGATAGCAACCCTTAAATATATTTATAGACACAACATCAGTTAGGTAACTATGTAAGTCTGTGTCTTCTATAACTGAGCAGTAGGTAGGATTTTTTTTTTCTTCTAGTAGTGCTTCAAGGAGATCTTAAATAGATTTTTCTTTTCCCTGTATGTATTACACAGGGCTAATTCTCAACTGTATTTCTTCTATTGCTGAAAATTGTCAGGAAATGTAAAATAACAGAAATAGTTTCACAGGTGGATAAAAAGTAGATCCCTTTGCAGACCTGTGGAGCGTTATTGCACGGCTTTTCGTATTTACAGTGTGTTTTGCTAATTGTAGTTTTCAAACCACTGGCAAATGTTGACACATCTGTCGTAAGTTGCTCTATGTGATGAAGTTGCACACATGCCCAGGATGGAAACTGAAGAGTGGTTTCTTTTTTGCATTGCCTTAGTCTACTCGTTCATAAAGGCTTCGCTGGGCTCCTTGTTGATTTGCTCCTTCCTATTGAAACAGCTCCTTTTGGATAACATATAAGCACTCTTTTTATCTGTACACTTTTTAAGCTGAGATCAGAAGTGATCTTCTGAGGCCATTTGGTGAAGCTGGTGAAGCAACCTTTTGCCATTCACTGAAAATTTCAAGGCAATGAAAGACACTGCAGGATGTCTCCTTGCAAGAAGGGACTTGGAAAATAAATTGATTGGTTGTCCTTTGCAATCTGGAAGTACAGATTGAATTCTGTATTTCTGAGTTTTGCTTTCAATAGGAAATGAAGCTGACCATAGAGCAGTCTAATATTAATTTATGTGCATGTTACAATCCCTTTATAAAAATCAATCTAAATACTTGCTCCCTGAATAACACCAGAATGAATTTTTTCTCTTGGTGTGGTGTTAAGGTGGAGTCTTCGGGGAATCTTTTGTTGCTTTTGTAGTTCAGAATGGCAGGAAACGCAGGTTTGAAGAGCATCTGTACTTCAGGATTGTGCCCCTTTATTTGTGCTTTCTGGAATGGATGTCAGGTAGGAATAACAAAAGAAAACAGAATTTTTTGTTGAGTGGATAACTGTAATGCTGTAAGTACATAAGCATTTGAGGACTTTGTCAGTCCAGGACTTGTTTTCTGACATATTCATATCAGATCTCTAGCTGGTAGATTTCTGTGATATGAGAAGTGGCCCATTGAGCATAGTTTCAGAAAACAACAGATCAGCTCTTACCTTTTAAAAGGAACTTAGTATGAAGGAGGCAGAGGGGAGGGAGATAAATTAGGAAAGGTGGCAGCAGAGCCTAGAGAGAGAAAGAAGAGCAGAAAGTCCGAGTCTGCCCTCTTTCACACAACAGTTTTATGCATCTGTTCTTCAGCATGCTTCTGTTTAGCAGGAACAGCTGGTGGAAATAAAAGCAACCCTCTAGTCATGTCTTTGTCCCTCTCAAAATTAAATAAATGCTCAGCTGAGATGTTACCAATTTTTCCTCATCTATACCCTCAAAATAATACAAATGTCTTTTTTCCCATTTTCGGAATACATGAAGATTTGGTTGTGTCTTTGTTTTGGCTGTATGTTTGCAGACATCTGGTAAAGAACTGTGAGGGAGCATCCTTTCCTTAGATGCTGAGCAGCCTTTGCTTTACATTGTATTATTCACAGTCACATTTGTTGAACAATCTTCCCAGTTATGTGGGGGGAGCGGGGTGGTGGTTATTATTTTTTTCTTCCTCTCTACTCTATGACTTCTATAGGTAGATACAGCCTTATTCCAAAGTTAGCTTGGAATGGTACCATAGGTATTTCCACTTTGGTTCATGGGAAAAGGATAGCCTAGGTATGTATTTTGTTTATTTATAAATCCCTCTCTAAGCCTGGAAATTTCACTATGAGAATTGTTAGAGTGGCCTCATTGACAGAGCTGTAAATTGCTGACTGCAGAAACTTGGAAGCAAGTGACTGAGACTGTCTCCTGCAACACCCCATCTCTCTTCTTTGCTATCTTCAGGGTGTGTTCTTGTGCAGTTAGGGCATATGTTTTGCAGTGCATGAGCTGTATGTTACAGCAAAAAGCAGAAAGCATGGACTACACATCTCCTTTGGTTACTTGGCAGGGTTCAATCCATCTTTCACCCTTTGTCCCATTAATAGCCATTGCATCACTATTATAACTTGAAGCAGTTGCATGTGTGGGGAATCCTTGTAAGGAAATTCAGTAACAGTTCACTGAAATTTTAGTAGTTGAAAATTAAGACTTGGGAGCAAGTGATGAACAGTGGATGACATGAGCATCATGTTTGTTAACAGTATTAAGCAGTGGAAATGATCTGACTTCTGCATTTGAAAACAGACTCATGAGGCTTGGGAAGCTGCAAATAGTATCATAGTGTGTCATATCTTATTGCTCTTGGAGTCAGGAAATGTTATTTCCAGAACTCAATTTTATTTTATTTTTTAATTTTGGGTTTTCTTCACTTCTCCTTTAGTTATTTGCTTTCTTTCCTTTGGTGCCTGTAGTGAGATGTACAGGGGAAAATCGCCTTACTTGCTGTTCTGTTGTAAGACTGAAATTCTCAGAAGAGTTTCTAATGTCATGTTAATAGTAATAAAGTTACTGTGGTTTAAAAAAAAAGTTATGGTAATTATAGAATCTTCCAAACAGTAGGGAAGGGGTGACTTTTCTGGAAAGGCTACTCTTGTGATTTTAAGACATTGTGCACTTCAACTCCTTGTGATTTGTTCAATGCTCATTTAGACTCAAAGTAAAGTGCATTGAATAAATAGGAAAGAATTGCAGCTCTGGCTTCAACAAAAGCCTGCATGGACCTTTCTTCCTTCTACCTGACATTTGAATGTATATTAGGGAATGGAGAACATATTTAAAGTACAAGAGAGAGTTTTTGCTCTGTGTGTGACACTCCCAACATTTGTCTAAATTATTTGTTCTGTATGTAATATCCTTCTGATAATGTCAGTTCTGCACACAGATTCAATAGCCTTGCCTAATGGAAGAGACCAAGCGTGTAAGTGACAGCCCCTCATCATCTTGGGACAGTCCAGTTGTGTCCAAGAGGTGGAGAAACTGGCTGCAAGTGACCCACCTTCTCTCCAGGTTATAACAAAAGGTGACAGCTGTACTATAGAAACACTGGTTGTCCATAGGGAAACATCCTGGGAGATGAGCATGGCCAGGGAGAATCAGTTCCTCTTTTCTCTGCACAGTCTTGTTTCATTGCTGCTTGTGGTGTGACTGGAAAATCTGAATGAGATGAGGTCCATGTGATATAGGTGAACCACCAAGTCTTGAGTTAACCATCAAGGGGTAAAACACTGACCTAGATAGTAGACCCCCCAGCCTGGAACTTAGGCCAGCTGACAGCAAGTTGGGAGATACTGAGCTTCAGAGAAAGATGTACTGACCTTCAGACCTCATAGGCCAGCATGTCTTTGTCGTCAAAAAAAAATCCTCTCTGGTTTCCACACCGCCCTGTCATAAGGGGAATCTGTACCAGTCCACATTGTCTCAACAGTGTTTCCAGTTACTTTATACATGCAGTTGTAAGTACATTTGTATTTCATGCCTGTGTTAGGCATCTGTAATCCCAGCCAGTGTATCGATCAGTCTTTCTGCAAATCGTTTTTTAAAATCCTAAAGACCCTAAATCTTAAACTGAGAGTTGATTCCCCTTGAAGCTGCTTCTTCAGTTGTATTCTCAGATTAAAAAAAGCACATAAATTCAAAACAAATTTCCACAGATGAGACTGTCTGAATCTTTATTAGCCAACACACTTTTTCTGGGTTCCTTAGGCTGCATACACAGTATACTGTATGCTGCTAGTGTAGTATCTCTATATGTAGCTTGCTTGGTATGCTTTCTGAAGAAGGCAGGGGGGGTCATTGGTTCATTTCAAAAAAGCAAATTTGGAGATAAGTTTGTTAATATTTGAACTCTTGAATTGTGATTATGAGTTTTAATGTCATAAAACTTCAGCTCAGGGTTAGAGTTTCAGGTTATGATTACTGACAATGTTTGTTCTGCTGTTGTGACTCCCTTGATCACCATGGTACCTGGATTTCTGTTTGTGTCCAGTTTTTAATGTGTGTGAATCTGTCCTCTGTTGTATGATCCTGCTATGTGAAAGTGACATTCTTCCTATTTTGGTGGAACTGGGTTTTGTATGAATAAAACTATTTTGCCAGAGTTGTTTCCATTCATAGGAATGCCCATGCCTTGGAGGAATAAAAAATGATTGGCCTTAAATGGTATTAAAATATCTCATTCTGAATAAAAAGCATAGAGGTTTGGGGGTTTTTTCATACTGAAACTTTTTTTACACTTGGAATTTGAATTTTGACTTTATGGTTTTCATCTTGTTATAATTTTTATAAGATACCTGTTTTTTTGCAGCTGAAGCTGTTCTACCCTATGACTGCATGCATTTTTAGTGATAAATGTGCAAACCTGTGGGGTTTCAGTGCACAGGTATATGCAAATACAGTGCACTTTTTTACGTCAAAAGGCAGCTTGGCTGCCAGGGAAGCTGCTGTCTTTTGCACTTAGAATCAAAATGCACTGGTTTAGTGCAGGTGACCTATTTTCATTACAAAAGAGTAAGTACTTAGAGCAACAGTGACAGCAGAATTGCTTGAGACAGCTTGCCTGAAGTAGGTTTGTGCAGACAGTTTGACTAGCAAACACATTAGAGAAGTTCATTTTGTTGATGAATAACTTGTGGAAACCAGGAAAGGAGTGCTGGTAATGTAAAGCCTGGCTCTGCTGCCTCTTGAAGTGCAGTTGTTTGGGTTGTCACATACACCTCTCTACTTACCACCTCTGTACTTACCACCTCTGTGTTTTAAGATTTTTTTTTTCTTCCTTTGTAAAAGGGGAATGCCTGAAGAGATTGACCTGGTCAGATATGAGGATGGATCAGAGTTTTATAAAATATCTTTCCTTTCTCTTTACCTTGACTCATTTCTACTTTGTTGGAAATGTCCTCCTTTTAATTGCCAGAATTTGCTCTGTAGGCTCATGCATATGCTTCAGTTGTGTAGGGTAATTACTCATTGCTCTGCTCTTAAATCATCCAAGATTGCACAGCCAATGGGTCTTACTAATACAAATGTAAATGTATTACTTTCTTGGCTTGCTGCAGCATGCATGCACTTGTTAAATTTTCTTTTCATTAGGTTGTATGACATATTTTAGGTATTACAGCCCATACTACAAGGACTTTTATTTGTGAAAATGGGATAACTGTAGTTTATTATTTTGCCCTTTTCAAAGGTAGCAGTCAGTGTCCAACTTTCTACAGCTGGTGAATTTTCACATTTGTTGCATATGGCCCCTTGACTGCTCTTCCCAGTTCTCTATGCTACAGTTTTCAGCATCACTGATGGGCTCTCTGTGTTGTGTGCCTGGATAATATAAATATTGCAGAGATCTATGCTTCTCACTGTTTTTGTTTTCTGTAACTATTTTTATCAGGATTCCACTTTATTTCCAAAATAAGTTCTGTTCAGATGGTGTTACAGACTTGATGAAAAACTTAGTAAGGTTTATTTGAAACACTATGATTTTCAGAACAAGGTTTTTTTGGACCCTTTAGTGTTTAGAAGCATATATAGTTCTGGATTTTATTTTGTGTGAGTGTGGTGGTGATGTAGTTTTTCAAGACAGAATGTCATTGCAGGATGCAGGTTCTAGTAAAAGTGTATGACAGAGAGAGGTACATTTAGCAAATTTGGCATCATTAATTTTTATAGCATTAATTTTGATCTGGGTCAGAAGGTGGAGGAAAAAATGTAAGCAAAAAGAAATTGGGTTATTTTCAATTATGTAACTTCCCTGAAAGGGCTTTTTTTTTCCTAGGCAGCTGTCTGATCAATGGCAAAATTCATAACAACTCCCCAAGTATTTAAGTTGTCTATTAATTGGAGTTCCTTCTCTATATGAAGAATAGTTCTCTTGTTAGCTGTTTTGCATATGAGAGGTGAAGACTCACGAGATTAAAAAAGGAAAACCATTAATTAGAATGAAATAATTTTCTAAAGGGAATTAATAACAAACAAAGCTTCTGCTGTAGCCAGCTTTTATTTTGCAACTAGCAAGTATAACATAATATACATGGAAGACTTTATACAAATACATTTATTCTGTGGTATTTATACAAATATATTTATTCCATAATCTTTTTCTGCTCCCTGGGTATATTACCATCAGAACCCTGTTTTCAAAACAAGTTGTACTGATGAGCTCTCTGTTTTGTAATGATAAAGGAACAAGAGCTCTCAGAGTTCAGTTTGTGTTGAGCGTGCTGCAGTTCATTTTTGCCTATTTCTGTGCCCATTTGCCACCCTCAATTTGCTACAGTGGGTATGAAATGCCCTTGAGAAGAATGGCTATCACTCTGTGGGTGGTACTCTCAGGCACTACAGTTGAAAACCCCATTAACAGTTGACATTGGATCAGTTAAAAACACCCAAAACTGACAGGTGAAACTTTGCACAAGCTGTTTGGATTTGCCACTGAGTTTGCCCTTTGGCTAGTCTAAGATGACAAAGGCATATTTGAGCTTTAACCATACATGTGACAGCCTCCAGACTAGGTCTCAAACAGCTGCCTAAGAACCCTGGGATCAGTGATGTCTGATTGCTCAGCAGAATTTTAGTGTTTGGTTTTATTTTGGGGGGGTTTTATCCTTGTTTCTGTATTTTCTTTGGCCTTGCCTTTGTAAAGTCATTTTAAGATGCTATTGCTGTCCTTGTACAATAGCAAACTGTCATCTCAGTTGTGCTGGTGAAGACACTTTTGTAGTTGCACCGTAAGTGGGATCCCAGTGATTTGTTTTTCTGTGATTGTTTTGTTCAAGGAATTAGGTTTTCTTCAAACTGCCAGTTGTCAAACAGCAAGGTAGAAAAGAGAGGTTGCTTTGATGCTATAAACAAATTAACAGTATCCCTCTGCTAATGCAGATGCTCGATTTTCACAGGCAAGTCTCTGGCTCAGTTGTATTGCTATTGTGAACATTGACACTTGGGTGGAAAACTTGACATTTTGATGGCATGTGAGGAGGAAGCAAGCAGATAGACTCTGGCTTATCTTTCTTTGGTCGCTGACCAGGCACAAATAATGAACTTATTAGACTGAATTAATCCCTTGAAGGAAATGGTCTGAAATCCATCTGGTAGAGTGCTGAAAAGCAGACTCAATAAAATTGTAGAAAATTGACTGGAGGAAGGAGTTTTCTTTTGGCAGAAAGCTGAATTGGATGACCTGAGGAGAGTCCTCTGTCTGAAATTTCTAATGCAAAGGCAAACAGAAATAAGCGATGGATCCTGTGCAAAAGGTTTGTGGATGGTATTTTCAAGAGATGGAGAATTAAAATGAACTTGTTCTAGTGGTGGGGAGCCTAGTGTTCAGAGAATGGTAATATGCACAGAGCTAAGCAAACTTATTACCCATCTTAATTTAAAAAACACCAAGACTATGGTACAAATGAAGAAAAATCATCAGTAATTTCAGCTGTGTTCAAACCTGCGGTCTATTTCTGTGATTGGAGATACACAACAAGTTCCCACTGTGTGACTCTGTACCCACACTATTTCTAGAGGATACTTGCAATAACAGATGTGCCTTTTTCCCCAGCGATAGTAGATCCTGGCTGCATGTGCCAGAGCACATGCCTTATGCAACAAGTTTGGTATTGCCTCTTTGCGCTAACAGCAGATTCCCTAAATCCAGTGAAACCTTGTGTCTTGTATACTGGCTTCTGTAGAGTCTCAGCACCTGACAAGCCATCTCTTAGTGATGCTTCCCAGGAAGGGTTGATCTCTCAGGACGGTGAGGCAAGTATTATCTTTTCTCTCTGTTAATGCTAATGTATTCATAGGATACCTGCTTGCAGATACCTAAAAGGGAGTGGAACATCTTCATTACAAGGAAAGACTGAGCGAGCTGGGTCTCTTTAGCTTGGAGAAGAAGAGACTCAGGGGTGATCTCATTAATGTTTATAAATATGGGAATAGCAAGTGTCAGGAGGACAAAGCCAGAGCCTTCTCAGTGATGTGCAGTGATAGGACAAAGGGCAGTGGGTACAAGCTGGAGCATAGGCGGTTCCATGTAAACGTAAGGAAAAACTTTTTCACTGTGAGTATGACACAGCACTGAAACAGGCTGCCCAGAGAGGTTGTGGAGTCTCCTTCACAGGAGACATTCAAAACCTGCCTGGATGTGTTCCTGTGTGACTTGCTCTAGCAGGGGGGCTGGGCTAGATATTTTGAGGTCCCTTCCAACCCCTAACATTCTTTGATTCTTTAAAGGTGTGCAGTAGTGAGTGAGGGTGTGGGTGTCATCACAACTACATTTAAGCTCCAGAGCACTCCTTCAAGGTATGATGGAAGCAATGTGTATCTCATCAGATTGTGTTTCTTGTATTGTCCTTCAAGACAGTAAAGATACTGTGCAATATCAAAGTGTTAAAACTTTATGTGGACTCCTGGTTACAGAGTTTTACCAAGCTGAAAAACTTTTGAAGCTTTTGTCCTATTTTGCCTGATTCAAAGCTCAAGATTAGCCTTGGTTTTGCTGGAAACAAGTGTCCATTGGATGTAGCTTTTTTGTGGTTTTGTTTTAATGCATTTGCTAGATTGAAGTTTCCAGTTACGGAAGAACTAATTTTGCTTCCAGAAAGTCTGGCTGGGAAATGGTCAACACTGATAGTACATCAGTAAGAGAAGTCATTGTTCCTTTTTGGCACTACCTGCAAATACAGTCATTAGCTGATTTATTAAATCTCCTCATTGCTTATTATCCTTCAGGGAATTGTATTCTGCAATGTTTCCTAAACAAAGGTGGTCCTTTCTCCATACTGCCTCAGACCCCTCACATTGGTACATTCTTCAGCAGCAGCCTTGTTGCAGTGCTGGAAGTGAGGTTTTTTGAGCACTTCCTCACTTCCCTCTTGGTTCCTACTGCTGGTGGAGCTCTGGAAAATGCCTGTGCTGCTCCGTGTGTTAACAGGGCTTGGCCCAGGCATGGTGCTCTGCAAGCCACTCAGCCCTCCCATGTGCTGCAGATCGCCTGCAAACCTGCAGAGCTCCTTGAGCATCAGTGGAGCAGTTCTCTGGCTCTGTGAAATCTTGCTGCTTATCCTGTGCAGTTTAAAGACAAAATGCTTCCTGCTAATTATTAACAGTTACTCTGTAGGAACAAATTCATTACAGGGGCACTGAGCCCTGGCCAGCCATCCTTTTCAGCACCTGAACAATGTGGGAGGGAGGGGGAAGAAATAGCAAGAGAAACTGGAGTGCACCAATTAGTCCCAAGATTAGTCCTGAAAGAGGATTGCAATTTCAAGGCCAAAAAGAGTAAGGAGTGGGTAAAAGGATTTGAAATGAGATTATAGGACCTAAAAGCGCCTTTCTTTTGTTAGGGAAATAATTCAGCAGTTTTGCTCAAGCCAGTGAGACAATCCAGTTTAGTGGCTGAAGTAGGAGATGTGTGTTCTTTTGCTATTTAAGGTTCTTTAAGTTGATCCCTGGTTGCATTTCTTAGTGCTTCCTGCAAAATCAAAGTTTTTTTAACAAACAAACAAAAACAGAGAGGAAAGCTATTGCCTCATCAAAAGGCCTGTTGTTTTTAGGAAGCTTATTTGTATTCTTTAAGAAGGGAGCCAAGGAGAGGAGCCACATTGAACTTCCTTTTTTCCTCTGGGGAAACTTTTTTGCTGGTGGTTACTATGAGACCAGCATAGGAGTCACCCTTTCACTGCTTGTCCTACAGATGAGTTTCACTACCAGTTTTTGTTTGTTGACCTGCTCAGAGATGTAAATCAGGCAGTTCCTACTTCAACTAAAAGCACCTCTTCTGTCAGTGTTGTAGTGGTGTATGTGCCTTCCTCTGGGAGGGCAGCCGGCACTAAGCTTTGCTGCCCTATTGAGATCATGATACATGCTCATGTAACAGTAAGCATGTCTGCGGTTGAAGACTGGAGTTTGCTTGGAGACAACAAAGAGAGGTCTTCCCACTCCCTCTCCCTCCAGAAGGAGAATTATAAATGGAAGAATTACTGAACAGAATTACATTGTGGATTTAATAGGAAATGTTGTGGTTTAGTCTATTCATCAAAGCCTGTGTGAAATGATGGCTCTTTTTCTGCCCTTCCCAAGACGGAAGCTGTTTTCTCTTAGTGTGGCTTAGATTCCAAAGGTGTGGAGGGATTATGAATGTATCTATTGTCAGCTTTTTTTTTTACCTTTTCTTTTTCAGTGGAATTCCTCCCTGTAAAATCTATGTAGGCAAGGTTTGAAAGCCTTGCATTCGGTTCGCTGTGCCCACAAGTTTAGAGGAGTTTGTCGGCATGAAGGAGTAGTGAGTTCTGCCATGCTCTTGATTTCCCTTACTGCCGTTTCACAAGAGCCTTTGTTAAATCTGCTTTCAAAGGCAAATGCTTAAAGCTGTCTTCCAGTGTGGCACTGAGAGCTTAGCGGGCATCATCTTGCCACTCAGGCTATTGTGTACTCTTTGAGAAAAACCTCTCTTTTAATAGAGGAGACCCTTTTTCCCTAGAGAAAACCATTAAAATAGGACATTGTGCATACTGTTCTTTGAGTTGAGTTGTTCTCTCTGGACTTGTTTATAAATGAGTATTTTAATTCCCATCTAAAACACTTGTTAAATGCTAAATTTTTCTCCACTTTGTTTTTTATTCCATTACACAGTTCTCATATAATCTAGTGAATCTTACTTGCTGCTTTCTAGCCTTCACAACCTATTCCAGAGTCTCTCCAAGAAAAGAGGGAAAGAGAGAGACCAAGAGATGAACTTTTCAGTAGTTTCCATGGAAATTGATGAAGAAACACAACCTCTCATCCTGTTTATGGGACTTGTGTAAATGGCTTTAATAAGGCTTTAGATGTGAAGTTCTCCCATGCTGAGATGCTAAAGGACGTACAAAATAGCCATAAACTTTCGGAAAAAGAATAAAGACAGTAATAAAGTCCAAAAGGAGTTCAGCAGACAAATTAATGTGGAGGAGGAAACAGTTTAAACAAGTACTGGCAATGATGGCAGAATGGCAAGTCCTCTTAGGAGCAGGGCAGAATAACAGTTTGAAAAGGATAAAGAGTGCAGTGAAATGACAACAATTTCTGCTGATGACATGCAAGTCCTGCTTTACTTCAAGTCAGGTTTCTCTATGATCTAAAGTTTAAGTGCAGGGATTTCTAAAAAGGAATTATTGGTTGAGCATGTTCCAGCTAAACTGAGAACCACAGGTGATATTTGCTGCACCTAGCAGAGGCAGCTGTCCGAGTGATTCAGTGCTGCGATGATTGGGCTTGCTGCTTTCCAATATGTGAGTATTTACTCTCAGTCTTTTATGTGTTGGCTGGAAAATTCAGTGATGCACAGTGTATGACTTTGAAAATTGAGACTTGACTATCAACAAAGCCACCAACATGAGAATTAACTGGAGTGGTGTGGCAAAATCGTTTGTTCCATTTTTACCCCCTGTGATTTGTCAGAAGTTACACTAACACATGAAGAAAATATTTCTGCTTAATTTGTTGTAGTAAACGGATGAGATAAAAATTAATTGCCTCTTTAAAAGGTTACGTCTCGTTCATTCTGAGACTGATTAGTATCATTTCACTAGAATGAGCAAGCTTGAGGTCATCTGGTGTTTGAAAAGCATAGTTTGTTACTTTCTATGATTTGCAGCTTTAGAGAGCTCAAATGGGTATGTCAGGGTGTCAGTGTCTCTTTCTAAACACCAGAGAACCATAATTAATTGCTTCCTGTAATCTAACTCATTGATTTTCTATGTTTGAGGTGATCCAAGGAACAGCTTTTCTCCAGGGATTAATTACAAAGAGAGAGGGAGAGTGTACATACACTCATGAGCATATTTTTGCTAGTTCATACTAATGAGGAATTTTTGCACCCACATGGCAGATACTGATCCAACTGGAAGGAGAGTTGCACAGTATCTGACAGATACTGTGCCCATCCTTAGCAGCTCTTTTGGATGCTTGTAAAGATTGTATTCTTTGTTAGAGAAATACTTCTGGGTTTGGGGGTGCCCATCAGTAGATGGAACTCCTAGAACCTCTTGATTTGTCAAGGAGAGATCTTGTGGTCTCCTCTGCTGCCTGTTACATTAGAGCTATTCAGTGAGCAGCACAGAATTGCTGAATTGTCCTATTTGATTTTATTCTTTAACTTTCTTGAGCTTTATCAAGAGAGAGTGAACAGCCCAGATTCTTCCATGTTTTGGCATGAGGTTATTGCCAAACTACAAGAGGGATATGGACATGCTGGAACGTGTCCAGAGAAGGGCCACGAGGATGATCAGAGGGCTGGAGCACCTCTCCTATGAGGACAGACTGAAAGAGTTGGGGCTGTTCAGGCTGGAGAAAAGGCTCCAAGGTGACCTTATTGTGGCCTTCCAGTATCTGAAGGGGGCCTACAAGAAGACTGTGGAGGGACTTCTTAGGATATCAGGTAGTGATAGGACCAGGGGGAATGGAATGAAGCTGGAGGTATGGAGGTTGAGACTGGATGTGAGGAAGAAGTTCTTCACCATGAGAGTGGTGAAGCCCTGGAATGGGTTGTCCAGGGAGGTGGTTGAGGCCCCATCCCTGGAGGTGTTTAAGACCAGGCTGGATGAGGCTCTGGCCAGCCTGATCTAGTGTGAGGTGTCCCTGCCCATGGCAGTGGGGTTGGAACTAGATGATCCTTGTAGTCCCTTCCAACCCTGACTGATTCTGTGATTTTATGATTCTACTATTTAGATGTTCTGTGTGGAAACAGTGAAAATAAGTATGTGAAGTTGAAGTGGATAGACCAGAGGTGCAGAAACCAGTATCTCTTTGGAAAAGCATTGCAACTTTTTTTTTCATATAGCCTTTGTTTCTACACCTCTGCCTACTGCTGCAAATGCCAGAGTGAAGAGCCCTTGTCTTACTGAGTTGCATTCAATTTCTGCACAAACAGCTGAGGAGAAGCAGCAAAGTTAGACCACATTGTGGATTCCAGCATGGAAGCTGAGGGTTTTTTGAAGTAACAATGCTGGAAGACAGTTGTTGGAAGGTACAGCTTCATCAGTCATATGAAGAATTGCTGCCTTAAAAGTAGAAGGATGACTTCTCGCTATAAATTACATGAAGATGAGCTTTTCTCAGTGAGTTCCTTCATTCAGGTGTTATTGTAACTTGAGAGAATTATTAAATATTATTAAGTGCAATGTTAGTATTCTTAACAGGCTGAAGAGCTGTTTGAAGAGGTAAGAATTAGGGATAAAGATGCACACTGAGTTTTATTTTCCATTATAGGTGGGAGGTTTATTTTCCCGCTAAGATGGAAGTGGCTAAAGATAATTTTACAATGTGTCAAAATTAAGTCCTCTGAGTATTTATTTGCAGTTAGATTTGCAGAATGTGTGAAATTCATTATTTCATAGCTCTGCTTTGAAAATGTGAAGTAGAAGATACTAGTGTTTGGATGCTGTGCTTATTGGTACTGTGAAGATAACTAGGAGCGGTCTCATTCTGAAGACCAGAATGCTACAGACCATGTGCAGTTCCCAGCCACAGTTCAGTGGAGCTTCTTCATTTTGGCAGAGGCTGTAAAGAGGGAGTAGACTTCTGCAGTCTAAATACCTTTGAGGTCTTACCTGCCCTGCTTCTTGAATTTGAGGCTTTGTTGAGTTGATGATTTGTCTGGAAGGAATGGAAAATTCCCATCTTTTTATGACTGGATTGGGCTGATAGGATGAATTTAGTTGAGTTTGTTCTATGTGCTTTAAATTTACTATATAGTGGAGGGCATATTATATTTTTGCTTTTAATTTCCTCTCCGCTTAACTTGAGACTTTTGGGATCCATTCAGGACAGACACTAAACTCTTGTAGGGGCAACTGATGTCAGTCTGTGATGTGGAGCCCTAAGACAATAGCATTAGGGGTTGTTAATAGGAGCCTGGAGTTGAGAGGTGGAGAGGTGGGGCATGTGGGGGCTAGCTCATGTCTGCTACAGTTTACTGGGTCTTTTGGAGATGCATAATTATCTTTGTGTCTATGTTTTTCCTTTCCATGAATGGAAATACTATTTCTGTGGGAGGATTGATCTAGGTAATGTCTCTACAGTGCTTCTGAATGCAAAAGGTTCTGTGTTCTCTAACCTCTTGCTACATCTTTAGACCCAGACTGCAAGCCTGGTGTTAGGTGCTGTAACTTCATATATGTGTGAAAGCTGACAAAATTTTGATGCTAAATTTGTTACTCCTTAGCAGTTTATTTCTAAAAATGTCTCTCTAAGGATAAGTTGATATTTATTCATTAAACTTGTGTTGGTGATAGAAGCACCCACAAACTCTCTCTAATTGATCTTTTGTGCCCCTGGCACACTGTGCAGCATGATCAGACACTGATCTTGTGGGGTATAAGAGTGTGACCACTGAGTGCAGGACTCATGTGGTGGATATGTATGAAAAGGTAGAATTGAGATAATCAGAAAATGTAATTGAGGCTTTCTGAACATGACTACTTGACTTTTATTATTACTATCATCATGTTTTCTACATTTACATAACTTTCTGACATGTGCTTCAAGCACTTTGGTGTGTGGCCCAGTGACTGCAGATCTTTGCATGCTCTTCTGCAGCAGTGCTTGCAAAGTCTGTAAGCACATTAAGCTTCCCAGAGAAAAATATCCTCAGCATCTGGGAGAGGTTAAATGTTCCAAGGGGGAGGTTAAACATTTGTTTTGTCCTCTGCTGCTGTAATTCCAGAAGCCAGATTAGTTCTGAATCATCTGAACCACACTCATTCAAGATTAATGAGAAGGACCAAGTATGGAAAATTTCAACTGGTAAGCGCCTCAGCTTTGAGCAGTAGTGGAAGGGGAGTTCATACTGGCAGCAGCCTGTGGGTCACGTTTAGTTTTGAGTTTCCTTAGTACTTAAATTGTTGAAATGGAGAATTGAACCATACCAAATAAACAAGGATTTCTGTAAGCAGTATGAAGCATTTAGGGGGTGGGATGAAATTGAAGGCCTCCCCTTTCTTTCTCCCATTTATTTGGCTTTCATGGGAGATCAGATTTGCCTGCTTGCCTATGTGCATATTTGCAACTGTGTGTGTGGTTAAGGCATGCTGATGTCGAACCCTGGCTTTTTGAAAAGTGTCATCCATCTCCATTTTGGAGAAGTGCTTCTTTTGGTAGAACTTTACAGTTTGTGTATGGGTGGCAGCTCTGCAGTTTCACTGTGGTTCAGGTGGTTGGCATGGAATTTCGCCAGAGTCTTGTCTGTGCTGTAGCATTAGCCATCAGAGCAGACTCTTTACATCAAGTTGAAAATGATGATACAGGCAATTGCTAGGAGTCATTTGTTTTCTGGAACCTGAGATTAAAGACTTTTTTTTTTTTTTTCCCTCCAGTACAATTCTGATCAAGTAAAACCAAAGCAGAAACAAACCTCTTCTTCCTCACCACTTGTTTTTGCAGCAAACAAAGCCTATCATCAGAAAACAGGAGTGTTCTGTTTCTGATTTTATGGAATAGAGCAAAGTCAACAATTTCCCCACTGGCCATGCCAGTTTTTGATAATGCTGGGGCCCAAGAGAGGGTCTCAGAGCTGCCTGCATGAGCTGGCAGAGCCATGATCCATAGCACATAAGCAAGTTTAGATACCTTGGAAGTTTTCCCATCCTGATGACCACCATGTTTTTCATCCAGGGATGGTTGAGGACCCATCTACTAGCAGTTGCAAAGTAAAAAGAAACAAAGCACTGCAGCATGTGAAGTAATCTGCAGTGGTTTTCCTTACTTCAAAATAAGGAAAGCAGCAGCAAATAACAGCTCAAAAGAATATTCCCTCACCTCTTGTGTTGTTACTTAACAGTTCTTTATTCCTCACAAATACATGTAGACTATGTCAGTAAGAATTATTCCCATTCTTAACACAAAAGAAGAAAAATAAAACTGAGACAGTGTGGTGGTTTTAGGCTATGCCTTTAAAATTTAGTTACAGATTTTGAGCAGAAAAGTAGAAAAAAAATAAATAAATCACTGTTGGGTGTAAAAAGGAAAACAAAATATTATTCTAAACAAATTCACTGGATAAATATCTAGAATAAGATGGGCTGTACCTAAACATTTTTTACTTCTTTTCTGATCTGTGCTGTTTTGCTTTGCTCAGGAGAGATTAACCTGCTTGTCGTCTGGCCTTGGCTGAAATTGTTTAGTTACATCTAACCCACTGCTTTCTCCCTGCTTCTCTCTCTTGTGGGGTGGGGGGAGTGGGGTTGGGCAGTGGAATGGCTTCCCTGGTCTCTGACCAGGGGAGTTTTCACGTTGTTTGCTAATAGCAAATATCTGTATAATATTGTGAATACTGTACATTTTGTACATATTCATTGCATTCCATCGTAGAGTGTAGTTTTTGCTTGTAAATACAGCTTCATTTGCTTCTAACTGAGTTGGTCTGGCAAAGTTAATGCTGGGGGGACACTTACCCACCATAGACAGAAAGGAAAGTCATTTGACTTGCCTGAAGTCAGTGTAAAATCCAACGGTTGAGGCAGAATTAGAACTGGAGGCCGATAGCTGGCATTTCCTAATTCCTAATGGAGACAATTCTTTTTGGAATTAACATGGAACAGTTGTCTCACTGTGAATTTTCAAACACATGTGAACTTTCTCCTACTTCACTATTCAGCCTAGGATTAGAATGTGTTCACAAAAAATGTGTTAAAATATTTAAACACAGATTAGTGAGAAGTTTGCATTTTGCACTATAACTGGCATACCCCAAATATCCATCTCACTTAAAACAACAAATCTGTAAAACATATTGATGTTTTCATTTAGCTGAAGAACAAATCCTCTGTTGTTGTCAATGAGTATATATTCAGCTCTCAGCAAAGACCCAAGTTCGGTCTGAAAGCTACAGAATCTCACCAAAGGATCAAGAAGGCTTCATCTATCACATGACTAGTGAGGTGTCTTTCGATCACCACAGCAGAGTTACTGATAGGCTCCAAAGGACACATGACCACTTTTTTCTTGCAATTAGGAGTTGCCCTTTTTATCACTCTTCCTGGAAATTCAAGAAGCTTCTTCTTTATTCCCTGCCCCCCCCTTGTCTGTCTCCCTCTCTCTTTCTGTTTCTTGCTTAATTATTTCACATGGATGGCTTTGGCTATTTGGAGAACATAATGATTGGACCAGCTTTCCACTTCTTCCTTCAAAAAGTAGCATTAGATTTCATTTCCAGGCATTTTGTTCACGAATAGCTTTCCTGAGCAACTTTTCTTTTATCTTTAATAAAAATTTAGATGGAATACAGCTGGCAGTAGTATCATATAGAAAACTCATTTAGAGTGCACAAGAGATCAAAATTCTGTTATTTGCTCAAAAATGTACTGGACACCTTGGAGAAACCAGGAAAGGCTCCCATGTAGGAGTTTGCAGTCTTGGTCCCACAGGTAGCACTAAGTGAGAGTTACAGAGACAATAAAAGAGGGAGTTGCAGAAGAGAAAGAGAAGCATTGCCAGTATATTAGAGCAGCCTTCATAAATTAAAAATGAGTATTGTGAATTCATAAATCTCTTCAAGAGTAATGTTTTTGTCAGTTATGGGAAAACAGAAAAAAAAAAATGGACTAATGGGTTTTTATATTACAGATTTTTAAAGTAATCAGCTTTCATTAAAATCAGGAAATACCTTAACATATACTTCCCAGATACTTTTAATGTATTGTCATTAGCCCAGGTTAGCAGAGGGTTTTTCCCTGTGATTGGTGAGGAAGCTAGCTTGGCTGTTGCTAGGTGTTTGCTAATTGTGATATTAACTGCCAGAATGCTACTGGCAGGGGTATAATTTGCTTGGGGTTTTTTTGTTTTATTTTGGGGTTTTTTTTGGGGGGTGGTGGTATTTGTTTTGTTGTGTGTGTGGATTTTGTTTGTTGTTGTTTGCTTTTTCCCTTTCTAACAAAATGCATGTGTTACAGGTGTGGCACTATTTAAACCCTTCTAACTGCTCAAAATTTGTAATGTGAGTGATAAATCCTTGAATACAGCTATGGTCATATACCCATGTGTAGAGCATTAACCTCCCTTTTGCAGTGCAGTGGTCTTTTTGGTCCCCATCCAGTTGAGGGTAGAAAATGGAGCTGATAGAGCAATAGAAGAATGCAAGCTCTTCAGTGCAAGCAGTGAAGAGCTGACATGCATTAGAGGAGTTCCCAACCAGACCGAGATACCGTCTGTCTCATATTCACTCTACTAGTTTGTAGTGGGGTGGTTTGGACTGAGTGACCTCCTGCCCTGTCATCCAACAGCCACTCTGCAGATCCTATTTGTGCAACATGACAGTCAAGAGGGATACTCAGTGCTGTGGTCATGAATGTTTCTCATGCCTTGCAGAGTGTGGCTGCTGTAAGGAAGTACTGTTCATCTTCAGCATCAAAGGATGCTATATTCCCACCACAGTAATGCTTCTCAAGCCTTTTTTCCTCAATTACCACCCTATCCTAAACTTTACTTTTCAAGGTTTGATAAAAACCACAGTCTCCCAGCTTTGTTAGACATCCATTTATATACCTTATGGTAACAGTCTGAGTCCAGCTTGCACCAGGAGCTGAATGTACTTGTCAAGAACATCATTCCATGCTGCCACTAGATGCAAGGTTTCATGGGCTCCAGCCAGATGGAGGTACCTGCAGCTATTGTTATCTCAGCAACCTAAATGTAATAATTGTGCTTTTGTTCCTCTTGGAAACTTTTGGAAGTTGACTTTTCCATTGGTTACTCTGATAAAATGGTTGTTTCTCTGATGTTCTGTACATATCCTTCAGTTTGCTGTTCATCAGACGTGTTGGTGAGACTTTCAGTGATGTATTTTGCACTTAGGGTATTTTGAAGTATTTTGTACTCAGAGCATGGGTACAGCAATGCCTTTGTTCCCTTCATCTGGCAGCTGTAGCCTCTGCTCCTTGGAATTTTCAACTGTATTGCTGCTCAGACCGCTGCTGTCAATCCCAGTGCAAAGGGCAGTGATCACAGTGAACTGGGTGCTCTTCTAATCCACTTGTTCTGCATTACTGGGAACTTATGTGCTTCTCAAGAAAGTAGGAGTTGTATTTCTTCCTTCTTGTAAAACCCACAGGCTGAGCTGGATGTAGAGAGACTTCAGTCATCTTTGGCTGTGGTCATCTTTTTTGCCACTGGTAAGGGCTAGCAAAGGGCCCTCAGTCACTGAGGCCTGTTTGTGGTCTAGAACTCTTTGCTTACTGCAGAGTCTTGTGTTGGGTATGTTGTATGCAGCAGCTTGTTAGCTTCAGCTGACATTGTTCATGTTTCTGTGCCTTACTGAGCTGTCCTGCCCAGTAGTCAAAAGCTTTCCTGGGAGCCAGGGTGTGTTTTGGCATTAACTATGCCCCAGCAGCTGAACCCACCACCTCTTGCCCAGGTAGGCTGAAGTGTGTGTGTGGTACATCCTCCCTGTCTCCCCACTGAGTCAATGTTAGAGGCCTTTGAAGTGTGCATTCTGGGGATGGGGACTCCTTGCCTTTTTTATTAGTTTTCCTCCTTTTCTGTGACTCCTGCTTTACCATCACCCTCTGAACGTGTTTGATGACAGTAATTGCCCTGTATTTATTGCCTTTCTTCTGCATTTTCATCATCCCTTAATTGTGGTGTGCAGTCCCACACAATTGAATTTAGTTTGAATTTTTAGTTGCTTGGATTTTTAAAATCTGTTAATCAGGCATCTCTGACAAAGAAGCCTGTGAGAGTTTTTGGCATAGTTGGAAATACTGCAACTGTGAGAGAGAAGTCATACCTGCCTTTTTTCAGTACTTGGCTTTAAGAACTGTGGTCTTCTTGCTCTACTGTGAATTCCAGAAGACAAAAGATTTATAATTCCTTTTTTTTTTTAATTTCTTGAAGCCTATACACTTTTTAAAGGTGTGGCATATGTTTTGGTAGAAATAATTGGAGGGGTTCATATGTATTACTGCTTCTGTATACCCTGGGAGCTCCTGATCAGGCTCATCAGCTGTCACAAACCCCTGCTGGCTGACTATCCAGCTTTCACGTCAGCTTGGTTTCCAGCACAAGTGGTGTCAAAATCAACACTATTCCCATGCAATGTTTTAGATTTCATCAGATTAACATTTTCCTATGGAAGAGCCTTCTCTCTGAAAATTCCCTGCTAGCCCTTGGTCAGGGAGTTTACCCATGCCGAGGGGCTAGCAGTGTGATGGAGGGGCATCCTCTAAGGACTGTGTCCTTAGAGGAAGAACAATTCATCACTTGCCTTGAATGGAAATTGAGTCCCAGTTATTGTTTAAAAAATAGTGAATCACTGGGAAAGGTTGGATTTGATTAAGGGTGGCTTCTGGTGGCCAGCAGGAGCAGGGAAGTCATTCTGCCCCCGTACTCAGCACTGGTTAGGCCACACCTTGAGTACTGTGTCCAGTTCTGGGCCCCTCAGTTTAGGAAAGATGTTGACTTGCTGGAACATGTCCAGAGAAGGGCAACAAAGCTGGGCAGGGGTTTGGAGCACAAGCCCTGTGAGGAGAGGCTGAGGGAGCTGGAGTGGCTTAGCTTGGAGAAGAGGCGGCTTAGCGGAGACCTTGCTCTCTACAGCTGCCTGAAGGGAGGTTATAGCCAGGTGGGGGTTGGTCTCTTCACCCAGGCAACCAGCACCAGAACAAGAGGACACAGTCTCAAGCTGCACCAGAAAAGGTTGAGGCTGGATGTTAGGAAGAAGTTCTTCACAGAAAGAGTGATTGGCCATTGGGATGGGCTGCCCAGCAAAGTGGTGGAGTCACCATCACTGAAGGTGTTTAGGAGGAGACTGGATGGGGCGCTTGGTGCCATGGTTTAGTTGATTGGGTAGTGTTGGATGACAGGTCAAACTTGGTGATCTCGGGGGTCTTTTCCTACCTATTCTATTCTATTCTATTCTATTCTATTCTATTCTATTCTATTCTATGCTATTTACACAAGCAGATGCTCACGGTTTGCACGTTAGTTGTCAGTTCTCTCAGCTGTTAGTTTTCAGCAAGTGTGTGAATACTTCATTTGCTTCTTGTGGTGGTGCATGGATGCTGCAGGGACAATGACTGCACTTCAAAGAGAGGTGGATCCTGCACTGGATGGATGTGAACTGGCACTTCTGAATCCTATCATTTGCTAGGAATCCAGTTGCAGCCTGCATACCCCTTTGGCTGAAGGTATGCTTGAGCTGGTAACGTTTCCTGCAGATCAAACCAACAATAAATGTTGGTGTTTCACCTGTCATCTTATCTGTAAACTATACTAATTCATGTTCTTTCAAAATGTTTCTTTGAAATCTCAAATCTATATGATTGGTTCAAGTCCATCTTCCCCTCACACTCATACCCATGGCCCAATACCCTGTGCACGTCTGCTACTGGAAATTCTGTCAGTCCAAAGCTGTGCATAACAAAAATGTATTAGGCCACAAGTTTCTTCTCACTGATACCAGAGTTCAATCTAGTTACTGCTTTTCTTCTAGTAACTCTCTGGGGATTTATTAGAACTCAAACACTATTTTATACTGTGTTTGGTTGGTAAGTTTGGGGAAAACTCTGCCATCAGTAACACTAATTGCATAACTATTAATCTTATAGCATGTATTGATAAAAAGAATTCTAAAACCAGATTGTGCGTTTTTATTTTGCCTAAATGCAGAGCATGCTGTTACCTCTATAGGAGAACCTGGCAATCTTCCCCAGTAGCTTACAGACTACACTGAAGATCCAATTCATTACAAAAAAACACCTGTGATGGACAGAATAGGTTTTTAATTTAGATGGTCTTTAGAAGAAGGAACTTCTTCAAATGGTTTTGTAATGTGGAAGAGGGAGGAATCAGCTATTTGAGCACTTTAAAGTGAGAGTTTAACTTGGTCATTCCCTAGCTTGAGGTATGTTTTAATAATTGATACCATCTGAGACTTCATGTGCAAAAGTTTAGGAAAAGAAGGAGAATTTATCCAACATAGATTAGGCATAGCAAAACCTTAGCAAAGCCCTACAAACACTGAAGTTTGTTGTTTGAAAAACTTGACCGGTCACTGTAGTACATTAGTTACATGCCTGAATTCTTTAGCTTCCTTCCCTGGGAAGGCACAGTTAATTTTTTCAGTTCATGTGGGTTTGTGATGAATCAGATAGAGGGGGTTTTTGTGAGAGCCTTGGGCCTTTTTTTCAAGTTGGAAAATAAGATCAATCACTATCACTTTGTTTCTCTAGTGGAGACATTTTGTCCATTCAAATACATATACTTTTCCCTCTTCTTTGTTTAACTCTCTTCCACCCATATACATGTATATGGCCACCTGGGAGTAAACTTTTCTGTGGATTAATTTCAGATTTTTTTAAAATGTTTTTTTCCCTTGGGATTTTGAAAGGCACATAGTTACCATTCCGAGATTTCTGACCTCTCTGGTAAATCTGTACAGTAGGAAGAATATGCTATGGCTTTCTGCGTGTAGCTTGATGAGTCCTGTCTCAGAGATTATCCTGGACTCTGAGCCTGTCCTACAGGAGTACAAATGCCCTCAACAGCTCTTGACCTTCATGTGCATTGAGGAGCTACACTTGAAGAGCTGCACTTACAATAAGGAATGCAAACAACTGGTTACATTAAACCCTATGAAGTGAGCATGCATATTCACATGAGTGCATGCTCTAGCACACTCCAGCTATGAATGTAGACTTACTTTTTTCTGGCCATTTTGCTTACTCTCTCTTTCCCCCTCTCTCCCTTCTTCTCTTTTTGTTCATGAGTATTAAAAGCCTTTTTATATTATTATTATTGGATCCTTTTACATTCTGTGTTTTAAGACAGTGACATTTTTATACATTAGCACAAGAATCTCTGCAGAATAATTGTGAAAGCAGTATGGCTTTTCTATATGGCATTTTATCAGATGTTTGCTAAGGTTGTCAATGTAGTAGACAACACCTGTTTTCCATTTCATTGCGGTTTGTGAAGTGCTAGTCAAGACAAGACAAAGTTAACTTTGAGCAGAAATGGTGTGTGGGATTGGATTAAAATTTTCATCCAGAGGAAGGTGGATTACCTTAAAAAGGCAGAGTTCCTCACATTAATCTTACCAAAGTGTATCTACACCCTTGCTTTTAATTTGTATTTGAATTTGGGCATAGGGTAATTACTTACATCTTGATAGCGTAGTTTCATGATACTGATTTCACTAAAACCATGACTGTCTTCAGAGGAGTTTGAAACATCTTTCATGACTACAGGAATTGACCTCCTGGCTAGTCTGTCTCTTCCACTTGTTTTGACAATGCTACAAGAAGTCTTTTCTATATTATCAGTTCTTTACCCTAGGTAATGTGCTTTTAAAATACTGATGCGCCTGAGCCCTAAGGTGTGATCAGTGAAATCCAACAGGTAGCACCTCTTCCATCAAGGACTCCCCACACAGCAGTGGCAGCAGCAACACTCTTGCTCTGGGCAGCACTGCCTGTGGATTTCCCTGGGGAGGGCAAGCTGTGCCCTGCTGGAAGGAGGATCCTGCCCAAGCAGCAGTCATCTGCTCTGTTAAGAGGAAGGCTGCCTTTTTTCTCTGGGAGGTTAGGACCTTCTGCCAACAATGATGGCTGGGGGCATCTGCTGTAGGAAGGAGAGTTGGTCTGGTGTGGTGGTGCAGCAATGCTCTGGCACCTTTGTGGGAAACGAGGAGTGCAGGTAGCCATCAGGCACTTAGTCTCAGCCTCCCCTCTTCTCCAGCTCATCAGCATCGCAAGTTGCTGCCCACAGGATCATGGGCTGCTCTGAGGCAATGAAAAGAACAAGGTTTAGAGGATCACACCAATGTTTGCTCCTTATCCTCCTCTTCCATTTCCCGTATTTGAATCTGTTCCTAGCATTCAGCTGCACTTGTTAGTAAAGAATCCTCTCAGAGGCCATTACCTTTGGGCAGGAAACAAAAGAGGGACCCAGCAGTGCTCTGCTGGAAGCAGAGAAACCACCTGGTGTCCGGCTGAGGCTTTTCCAGGTTGATGCATTAGCTGGGGGCAGCACAATGTTACAGCTCAGTAAAGCCAATGTTTAGGACGGAGTAAAAGCCATAAAGCATTTTGGGGTTTAGAAGATGTCCTTGGGAAAAGGCATTGTGGTGGTTTTAGGCTATGCCTTTAAAATTTTTCACAGATCTTGAGCAGAAAAGTAGTAAAATGTAAATAAATTTTGCTGTACTGAATTCAGTAAGTATTTTGGCACTGATTTGGTGGGGGCTTTTTTCATTATTTATTCTAAATTGTTGTTTTTACTCTCTTCCTCTAACAGAGTGAAAGCATGTACTTTGCAGAGGAGGTTTTTACTTATGAAAGAATGTGAATCTTGAATCAAATTAACCTTTTTTTAACATGCAATTTTAGACCCTTGCTTGAAGGCAAAAGTGGTGTGGTATTACATTAGCTGTAAAAACAAAACACAATTAATGCAAGTAGTAACTTATAACTGCTTAATATAAAAGAGATTTTCTTACAGTTATTTCTTGTTATTTTTAGCACATCAGGTCCACCCATTTGGCCAGGAAGCACCTTTTTCAAGAGAAACGGAGCCCTTCTACAAGGTAGGTGATGGATACTACACTTTGGAGTAACAGTTCTACTTCAAAAAATAACTCTTACAAATTGCACCCCTTTTGTAGTAATCTGTGGGCAAGAAGTAACCAAATATTTTTTCTTTTACCTGTCTCCTTTATTGCACATCTGATACCTTGAAAATTATGATTTATTACATACAGTGAGTGTAGTCTGTGGAAGTGGCTGCTTTTTTTCCTTCCTTGGATTGTTAATTTGCTTATTTTAGAATGTGGCAAAGAGTGTCTTTTTTTTTTGCCCTCCCCTTTGTATGGCTAAAGAGTAGTCAGAAGGAAATGTTCTATGAATGTTGCTTTTTAGCTCTGTGATTGAATCAAGGTTGTTCTTTGAGAGAGATCCTTTCTTTTGCTCCTTAATTATGCTGATAGCAAAATGTACCCAAAGGTAGGTAGCAGCATTGTATTGGGGCAAACTGGCTGAGTGTTTGTCTCGAGAAACCTACTGTGTTTAATGCCATTTGTATTTATAAAGGAGCATTAAATCTCTTACTTCCATTGGATGGACCATATAAACAGAAGCTATATATCTGTGGTTTTGATAGGTGAGGATTTTCAGTCTACCTTACTACACTTTTAAATCACTATCCACTGCTGAGTGTGTTTATATTTCTGCCATTGGGTACATCAAACCACCACTGCTCTTGGTGGAAGTGTTTTGGGAACACAGAAGGCTCTTTCCCCAGTCTGCATGTATTTGTTTGTGATGCAAAAGTAGCTTACACTATTTAGATGCAAGTATTTGTCCATGAAGTGTGTCAGTCTTAGGATGCTAAGAGTTTTCTGGCCTTTTTCATACCAGAAAATGCTATATAATGTCCTGGAACATTTATCCAAATCACCTAGGATGGAGTCTTACAAGGAGGATCACAAGCAAATATTTGGCAGTGCTGCTCAGCTTCCACACACCAGAGTAATCCGGCATCTGTAGTTTACCCAAGAGTATTTTTCAACTGACTCCTTGCACACATCTAAGAATTTGCATCATTCTATTGTCTAACATTTATGCTGAGTTTCAAATGAATTTTAAAGTCATTACAACATTCAGGTTATCGCTTTAACACTAGGAGATGATATGAACTGTGGTCAGCTTTTGGCTTCAGTCTTGTTAGGACAGATCTGCGACCTTTATACTCCTTGCTAATGGGAAAAAAATAGATCTACTTATTTTTCAGGAGAACACACCACTGTTGTGAATATGATTGATTTTTTTTTTCCTGTTGTTGAACAGTTGTGGCTTTAACTGTGTACCTGCGCATACACAGTCTTTGTAGTTTGAGTTCCTAAAAGGTAAACTATCAAGTCCATGTGGTACAAATGTTTTTTACCTCTTCTTATCATGCAAGATATCCAGGAATTCAGAACAACTGTTTGATAGTCCTTATCTCAGTGGTTGCTTAAAGCCTTTTCCCAATAAAGAAGGGTACGCCATTCTCTACTCTCTTTTCTGCCCTCCTCTGCTTTCCAAATTGGGAAAAGAAAACCCTAAAGGCCAAAAACTTTTTAGCGTATTAAAGCAATAGAGAGAGAGAGATGACTGCCTTTTCAAGCAACTAACAAAGCCTAACAGACCTTTAATGGAGTTGGCATTCTGCGTTGCCATTTCAAGTGGAAAACCTAGCCAATTTGAGCTCTAATATGCACGATGCAGCTGAGGTTGGAAGGATGAGAAGTGTGTAAAGAAAAACCTCATTAAAGTAGTCTTTTAACACTTCCTGGATTTAACTTTAAAACAAGAAAATAACTCAACTAAGCCTTTCTGTCTTTCTGTCTATATTTTTTTCCCTTCAATGAGCACTTTCATGTACAAGCTTCAGCAGGTTGTGTGAAAATAGTGTGCCTACTTCTTTCCTACTTCTGACTGTCTTTTTCCAGAAGACTCGGGTACACTAATAGTAGGTGCAAGAGGTGTACTATGAAGGAGCAGGGAGGTTTGTTGAGCAGTGCTATACATGACCATCTTAAGTCTTTTTTTTCCAGTGCTTATATCCATCTTAATGCAAACTGGAGAATGAATTTTTGAGTCAGATGTTAGTTTCAAGTTTTGCCTTTTGATTGGGAAAAGCTTGGTTAACAAAGGGATGTGAAGATTATTTTTTTTTTTACTTGATAAATATTCTGTTACATTTGAAAAGAATGTTGAGGGTGTGTTACAGACAAGAGTACAGAATCATTCTGAAATTGTAATAAGTGTGATACTCACGTGCACTTGTCACATTGCATTTCTTCTGAGTTACTGAAGCAAATGCTCTTCTTCTGGACTGCGGAATGAAGAGAAAATAATTCCACAATGTAAGTAGTAACTTTTTTTAGCCAAGAAAGCTTTGTGGATGCTCATTGTTTCCATTCATAATGTACCTGAATTATTTGGTTAAGGAACCCTAACAGCTTTAAAGAATTTAATGTATCACTCCAGAGAAAATGACCGAGAAACCAGGTACTTGTGTACCTCACAATAGCAAAGGAAGAAAAAGGGAAGCTAAAATTCATTCTAGCTGTTGTGTCCTTGAAGTCTTCAACATGAGCAGGATTAATTCTTTGTTCCTTTCTGGCTGTCTTTGCTTGTACTTTGCTGAAGAATTTTGAACAAAATATTTGTGGCATTTTCTTTTTGCTTAGGTTTTTATTAGATAGATGTCTACCTCCTGTTTCTGTTTTCAGGATCATGCTACTGGTGTTCCAAGCATTAATTCTGTAATCAAAGAAACTAGCAAATTTAGGTTTTGTGTTAAGTCACCCGCTCAGGTGCTCTTTGAAATGTTGAGCTACTTCTACTAGGTGAGAATTGCTCCTTTCATCCATGTGCTCTTTGGTCTAATTATGAAGTCCGATGAAGAGCTTAATATAGGTAGGACCTTCAGCCCTGCCAGACTTGTATACCTTCTCTCAGAACTGACTGATACATCTGTATCCATTGTAGCCTTCAGGATAAAACCAGTTTATACTCTTACTGTCTTGCTTTTTCAGGTTTCTTTCTCAGGTTTTGTAACTTTGTTCTGTACCTGTGTTTTTGTTTCAGTCATGGCTTAATTTTTTTAAACCTGCATGGAGAGCTTTTTTTATATTCTCAGCTGTCATTGCAGATTCCTTATTATTTAATAAAAAGTATGACAGGAAAAAGTTTTTGTGGTGGAAAAGATCTAGATGTCTTCTAAACTCTTCATAAACTTGTGCTGGTGAAGATAGATGGCCACATAATCACATTAAGACCTTTAAAAGTAATGCATTGTGTTCAGATAAGGTCAGTTTCATAGGGCAGGGTGGGATGCAGTTGCTCACAGGCAACAGGTAGTAGTAAAACTATCATGCTGTCCATTCTTGCTGAATAAATTAAAAATACGTCTTCAAATTACCTTTCAGTAGCAGTTGTGTGGATCCCAGCTGCTCGGTGCCACAAACCTGGATGGTGGAGGGGTTTGGGTCTTTTTTCTTAAAAGTAAAGTTTTCCTTTTGAATGGACACCCTGCCCCAAAACTACCACACCCTCTTGGTAGCCTTGTTTACCCTCACACTTTATTAAACTAAATGCAACACATTGCTGTGCCTTCTTGAATCATGTTTGTTTTGTTCTGAGTTGCATGGAAGCATGCGTAGAAGGAGCTTGTGGAACAAAACCAGCTCCATACAGCACCTGCTGTTGATGCTGCAGTGGGCATTGAAACAAGAGTGCAAAATTTGCAAGAGTTGCCCCAGAAGATTTGAGAGCCCTGTGACTGGGCAGTGGCTGACATAAAGCAATGCCTCCCCTCTTATTTTCAGCAAGTACACATCTGCCAGGCTTAATGCCGTTCTTTGGTAAGCTTTCTGAGTTTCTAGTCAAAGCCTGGAAGAAGCAGGCCTTCATGGTAGCACAGATACGGATTCTTCATCATCCAGGTAAGGAAAGTGAACCTGGGTAATCCAGTCCCTATTGCTGTTGAAGCTGAAAATGGAGACAGCCCTCATCATTGTGACAACATGTTCCTCCATGGAATTGCTGCTTCTGGCTGTTCCTGACCAACTAGAGAGACAGCCGTGATCCTTGCCATGCTATCTGCTTTCCTCTGTCAACAAGGTCCTCCACTTCCTCTTCTGACAGTCAGTAAAATTTAAACATGCTGTCTGTAAACATGAAATCAGATAGGAGCTCTTGCTCCAGAGATCCTGCATACCTGGACTCACACATGTGAACAGGATTCATCAGTCCGTGAACCGAGTTCATGACTTTTGTTGAAGCTGTGTTTCTCTTTTAATTAGAATGGAAAAAAGATTGGCAAAAATCACATCCCATTCATAGGACAAAGGAGAGAAGGTGTGAGGAGTTGCGTGTGGCCTCTGGTCCCTCAAGGCTGAGCAATCTTGAGAAAGGAGGGATTGTCATCCCCAGACACCACAAGCTGCTGTGTTCTCTCTCTATCATCATCTGCAGAACAAGCTTACATGGGAATGACTTAGCCTCTTCTTCCCTGGGGAGGAACTGTGTAAGACATTTTCATCTCAGACTGATGGTTCCAGCAAACCATACATGATCTCACTTGGTCCAGCTGCCACTAGCTGGCACTGCCTGGAGGAGCTCTGTCAGCGAAGATTGGGAAGACGCTGTCTTCACAGGGTCAGGTGTCACCAAAACCAGCATGAGACAGTGACTCCACAGTTCATTGCAGAGTGGAAATGGACGCTCAGGTTGCTGCTGCTAAATCAACATTTGATGCCATCAATCTAAGATGGCGGTTTTCATGTTTAGAGTACTGACATCTGATATCTGACCATAATGTAAGACTATCAGGGGATTGCCAAAGCACATAGATAAGTTTATTCTTGGTTGAGAATGGTGATTTATTTACGACAGCAAGAAAATTGCATCCCTAACTCAGAACATTTATTTTGTACAAAATACAAGCAGACCGGACCTGAAAAGTCCTAGTAAAAAGATGGGAAGCAAACTCTTCTATGAATACATTCACACATTTATACAGTAGATGTTTTCCTTCTCTAGTAAGCCTGAGGATCCTTGAAATGACCAAACAGGCCATTAATCCATTGTCTGATGAGCAGTTGTAAGAAATACATTGAACAGATGTTGGGCTTGACATTTTCAGGTGTTAAGTATTAGTAGAAGCGCTTGCTGAGGTGGAAATAAACCATTGGGGAGAAGGGAAAAAGGGTTCAGTTGTTCATTGCCTTTGAGAAGGCTAAAGTAAAATAATTCTCTCTTAAAAAGGAAGATGTCTATCCTGCATTTTTATGTAATAGTGATATTAGGAGAAAAATACAACAACAGCAGGGACCAGGTTTTTTGGAAAACAAGTACTACTGATACCAGCTACTCAGCCTTCTCTCTGGAGAGGTTTGGGAGGATTTGTTACCTTCATGATGGAAGTTAACAACAAATGTACAAAATTGCCTGTGTGTATACATCCACTCATACTTTCTCCCTAATAATGTGGAAGAATAGGGAGGTTTGTCAGCACTGGCCAACAAATACCATAGGGCACCAGCAGGCAAGGTGGACCTCATTCTTCTGGTGGAAATTCAGTTCATCTGCTCTTGCCACTGCTTGAGAAAGACAGGAGCAAATCCTGGGCATATGGGGCAGAGATGCAGCCCATTCTGGAACAGGAGCTGCTCATGAGGGTGAGGAGAGGAAGAGCAAGGAGCAGGGGAGACCTGAAAAATGAGAGGATTCAGTAAGTCTCACATACATTTAACTTTCAGGATTACATGCCTTACATCTCAGAAGAAAACTGAACTTGGAGAGAAAGGTTTTCTTCTGCTGCCTAGAGGTGCAAACAAAAACCAGTATGGCAAGGTAGCATGTATGATACAGATAATATTATATAATGCTTAAATGTAATGATGACTATGAGAAGAAAGGCCAAAAGGAGTGGAAGGCAGTCCAGCTTTAGGTTTGGCAGACTTAGGTGCTCTGATCTGTAACACAGCCTTGGGAAAACCCTTATGCTCAGGCCAACAAAGCACTTGTTTCCCAATGCACATTTGGGTGTCTCGCCTTCCCTGTGAATCTGAATACTTTTTTTTGCCGTGGGTCATAACGCCTTGGGTTTCTGCTCTCTGAGAGGAGGGTAGTAATTGTTCTTCTCACTGCCCAGAGCTGTTAGTCTGCAAAATACTGGACCTGTCTCATATTCCAGTGCTCCACTAATAGGAGAACTGAAGGAACCTAAACTGTATAAAGCAACAGTGCTGCTTGTTAGCTTTTGCAGGGAGGTGTGGTTTAGATTTTGGTGGGTAGGTTTTTTTCCTCCTTGAAGTTTCAATTAAGCTCCTTACTTTGAGAAGTACACTTGGAAATTGCCTCCATAAATGACCAATTTGTGTGGACAACTGGGGCTTGAATGTCCAGTTTAGTTATCTTCATCAGAAGAGTGCAAAACCTTTTGACTTCACCCTGTCCTTTCTTCAAATTTTGCTTTTTGCAACTTCCAGTTTCACCCTCTTTGAAACTGTGGGCACAGTCATGTTCTGTGTTTGCTGGTGTCTTGGCTTTGGTCAACCTATTGAATTAACAGCAAAGCTGCTATATCTCCTTAACAAGAAAGCAGTTTTCATTCACATTGCATTATTATTTAAATTATGGAGTTTTCCCCCTCTTTCCCTCTCTCCCCCTTGAAGGGTACCTTACAGTCTCTTCAGGAGTTTCTTTTCAGGAAGGTGATTCATGTGGTGCTTCCATAGAGACCGAATATTTGAGTAATTTATTTATTATTGGCATTCAATGTGTTTGCAGCGGTGTTATTGAAGAAGTAAAATTAAGTCAGAAGGCTTGTGCAGCATGTCCCTAAGGGAGTAATTTGAACAACAGAGCTCTCCTTTGTTTGGGAAAGTGGGTAAAACCCTTGTGGGGCTGCTGGGGTCTTGAGGGTGCTGGTAAGGGCTTGTGTTTGTGAGAGGATTTTAAAATGACATTAACACTGTGCATTCAATGAAAAATCTCAGTGAGAAACAGCATTTTGCAGTGATTCATACAGAAACAGTCACGCTGGTATGACAGTTTCAGCTCTCTGTTCTGTATAGGACATTTGTGTATATGGTGCTATATATGCTGTATCCACAGATCAGTTGCACAGTATGTTCATGGGGTTTTTATTTCTGTTTTTCTAGCTGAGTGTTTTAAGACAATAGCGAAAGCTGTAGTTTAGTTAGTGCCTGAAGTGTCGTCCTGTTAACATGGATGTTGGAGGCATTAGTAAGCAGATGTATCTTCTGCCTGTTTATATGCCTTATGACCAAAATATCTGAGCTACCTTTGGCCTCTAAAGTTGAGAAGGAAGAAAACTGGACTGCAGCAGACACAATGGTAGATAGATCACATTGCAGAGTGCATGAAGAGAAGTTAAATTCCTACTGTGTTTAAACTCTATGATTTGTGGTTTGGATCTGCATAGTTGTCTTTGCTATCTTTACAGATAACTTTGCTTATTTTGTAACAGTCTCATGTAGTGACGTTTGAAATTATTACTTCTTAGTGACTCAAGATGAAGTTTACTGGCTTTGTTTACTTACCTTGACAACTAGGGAGTGTAGGTGAGTGCTGCAAGGCAAGTCCTACCACAGTGCTAACCTTGGGCAGAGGAGAGGATACATCTGTGTGTACCTGCCTGTCCAACCTTCTGTGTCAGCTGCTGTGTGAACCAGAACAGTAAAACAGCACCTCACAGTACACACCAAAGAGAAAATAACTGCTGCTGCTGTGAGTCCCTGCACTTCTGGCTTGGCTACCTCAATAACTATCATAGTGCAGGAAGCAACAGGGAGAAAACCCAAAGCATGGAGCATTTGAGAAGCTAGGTGGTCCTTGCCCAGACAGAGTTCAGTGCTGAAGTAATCCACAAGTACTGTTGCTCCAAGGATGATGCTAAATGGCTTCAGATATGTTCTTAGCTACTTTTCAGATTGGTCCTGCAGGTTATGTGGCTGTGGCTTTGATATTTGAATACTGAAATCTACTTCCTTTAAATTACCAGCAGCTGATCTCAGCCTTTTTAGGAAAAGTATTTTCTGTGACTGGCCCTTCTGTAGGCATTGGCACAGTTGGTTTTTGTCTAGAGATACTGTTCCTTCCCACTCCCTCACCCCCCAAAACACACATATGGGACTTACAAACTAACAGTGCTGCCCTTAGGTTTCAGTTGGGTGAAGGAAGATGTAGACTAGATACAGCAAAAGAAATCATAGAAACAGTAAGGTTGGAAAAGACCTCAAAGATCATCAAGTCCAACCTGTCACCCAACACCTCATGACTACTAAACCATGGCTTCAAGTGCCACGTCCAGTCCCTTTTTGAACACCTCCGGGGATGGTAACTCCACCACCTCCCTGGACAGCACATTCCAATGGCTAACAACTCTCTGTGAAGAACTTTCACCTCACCTTGAGCCTAAACTTCCCCTGGCAGAGTTTGAATCTGTGTCCTCTTGTTCTGTTGGTGGTTGTCTGGGAGAAGAGACCAACCCCCACCTGGCTACAACCTCCCTTCAGGTAGTTGTAGACAGCAATAAGGTCTCCCCTGAGCCTCCTCTCTTCCAGGCTAAACAACCCCAGCTCCCTCAGCCTCTCCTCGTAGGGCTTGTGCTCAAGGCCTCTCACCAGCCTCATTGCCCTTCTCTGGACATGTTCAAGAGTCTTGATGTCCTTCTTAAATTGAGGGGCCCAGAACTGGACACAGTACTCAAGGTGTGGCCTAACCAGTGCTGAGTGTCATGTTTCATCCAGGATTCCACCAATGTTTTCCTTTCCCTTCCTGGAACTATATTCTGCTTAGAACATGAGGGTTGTTTGCCTGTGCTGACGGTCTCTGGATGCCTGGCAGCATGGTGGGAGCATCTCTTTGAGGGGCCATTATGTAGCTAGACATGATCACTACACATACAGAGACAAGTCTGACAGCAGCAAGTGTCAACACTTTTCGGTAGATGTAATTTGGAGCCAAGCCACCTCTGGCTAGGATGGGACTTAAGAGTAGGAAATACCAGTTGCCTGTGACAGGGACCTAGTGTACTACCAGTTCCCATTTTACAGTAGTTCTCTGAAAAAAGTCATGGTTAGAAACTAGCAGTAAGATTTGCATGGTAAGATGAAAAATGGTAGAGCATACAAAGATTTCTTTTCCATAACTGTGAAATTATTGTGATTATTGCCATCAAAATCTCTGGGCTGATGAGCTGGAACATATGCTCCATGCTGAGAACCTGTGAATGTTTGGCATTCCTAAAATGTGAAGGTGGCTGATATTAGAAGTAATCTAGGCTTTCATAATTCTAGAGTCTGTTTGAGAGCACAGCTACAAAAGAGGCATAAGCCTGTGCTTTACATGGAGATGACTAAAATAAGAACAATATTGCAGTTGTGTTGCTATGATCAGTTTTTGGTAATGTGCAGATGGCTGTGAGCAGGGTAAACATACTACCAAGTTGAGCTGTTCTTAACTACATGTTGGGTGTCTTGAGGCAGACTGTATTGAGAGAATTAAAACAGAAGCTCTGGGAGTTTTTACAATGCTCTCTTGCTATGACCTGCTTGTGTGATGGACCATTAGATGTTTTTTAATCCCTGGGGAAGCCAAAACTTCATAACCAGTGAAAAATAGTGAAGGTAATGAAGTGCAGTCATGTCTTGTGGGTTTTTTTGTATGCTATTTGTGTTTGATGTTGTTCATGGTTAACACTGGGAATAATTTTTCCTCTCTAACATACTAGGGATTTCTCTCTGCTGATCAGAGCAGATCTGTGTGCTGCTGCTTAAAGATTGGTATGTTCATGTTTGTATAAAAGACACTTCTTATACCATCAAGAAAAAACATGGCAAATTAATGCAAATGACATATTACTAAGAGCTTAATTTTATTTGGATGGTTTGGAAAAGTAGAGACTATCTTAAAATGGAAGGATGGACAGTGGCTTGCACGTTTCAGTGTGTTATTTAGGACAAAAGTGAAGAAAATCTGTCGGTATCAGACATTGGAATCTTACCACTAGAAATTTTTCGGCTGTACACTTGAGAGTATGCAGAGCTCTAGCATGGCCAAGTTTGCTCTTAAAACTGTGAATGCAGCACTTGATTTTCCTGCAATTTATTTCAGACTCAAAAGTGAACTGGAACTTCAAGAGGGGAGGAAGCAGAATTACTTTTCTTTATCAATAAATGTACAGTATGTTCAGAACCCCCCAGAATAAGGCTAGGGATCCTTTTGTGGTAAATAGTGCTTTACGCCACTGGTTTCATGCTACTTGAGGAGCACCTGCCAAGGCCAGTAGACTGTGAACATGAAAATGCTGCATGCAGCACTTATTCCTTACATCCCTCCTTTGTAAGGGAAAGATAAGTTGGGTCCAGATTCTGAAGGATGAAATAGTCCTCTCTAATCAGCAGAATGGGATAAGCGCTCATTTTCTTAAAAGTGATCTTTGGGAACAGTCCATAACACTTTTTGGCTGGTAAAAGAATTTTTAATTCCAACCACAAAATAATAAAGAAAACAGGACTTTCCTTTCAGGGATTTTAGGATAACCTCCATCAATTTAGACATGCCATTACAGAATCCTTCAGTTCCTCTTACGTCAGTCTCTTGGTGCTGTTTCTCTTTAAAAGTCAAAGTTCCACAATACTTGCAATAGCATACAGTAAAGGTAATAAATTCTTCTTCTCTCTGATAGTATTTATTTCTGCCTCTAGTCCATCAGTCTGCTTTGTAGTGCATTGAGAAGGACAAGGTGAAATTCAAATCAAAATTGTTCATACAGTAATGGGAAATTCCAGTCCTGACTTTTACACATATGCACAATTTGAATGAAAATACTAAGAAGGCTCCCTGCACATCTTTCACGTTTCTACAGTCCTCCCCAGCTTTGCAGCTTTTGCACTTTATCCATTTGTACAGATACATATGTTGGTTTTCTTTGCTATAAAATAGGATGTGCTGCTTTGTGAGCCACATACCACGTTTCAGCACTCAGTTTCTTGTACTGATATATTAATTTGTTTCTGCTGGGAAACTAGAGCAAAAGGTTGTTTCTCTGGAGAGGAAAGAATAAAATAACTAAGTCCTGACCACCTGATCAGCTGCATGTGACAAGTCTTTGTGCTTGTGTGCATATTTAAATGCAGTCATTTAAAGAGGAGTAGAGTAGAATAGAATAGAATAGAATAGACCAGACCAGACCAGACCAGGTTGGAAGAGACCTTCGAGATCATTGTGTCCAACCTATTATCCAACCCCACCTAATCAACTAAACCATGCAACCAAGCACCCTATCAAATCTCCTCCTAAACACCTCCAGTGATGGTGGCTCCACCACATTCCCGGGCAGCCCATTCCAATGGGCAATCACTCTCTTTGTGTAGAATTTCTTCCTAACCTCCAGCCTAAACCTCCCCTGGCACAGCTTGAGACTGTGTCCTCTTGTTCTGGTGCAGTTGTCTGATAAATTGAACACATACAAAGAAACACAGTTATGTAGGAAAATATCCTTTTTTAATGCTAGAAATTTAGTGCACCCACCCTCTTCTCAAAGACTGAAACTTACTGTAAATATGCTCTAGTGTTTTTCTGAGATACCTGAATATTTACATTCTTGTTCAGAAATGTTTTCTGGCTCTTCCAAATGCTAGGCTTGAAATACCAATACAAAAAAATGCTATGTTTTACTAGTGGGTTTCGGTGGTGAATACTGTCCTTCCCACCACATCTTTTCTCTCTCCATTTCCCCCCTATTTTTTCTCCAGAAACATTTTCTTCCCTATATGATTTTCTGTCAGTCTGCCCTTTCTGTCTTTTGGAGCAAATCTGAGGCTGTTCCTTTAATGATTTTTCTGCACCACTCCTCTATAAGCAGTTCCAGTTTTGGTCACTGCAGTTGACATTGTTAATGCTTAAAGCAGTTTTAAGTTAAAAAACATTAGGTGCATTGTAAGTTTGTGTCGGCAGGGGTAGTGGTGGTGTTTAAAATAAATTAGTTTAATCTTTCACTACCGTGAGTTCTTGTGGACTTCCCCTCCAAAATTTCTTTGGATGTTACTACATCAATAACAGCATACTCTATTACCAAACAAAGATAGGTTTCTCTGTGTATCTTAGTATAAAAAGCACCTTGTTTGATATCCATAGAGGGCAAGCTATACTTCTGGACTTGCAAACTTGCAAACTTGGCTGTAGTGGCTGCTAAAAGAGATTTTGTTGTTGTTGCCTTGATTACACTGAAATCACAAGAATAACTAGGTCTCTGTTTTCAAACATTTTCAAATGAGTTAGTGGCTTAAAAGCATAAAACAGCAAATGGTGCCCAAATGCATCATGAGTTAAAAATTGGAGAATTTTATTTGATTGTTTCTTTGGGCTGTCATCAGTTCTGTCTGAGGAGTTCTGTCTATTTGCTTTTGCTTTTTGGCTTGTCCAGATGGCTCCTCTCACCGTGTCTGTAGCTTAGCTGCTCCTTTAAATGGGTTACAGTGTCATGCACAAATAAGCTGTTCCTTTCCTGTGGAAATGAAGCTGGTGTAGTATTGGTAAGAAAATAAAACTGGAAGCATGTGAACTGGTGTCTGAGTGAAGGTTTAGCACAGCAGGTACGGAATACATCACTGACACTTTAGTGCTTTGGGTGGCATTAATTGCTGGCAAGGCAACCTGTGTATGACATGAGGGCTTGGAGTGGTGGTTTGTACAGAAAGGCAAGAGAAGTAGCTTGACACAGTCTATTTGAATTGCTACTCAAAATACCCTCAAACCCTTAATTTTCCTCATGGTATCTGTTGAACAGCTTAATACTTAGAGGCAGAAATGAGACCGGGCAAAATTGAATGGGGACAGAACCTAGCAAGCACACATACTGCAGGGTCACAACTCCCTGGCTTTTCTGATAGTCACGATGGGGCTAGCAGAGCTCCAGTTACTTCTGAAGAACAGGATCCAAATTTACTCGAAGATGTCTGAAATGAATCCCTCTGAAATTTTGTTGCTAGGATTAGTAGTTACTCTCCTGCCAAACTTGTAGATGCATATAGGTCAGCGGCATCGTGATTTATTTTGTAAACATTGCATGATTTGACTGCTATCTTTAGAGATGTCCCCTCTGCCTACATGTAAATGTTCTTGAAGAGTGACACATTAAACTTCCAGGTAGCCGTTAATTTCCACTCCTGGGATAACAGTGAGCAAAGATTGTAAAACAAACTCTGCTGAGTTTTTCACTGATCTTTTCCCTTCTCTGTGATTAACTGCAACAGCAAATCTTAAATATTTATTTTGCAAGAGAAGGAAAATGAAATGTAAAGGTCAACAATGAGATGTGCTAGTACACAAGAGTACTTAACAGCTGGTTTGCAATCCATGGATTGAGTAAAATATTTTAAGATGATGGGGAGCTACTAGTCTGTCTAAAGTAATTTATCTTCTTTTTTTGTTGTTGTTGTTAGAGATGTGGCAGTACCCTGAGCAGGGTAATATTTTCCACTGAAGATGTAAAATAGTAATAAAGAAAAAATGTTTCTTAGATCTGTTGTCTGAAAACAGATTCTAAAGGGATGTTTTATTCGGCTGGTAAACCTGTTTTATAAGCTGAAATTCTTCTCCAGATAATATCCTAGGGGAGTGTGCTCTGTAAGCCTGACAGGAGGAGGGACAGCTTTATAGAGTGGAGACAATACGTGAAGAATCTTAAAACTGCTTCTTGGAACAGCCTGTAACCTGCAATTAGGGACACACCCGAGTGTTGCAGTGGCTGGCCAAGGGTCCTGAGAGAGGAGAGAAGCTGTGACCTTTAGCAGTTCCTGCTGCCTGTCTATCACCGTGGAAAACTCTGGTTTGAAAATTACTAGCCATGGTTTCATTTTGAACTCCCAACTCACCTGAGCAGCCATGTCTGTAAATGTGTAATACCTCACTGTGCTTCACACATGTTTCAGATTCCTTAATTATATTATTTCACAAATAATTTGATGAAACATAGAATATTCATATCAAAGGATGTGAATTGTGTGAAACAGTGGGTGGCAACTGTAATTAGTGTCATGAGCCTCTGCTTGTATGCCTGTGCTAGTTAAACCAGTCACGTGTGCTACTGTTTGGGACTGTGTCTGTTGTGTTGAAGTGCAGCACCCAACACATTGGGGGAATTCTCTTACTAAAGGTATCTTTTTCTACGCCTCATCTTTCCAGGTTTCTTTCATTTTGATTCTTTCTCAAGTATTTATTAACCAAAAATTAGGAAGCAAAGTTCTGTTGAATTTACATAGGAAGCCTACAAGCTGAATCCTGTAGAAGTTGTTCCCCATGATGTTTGGTCATTCAGAAGCAAAAAAACTCCTATGTGATGAGTAGCTCCAGGTATGCAAACTGCATGCAAAGTAATAAACCAGGGCTGCCTTTGGCCAGGAGACTGGCTGGGCTGTTTAGGGCTCTATATTGGGGAGCTGCAGGCAGCCTTCCGGTGGTGATACTCAGCTGACCTCAGCAAAGGAAGACAATGCCCACAGTTCATCTGAGCAGCTACTGTTTTGAAAAGAAGCAATTTGAAAAGCAGCATGGGGCCCTGTGAAAGGAGAAACCAGGTGACAAGACCTAAATGGTATAAACTGTAGTTGGAATTGAAGGCATCTTTAGGAAGATCTCACTGGGTCAGACTCACCTGGCTGAGAATTTGGTTGTACATTTTTCTCTGCTTGAATTCCCTGAGCTGGCAAGGAACAGTTTTATGTGTTTACAAAAGGCTGAAGTTCAGGAAGGTTTTGACATGCTGTTCTTGTTGTACCACAAAGATTGTTCCAGTTTTCACTGCACTGGTTCATGGTGGTGGTTTCACAAGTCTTATTTCTTCTACTCTCTCTGAACCCCATCAGTTTGCCTTTCATCCATAATTTATTCTACCAACAAAGCTGGTTGTTAGTTACATTAATGAGCTACTGCTAGCGAATTGTCCTCTGCAAGTAGTGTATAGGCTGGAGGAAAAAATAGCAATTTGTATCTTTCCATGTGTGAAGTGGCTGTAAATCCCATTAGTACTTCCATGGCCAGGGAGAGTATCTTTATCTCTGATTATCTGTACAACTTCACTGTAAGTGTAGCTGCTGTGTAAGATCTGGGCTACGCTCCATGTGATAAAGCCCAGTGACACTTTCTGCTGTGTGATCCTGAACATTCACATGAACCCTCTGAAATTTCAGCCAGGAGACTAAAGATTTCTCAGGTGTTGTTGCTGTGTCTGTACTGGCGTCTGGGGCTGCACATACACATGCAGCTCACTCTGTCCATACAGCTGTTAGAGCAGTCACATAAGTAAGTATGGGGTCTCTCACTTACTGCAGTATTTTCTGTTTAAAGTACTTGAATCATGGAAATCAACAAGGTTGGAAAAGACCTCAGAGATCATCAAGTCCAACCTATCACCCAACACCTCATGACTAGACCATGACACACCAAGTGCCATGTCCAGTCCCCTCTTGAACACCTCCAGGGATGGGGACTCCACCACCTCCCTGGGCAGCCCATTCCAATGACGAATGACTCTCTAGGTGAAGAACTTTTTCCTCACCTTGAGCCTAAACTTCCCTGGGTACAGCTTGAGACTGTGTCCTCTTGTTCTGGTGCTGGTTGCCTGGGAAAAGAGACCAACCCCGACCTGGCTACAACCACCTTTCAGGTAGTTGTAGAGAGCAATGAGGTCACCCCTGAGCCTCTTCTTCTCCAGGCTAAACAATCCCAGCTCCCTCAGCCTCTCCTCATAGGGCTTGTGCTCAAGGCCTCTCACCAGCCTTGTTGCCCTTCTCTGGACATGTTCAAGTGTCTCAATGTCCTTCTTAAATTGAGTACTGGACACAGTACTCAAGGTGTGGCCTAACCAGTGCTGAGTACAGGGGCAGAATGACTTCCCTGCTCTTGCTGGCCGCACAATTTCTGATGCAGGTCAGGATGCCATTGGCCTTCTTGGCCACCTGGGCACACTGCTGGCTCATGTTCAGCCAGCTGTCCACCAGTACCCCTCAGGTGCCTTTCTGCCTGGCTGCTCTCCAGCCACTCCGACCCCAGCCTGTAGCACTGCATGGGGTTGTTGTGACCAAAGTGCAGCACTTGGACTTGTTAAATGCCATCTTGTTGGACTCTGCCCATCTGTTCAGTCTGTCAAGGTCCCTCTGGAGAGCCCTTCTACCCTCTAACAGATCAACACCTGCTTCCAACTTGGTGTCATCTGCAAACTTACTAATGGTGGACTCAACCCCCTCATCTAGATCATCAATAAAGATATTTAATAGGATTGGGCCCAGCAATGATCCCACTGATCCCAAAAAGCAGTCAAATTAAGCAGTTCATGCACTTTGGAATTGAAGAGACTGCATTGGAGAAACTCTCCAACTGCAGCTGAATTAATGCTAACCAGGGCCTGAGGACTGCTGGAAATACGCGTGGATGAGGGGCTGAGAAACCTGGCAGAGTTTCAGAATGCAAGGGTGGGGTGGCTGGGGAGCATTATATTATCTAAATGATAATTTCTGTTCTGTACATTAATTAAAACACATAGTGTACAAACTAGGATTTAGGAAATCTTTCAGAGGATCTTTTCCTAAGGGGATATTTGGAAAGTAAATTGCAAGTTGTACATGCCTGCTTGGTGCAGCCTCCAAGATGGTACTGAAGCAAACAATCCAATTATTTGCCCTCTTCAAGCAATGGGGGTTTATATATGTTGGTAGTTTGGGGGGAACTGTTTTTGTTTTGTTCTTACTAATGCATCTTGGGTATCCTCCATATAGGAATTATTTTGGCTGGAAGAAACCTTTAAGATCATCAAGTCCAACCATTAACCCAGCACTGCCAGGTCACCACTAAACCATATTCCTAAGCACCATATCTACACATCTTCTAAACTACCTTCAGGGATTCTACCACTTCCCTGGGCAGCCTGTTCCAATATTTGTCAACCATTTCTCTGAAGCTTTTCCGGCTACCCAATGTCAACCTCCCCTGGTGCAGCTGGAGGCTATTTCCTCTCGTCTTGTTGCTTGTTACTCACCTCACTGCAACCTTCTTTCAGGTAGTTGTAGAGTGTGATAAGCTTCCCCTCCACCCCCTCTTCTCCAGGCTGAACAACCCCTGTTCCCTCTTGTGCTCTAGACCCCTAACCAGCTTTGTTGCCCTTCTTTGGACATGCTGCAGCACCTCATTGTCTTTCTTTTAGTGAGAGGACCAAAAATGAACCCACTCTGCAGCCTCACCAGTGCTAAGTACAGGGACACAATCATTTCCCTAGTCCTACTGGCCGCACTATTTCTCATCTGTTTTCTTCCATCATGTTTGTAGAGATTAACAGTGTGAGATGCAAGAATCTGTTTGAAAAATGCTAGATTTATCAGTTTTAAAAGCAGATTTTTACTAGCTGTTAAGAATTTTTATATATTTCTTAATGGCTATTCATTATGAAGACTACTTAAACAAATTTATCCAGGAACTCAATTCTATGAGGTAAACCTGTTCCAGATGGATCTGGTTATGTATTTGTTCTAAGTATAGCAACAATATTTCCATTTAGTAATCAGAAAATATTTACATGGGAGACACATTTTGATTATCTTGTCAGTTTTGCTTTCTTTCCTGTTCTACGGTGCATTCATGACTCCAATTTGTGTGCATCCTTGCTTCAGTGTAGCATCCCATGTTCTGTGTCTCAGGTGAAATGACCTCATGCCCTGGCAGAGGTGCTGCTGATATTTTATTTGCTACTTTACCTTCTTATGGAAAATAGGCACATACTGCCTGAAAAGCCAAATCAAAACAATCCCCCTGAAAAATATTTCTCACTTGAAAAACTCTCGAATTTCTTGATTTCATCATAATTGCAGTGACCTCACATACAGCAAATGATTAACAATGAAAGCCAAATAGCAGTCCACCTCTAGGCTTAGAGGCAGGGATTTTGGTTTTTTAACTGTTGCAGAGGGACAAATACTTCCTGTCATGGGGAAAAAGGAGTTACAAATGCCTGTATGGAATTAAAAGGGATTTGAAAATGAAATTCAGCCCTGTGTGCCAAGTATGAAATTGCATGTGGTTTTCCTGGGCATTTCAGGAAAATCCACTCTCCTAATCTAATCCAAATAATTAGATTTTGGATTAAGGTAGTCTGTAGTCATCAAAATCAGAACAGGTAGAGATAATTTTTGTCCAGTTTGGACGCTCTATTATTATGCTTAGCTTATTTTTCATCTTTATAAACCTCTATATCTTTCTCTTCAATGATTAATCTTTTGCAGAGTGCAAAAGTTATTAAGGCTAGAAACAGACAAAAAGATAAATGCTGACCTTTCTAATTGGCTCTTGAAACCTGAAATATGTACTACTCAGAGGATTAATAATATTTGTGTAATGATTTGTCATCCAAAGTAAGTATTTTTTGCTTCTTCATGAAGCCATGCTAACCTCAGATAAATAAATATCTGCTGGTGCCTCCACTTAATGGATTTTTCTGCATCATCATAGAAGGAAATCTTACTTCCAAGTGATTCTCAATAAACTTCAGTAGCCAAGCATACCTTACTGGTGATTCCCTTGCTTGCTTTGCTAAGTGTGATCATGGCTGGAAATGAATGATTTGCTTCTTTATCTGAAGTCTTTGGTACTAGGAATCAAGACTTAATCATTCTCCGCATTGATGGGTAGCAGAGCATAACGGCTCTCTCAAAGCTGACAGGGTGATATTTTGTTCTTTGTTCGTGTTCTCTGGAGTTAGTGGAAAGGGCTATAAAACCTGTGATTCTTTGCAATGGACTAGGGGTTTTCAAGCATAACTTGAAGACTCTTTTATCTGTGCTAGTACTGAAGCTGAGGTGTCTGGTAGCAGCCTGGAAAGCACAAAGTTACCACTGAGAACATGCTTGTTTTTACTGTGTTCTGCAACTAGCTGGGATTAACTATTTGCACTGCACTGTATTAGAGCAAATTTTATTAGCACTGCAAATCTGTACTCTGTCCTCAAAACAGGGATTCAGTAAATGTGATGAAATGTGTTCTATTTGTTGGAGTGTTGGTCTGTTAAAAGTGACTGAAAAGAATGCCAGAAAGTACTATACTTTTACAAAGGGGCAGAAAAAAGACTTAACATGAAATTTAAAAGAAAACCAAAATGAAAGAAAGAAAGAAACAAACAACAAAACCCCACACAAACACAAAAGACCTTTCCTGTGCCTTTGTTGCTGTGATAAATGTAGTGGGTTCCAGAGGCTTGTGAGTCTTTAAAACTGGCCTGACAGGTGAAAGTGCAAACACCAAGCTAATCTTGAAGCACAAGCAAAATCGCATTGTGTTTGACTTTAAAAGGAATGGTGAAATGGATGCTGCTGCGCCCCGATGGATAAGTGAACACTGATATTTCCCAATCAAAGCAGCCCATGTAAATTCATTCTGAAGTGTTATGTAACAGCTGAGGATTTTAGGAGAATTATGACGTAAACGCCTGATGCTTATTTAATAAACTGATCATTAATTACAGTTAAACAGTTTACTTCTGGAATGAAATTAAGAATAGCTTTGCAGCTCTTTTCATTTTAATTGCAGCGTCTGTTGCAAGCCTAAGATTCTCTTCCCTGACACAGTATTTGCTGCATCGATGCTGTGTCTTATTGGCTGGTAGTGTTTTAGTACAGATTGGTTGTTTATTTGGGGGGCAACACGTGCCTGCTTCAGGAGACACCAGTTTGCTCTGGTCAAACAGCAGGAGCAAATTGTTGATCCACTCTGGCTTTGATCACAGTTTCCTAGCCATGCTTTTCCCTTTTTTCCCCATCTCTGTTCTACCACTTCCAATTAAATCATGTAATTGTAGAGGAAGGCACGTGTCATTGTACTGGCACTACAAAAAGATTATTTAGTAGGAAATGTATGATTATATTTGCTGAGAAGCACTGCTGCGGCTGGTGGAGGGATCTATCAGTAACTAGCATGATTTCTAATCAAAAGCTTCAAATGAGGTGCCAACTACTTAAAGTCTGGGACCATCTAGCAATTGTGTAGCGAGTCCCTAGTGTGCTGTAGCAGCCACTTCAACTTAAAAGTTTTTGCCCTGAAATGGAAAGACTCACACTCTCAAGATGTTTGAAGTTTTGAATTGTCTTCATTTCTGCAGCAGCCACTGACTGAAGAAAGAATGGGCATACTCATATTTACAGTTCCCAGGGGATGGATGTCCTGTCCTAGAAGGGAAATTGCAGAAGCAAATGTGTATGCGCTAGAGAAGGAAGAGTTAGTGCCTGAGTTTCAAAGAAAATCAGTAATGACCCAAAGCACTTACATAGCACATAATTGAAAAGAAAGTATTATCCTGTTGAACTAAACCCAGAGCATCTTACAATTTGCAACTACATTTCTTCCTGAAAATCTTTCTTTTCCAGGAATAATTAACTCCAGAGTTTGCAGAGAAGATCAGAGCTTCTTGTTATCCAGAGGTATGAATAAAAATTTGGATTTCCTAAGAGGGTAAACAAATTCAAGATAATGATGCTTCAGGTTTGATGATAATTCCTGCAGTCATTTTTTCCTGTGGCCAGTAGTGGAATAAAAGCAAACAGGGTCCCCTTATTGGAGCCTTTGGTTTAGGGCAGTGTTCACAGTGAACAGTGCTGGGTGTAATAAAAATGGTAATTTTTACCATTTCTTTTGAGGTAGAAGAGTCACACACACCCCCAGTGTTTTGTTTTGGTTCATTTTGGGGGAATTCCTGACTTCACACAGACATATTAATAAAGAAAAAAGTTAGCACAAGATTTGCACTGTGACTATTTACAGTTAATACAGAGAAAAGTGGTGCCTTGTCTAATTACAGGATTTAATTGTTTCCCTTCTTTTACAAGAGACCTTCAGAGAGCAATGTATCAGCTGATAGAGCAGAATAAAAGCTTTCACATGCGTAGGCACAAATACTAGTGCTAAAGCTACCACTTGGTTGCCCACATGTGGAGTCCTGGTACCAGCCTGCACATCTGGTGCACACAGCACAGTGTGATCACTGGTGGGCTATTCTGCAGGTGACAGGAACGGTGTTCACCTATGTCACGTGAAGAACACTGTTTGGCCTCTGGAAGTCTGTTGAGTTAGAAGAGATTTCACCAAATAAATTTCCAATTGTGCTGTTTTCAGTGAAGGACATTTAAAGAAAATTTTCCCAGAAAGGCTTAGAGTGTGCTGTGGGAGTTAGTGGTGACAAGTCCCTTTGTGTAGCCATAGTTCAAACAGGCAAAAAAGAGCTCATTCCAAAATACTAGCATAAAGCAGGGGCTTTAAGCTTAATTAGGGTATTTATGTTGTAAAAGGGGGGGTGGGGTGGGGGAAGTTTCCACCTTATTTTAAATTATATTTGTGCAAATTTTATACAGTAATTCCATGTTTTACTCTGAACAGCAAGTTATATCAGGAAGGAAACGGTATAGGCTGAGACTGAATTTTAAGTGTGAGCAGTGTTTAAAAAGCATTTAATGCAGAGATGTACAGGGTGATAAATGGACAGGGAGGCAAGTGAAATGATCTTGCTATAACAGTTTAATGTTCAAGAGATGTGGTAGGGAAGTGACTCATACAGAGCCTGCATTTCTGCTGGGTGTTTGCACAAGGCAGATCCTGTGGCGGGACAACATTTGTAAGCAAGACTTCAGTGGCAGCTTTGACTTTCCCAGTGGCTTTACTTTGCCACAGTATTGATGAGTGGTTAATTACACAAATATCAATTACTGAACATAACATAACTTTGGCTATAAAAAGTTAAGATTTTGTTGTGATTTTGGAAGATGTGAAAAGTGAGATTTCTGTCTAACTTTTCCTCCTGGTGACTCATGGACTTTTATGCAGCACCACGATATATTTGTACATTTTACACCTGGTGCACACGTTCAAAAATAAATAGACTGAAACTCTCATGTTATCTAAGGGGCCTTTTGACTGCTAATCAACTTTAAATACTTTCTTTGTATGCAGTTCTCTTGTCTGTACTGGTGTCTCTGACTGCCAGTCACATTACTGGGGACAACACGTGTACAGTAGCGAACGACCCCCCATGGCTGTCACTCAGTTGGATCTTTTAAGCAAGCATCTCCAGGCTTTCCAGAAACAACAGACAGAACCCGAAATAATAGAATTGGTGAAGTAAATTTAGGGAGATGCAGTGGGTTATGAGTAATTACTTCAGTTTCTGTATTTTAAAATGTTTATTTTGCCTGTAACTGAAAACTCCTCCCAAATGTTGGGCCCATTTTAATCCCTGCTTGTGTTTGGTGATTTACCACCACAGTGTAAGTTACAGTGCTGATGCAATTTGACGAAAACCAGACAATTGAATTTCTGTACTGTTTTGAAAACTCATTTCTTTAAAGACCTTCCAGACCTTTAAGCTTCTAACTCTTGTACATGCAGTAAAAATTATATATATGCAGAGCAGCAGTATTTGGCAATACCTGTAACTCTTTAAAGCATCGTGGCAATTTCTATATTTAGAAGTACCCATTTGGAAATAGTACAGAGCACTCTTTCTTACTTGATGGGTGGTGCTATCTTCTACAAGAAATGCAGAACTGCATCCACATGGTGACTCTGTGTTATGCTGAAGTGGTATTCAAGCCTGGGTACCTGATGAGAACTGGCTGTCATCTGGTTCTTCAGGAGTGCAAGATATTGCACACCAAAGTAGTTCTCTGGCACTGCTGCACTCCACTTGCCCCTGGTTTCATCTAAGGTGATGTGGATGTGTCCCTGGCTAGCAGTGGGGCAAGATCCTGCTGCACTGGGACATGCAGTGCTGGGTAAGTGCCATCAGAGACTGCACCAGCATACACCAACTATACCTGGGAAGAAAGTGGGAAGTGGCAAATATGCCCTATGCCCAAGCCCTATGAGGAAAGACTGAGGGAGCTGGGATAGCTTAGCCTGGAGAAAAGGAGACTCAGGGGTGACCTTATCACTCTCTACAGCTACCTGAAGGGAGGTTGTAGACAGACGGATGATGGTCTCTTCTCCCAGGCAGCCAGTACCAGAACAAGAGGACACAGTCTCAGGCTGTGCCAGGGGAGGTTTAGGTTGGATGTTAGGAAGAAGTTCTATACAGAGAGAGTGATTGCACATTGGAATGGGCTGCCTGGGGAGGTGGTGGAGTCGCCATCATTGGAGGTTTTCAGGAGGAGACTTGATGGGGTGCTTGGTGCCATGGGTTAGAGTGGTTGATGGGTTGGGGGTGATGATCTTGAAGGTCTCTTCCAACCTGGTTTATTCTATTTATTCTAATTAGTGCATTATTTATCCTTATTAAAACTGGAAAATTTCTTAGCATTGCTACTGCTGAACAGCTTCATGACTCTCTTGTGGGCAGTCAAATGCTATTAGAACATCTGAGAGCACAGCAATAGTATCAGAACTAAGCAAAACTCCATAGCTGTAGATTAGATCACACCTGTGATGGACAGGTTTTTTACTGGGAAGGCCTGTTTATTCTGGCACACTGCTGCACACCTGCCCATGTTTGTGTGGACTGTTGGCTTTTTGCTGTCTCTCAGCTAAAGGTACTCAGACCGCTGTTTCTATTGCTGGAAATGGAGCACAAGTTTGAAACCAAAATACTTTCTGGATTTGAAGTTCCAGCACTCAGCCAAAGAGGACAGAAAATTAATGCTACCAGTGGCAAAGCACTGAGCAAGCAAGGGCAGTAAATCTGGCTCTAGGGTTCAGAAAAGGATGTTACTGGGATTCCCCATGCATTCAGTTGCAGTGCTTTTTATTTAGAAACAAAGTCTCCGTACACATTTATCCCAGCTCACTTCAGGGCCCTTGGACAAGATCACTTTCAAGGGTCCCTTCCAACCCAATGCATTCTCTATGATTCTGTGGTACGTAACCAGTTGCTTATACTGTAGGCCACTTACGTTTGCAGTAATATTCAAATGCATTTTAAGTGAGAATTTTTTCATTCTAATTCGCTTTAAATATAGACAAAAGAATAGGTTTTGGGATTGTTATGTCCAAGACTTTGTTTCTTTAAAAATGGCTTATCTCAAATATGTTTTAAAATGCTTTGATTCATATTTCCAGTTTGAAGTGCAGATCAAGTCAACATTGCAGCAGCCACCATGTACAGATGTATGAAGAGCATCTTTTTATAAATATCAGTCGATACATCTCCGAGTGTTTTATGGAATGCAACATAAAAGGCATATTCCTTGCCAAAACTTCCTTTGTGCTGGGCTTCTCTCTAATGTAATTTCCATCAGTTAAAGAATAAAGAGAACATGGTTTTGGGCCCATTTTCCTTGGCAGTGCACAAAGGAAAAGAAAGGTTGGGGGGTTGAGAATATTATTTCTCAGCCACTTCACACAAAGAAATGCTGAACTGCTTTCAGAAATCTTTTAGTACAAATGCCTCCTGTCACAAGCAATCAGTGTTACACCATTTTGACACAGCTGTACAGGATACTGCAGTGTGTTACAAAATTGTTTTTCTGGACTCAGTACAGGGGGCCTGGAACTGAACATGAGCCATAGGTCTGATTTTGCATGATCACACAGGTCCTAATTGTGGAGTGAGAATAATTTCAATGAGTAGCTCTTGTGAAATTGTCTAATGCACTTGAAAGATAAGGCACACCTAGAGCAGAGGTGCTTAGAGAGGGGCTGGTTTGGAAGGGTGTCTATGTCTTCAGGCTTGTGCAGTCATGCTCTCCGTCTTACAGGAAGGAGTAAGAAACATACTCCATTGCTTGCACAGCACTCGCATTGGCTTGGCCTTCTGATTCTGTCAGCATGACTCTTGTCACAGCACTGGTGTTTAAAAATCTACTTGGGTAATGTTTGATCTTAAAAGAGATCCAAACAATGTGAGAGGGCTGGATATTTTGGGGACTTTGTATTTCAAGCTATAGCAGTAGATGCCTGACCAGTGCATTATCCCATCCTGAAAAGTCGGACTGTAGAACACGGAGTGCGTGGCTGTATCTTCTGCTAGCGGAAGTGTTCTCTGCCAGTTCTCTGTACTGGGAGCCAAGGTTTGATTGGGAGGATGAGCTGAACCCTCACTTCAGAGGGATGGAGAGGGAAGCAGACAGAGAGCTGCAAACCCTGCCTAGAGTGGGCAGTGCTGCTGCCAAAGAGGGAATGGCCCTGGCAGCCAGCAGTTAGCCTGGTTCAGCAGCTGCCTAAAGACGGGAGGAGAGAATCTATTCTGCGTGCTTGGCATGCACCGAAGTTGTTCTGCTGTCATAGCCCCGTGCAGGAAAAAGACAGAAGGTAAAGAGCTGAAGTTCCCCATGGTTGTTAGCATAAACATATGCACACGGATGTGCTTCATGCTTGTTAAACTTACATCCCTGTTGCCCTCTTTCAAATGATCTGTGTAATACTGAAAATGAGATTACAGTAAATAAAATGTTCAGCCTACTTTGCGACTGTCAATAAACAAATGTCTCCATTTTATGTTGTGTGCACACATTTGGTTATCAGATGTTTCCTGCAATCCAGCTGCATGATGCTCTTTGTATATCTGTCCTTTTGGGACTACCTTAGGAATTTTCTCTCCTAATTACAATCTTGCACTGCTTAAACTAGTTTAGCAATTACAAGAATGGTCATTATTTCATTAATGTGTAAGAAGAAAGCAAGATTCAACTCCATTGGCTTCTGCTGCTCAACAAGTACTTTGAAGACAGGTGACTATTCCCATGCTTAAAATTTGAATATACTGGGGTTTATGCTCAAAACGTCAAACTTCCTCCCTGGTGGACATACTGCAAGAACATCCTCTAAATCTGGATCGTAAAACATGAAAAATTTATCAGACTTATTGGTGTCCCTGTATGTTTTCATTTCCATTACAGTGTTTTCTTTAAAATTTAGTTTTAAGAGATGCTTCCTCCATGTTGATTTAATAGTGCAGCCTGTTCTATTTGTAATGTATCTCTGGTACATGGCCCAATACAGCATGCTTGGGGAGGAAAGTATGTTTGAAGATTGAGAGGAGGCAAAGGCCTGTCTATGCTTTTTCATGTTTGTTTTGGCTTTTTTGTCAGGTATATTTCATTACTTTTTAGTGTGAGCTATTCAACTTCCATTGCTAGTTTTGGTTTTTCTGCTCTTGCGGTTAAAGAACACATCAATATTTGTGATTGTAGTGCATTTTGAAACATAATTGGTGTGGTTTTTTTGCTCGTATATTCTGGGTATTGCATGATGAAAACAACTGATTTTGCCTCTGGGTATCCATTTTATTCAGTGAGAAGGGGAATCCTGACATGTAAATGAAGGGCACTCCGTATCTGCATAAGCTGTTTTCTCTTTTGGTCTTTCAGTTCAGTGTTTCCCCACTGTTTTATCACAGGCATTTATACATGGTCAGCTTAATAGTTTCTTTCAGTAGCTTCTGAGGTTTTCCAGCTTTTGGGGGGCATTCCTCTTGTAGTTTCCTTTAAAAGATAGCAGATAATTTCTCAGGTTTTCTCAGACTGTGAGGTCATGACTCTTGTACTTTCAAGCAAACTGTAGCTTTGTGTTTAGCATGGGTCAGGTTTTAAGATTGTTTGCCTTTCAACATGGCTTCTTGCTTTGCTTTACAGTAAAGGCACACTTGCAGTTTCAGTACATTGTGTTCTTTACATTTGCTGGTGGTGTGGATTTAGGCTACTACTAACACAGCAATAGAAAGGTTTCTGTTGATATTTATGTAAGGTGTGTGGTTTATTTTTCCCATTGGATATGTTGTTAAATAATAACCACTATGGCTCACTGTTATTTCTAGGTGAATTTGTAAAGATATATACATCATTTATATACATCATTCCCTAAACTGTAGCATAGAGAGTGCTGTTCAATGTAGAATGTGTTAGACTATGGCAGTGAAAAATGTATTCTCTAGGTGGAAAGAGAGTGATGTATGACATTCCAGTGACATGTATATAATTAGTTCTAGGCAAGTGAAATTAACCAAATTGAGCTAGTCCTAGTAGGGCATTTTTCGTTGGCTTTCCTAGAGCAGCCTGCACTGAGGGCGGAAGAGAATAGGTGGAAATTATCATAGCACAAGAAACAGCTTTTTGTTCCTGTTTATTCTGTAGCTTTGGTTTTGATCTGCCTCATGTGTGGTGGGGCTTCGGGGGCCTTCAACTCCTCCACAGAGGCGGAAGCTCTGCAAGGAGAATAAACAGGTATTTCCAGGCTGGTTGGTATCTTCTCGAAAGGAGAGGTAAATCCTGAAAAAACAAAGGCTGCCTTCTGTCTGGCTGACCAAAATGAGGCCAGCTGGGTGTCTCAGTCAAACAAAACATCTTCCTTGGAATGATTTAACGTACAGTCTGCAGCTGAGCATGCAAGGCAATGGAGAAGTTTGTGATGAGCAGATTATTTCATGCAGCATCTGGAAGAGTCAGGGTCTTGCTCTCTTCTGTGTTATTTTCTCTTTAAGGCTTTTATGTATAGCACAGTATTTCCCGTCCTGCCAAGGTGATGTGATGCGGTCCTCTGTGGTGTATGGACCACTGCCAGTTGCCATGGCAATAGAAAGCCTCCCCAGCTGAGGACAGAAACACTCCATGGCGATGTCATCACTTGGAAATGGCTACAGCGGCAGAGACATCTCATCCTGTAGGGAGTATCTCATCAGTGATTGAAATGTACTGACCCTACCCAATGAGATTGTGGATCATGGGATGAGAATGCTTATTTTTAGACTGAAAGGGTATCACAGCATACTGAAATACATCTCTGCTCTCGTGTGGAAAAACACATTTCTGGTATACTGTGTTCCTTCTGCCTAGCGGGGATTCTTTCCCCTCACCTGCTCCCACGCAAGAGCACAAGTACTACAGCAGACTTGCTTAGCTGTCAGTCAAATCGTGTATTTAGTTGTCTTTCTCTTGCTTGGTAAGTTACATTTCAGTACACCGTGAGCAAGTAGAAATATGATTCTTATATAAGCCACTTTAATTGAGTTTGTCAACTTTAATATCCCATCCTGATCTCATTTGCTGCTCTTCAACTTCACTGACCTCAGGAGAATAATTTCTGATGTACAGGATGATAAGGGAGGTTCACATCTGAAATACCCGAGCACTGCAGTGGAGGGAGGCAGCCATGCACGCTGCCTTGCACGTTGCTGTTTTCACAGTGTGGCCTTTCCATCAGAGAATAATCCTGTTTCTCATGTGATACAAATATCCACTGGTTAGGAATGGAAGCTGATAGCTGTTTTTGTCTACAGACAAAACTGGTCCTCCGTTGCAAAGCTGTTGTATTCCCTCACGCTCTCTACTCGAATAGGAATTTCATATAATTAAGTTTGTAGACTGTGTTTTTATAGCTCTTTTTTTTTACCTCTTCTAGCCTGCTGTGGGTGCTGCCACTATATAAAAAGCCAGCGACGAAGGGAATGTTCAGTAGGCTTTTGTAATAGTTTATTTTAAATCCTTGCTTGTGTATGGGTAAAATGTAATTACAGCAAGTGCTACACTGTGAACGGTGCTCATGCTGAAAATAAGTTAAGTGTATATCATGAAAAGTTTTATTTCTGAAAGCTCTGATTGTATAAAAATACTGGAGAGCAATGGAAATAGAAGTCTAGTTGCATTGCAAATAGTGCAGAAGTATTTTTTAGTAACTGTAGTACTAATGAGCAGAACATTATTATTTTTTTCCTTTAATTTTTTAACTGGCATTAGTATTCCAAACAGCAAAATCCCTGGCTGGAGAATTGTAGAAACGATGATTGCTCATTAGCAAATAGAATACAGATGTTCTGTTCATTTTGCTTCACATAAACACCTTGGGGAGTGACTGGCACAGAGTACAAAACTTGATAACATAACAGCGTGCTCAACACTTCGGGGCTGGCAACAGAAGCAGCCACATGCCGTGTAATTTTGTAAAACTTCATGTCATTTTTAATCATGTGTAGTGTTTGTATAACACGAGAATCTTAGGGTGGGAAGTGCAGGATGGGGGGGTGAGGAGGGGTGGGAGGTTGTGGGATGTCTCCACAGGGCTGTAAACCACACCATAAACTACAATTGGGTCAACTTTGTGGCGATCCGTTCATGTCTTTTTGCTTTACTTCCACCTTCAGCTTACGAAGGAGCAAACTTCCATCCCACTTCAGGTCCATCAGTCTGCTATTGGTTGTGTGTTTTTGTATTTGCCTGACCAGTTGCCCAGAATTTCTTGGGCTTCCGAGGGCAACATCTTCCTAGTTCTTTTCTTACACATCTTGGTGGTGATACCAGGTAAGAGATTTGTTGTTCCTTCTCTCCCCTTCATTCACTCCTCAATCCTCTCCCCCAGCAATAATCTCAATTACTTAAAAAAAATAAAAACCCAATAAATTAATCATAGAGGTGCCATTACTGTAGTAAGTGGTTAGGTTTTTTCTGACAGTTGTGTTTGGCAGCTGTGGGGTTTTACATCCCAGCATGATGTTGCTGAATTCACAGTTGTCTGTCAGTGACTGTAGTGCTTATGGTGGAGCTGAACAAGGAGATGTCCCTACTCTGCTGGAGAGGAATCAAGTGAGTTAAGCCTCTTTGTCTCGTTTGCTCTTGGACTCTGCTCCTTGCATAATTTTCTAAGAGAGAGACAGTTTCTTTTCAGTGAAGATGCCTGAATTGTTTGGGTTTTAAAGCCCACATAAGAAATGCTGAATCTCATTCGTGAAATTGGGTGGACTTTTAAAGAAAGGGGATTTCTAGCTGCGATATTACTCTGGCCTCTTGCCATGGTGTGTGTTGTTCTTGTTTAGTTGCCAGGGCCAGACTGGGAAGAAGCTGAATGAACTTTGAAAGTTTCAAAATCATTTATTTTATTAAAGAATATGTTGATTCCAGTGGGTTCTTTTCGTTTTGTTTAGCCGTGGTAAGAATTCTTCCAATGACTGCTGTAAAGTCATGGAGCAGAGAAGCTGTGCTTCAAAGCAGTACCTATTTCAAACTGCATCTGGACTACCATATGCCAGACCTGATTGCCTGCTGCAGCTCCTCTGCAAAATTATTACACAGCAGTACATCAATGGCAAGCAATGTTTTTGTGAGGGTTATTTTAGGCATTTAAAGAAGCTTTTCCACCATAATGGAAAAGTCTTAAAACTGTTTAAAAGTCTCAGCACTGGAAATTGGTCAGATGATACAAATGAGATGGCACTGGACACCAAGATTATAGCCCCAGGGTTGTGAGGTTTGCAGGTTGTGAACTCCCAGCCTGCTGCTAAGCAAATACTTAAAACTGAATGGAATTTATTAACAGTAGTTGGTCCTGCTGAGCAAAAAAACCATAGTAGGTATCAAAGTTAAACCACTTCTAAAGGTGGAATCAAATTAAAGTGCATTGAAACAAGTTGGATCAGCATGAAGTGACTCTGTTTATAAAGAGTATTTTGCATTTCTTTATCTTTTCACAGCCATAATTGAGAGAAGAATATTGGGAACTTCACTTAAAAAGCTGCTGTTTGCTTCCTCCTTTTGCCCTAAAGCAAACAAAATAGGCAGGCTCCAAATATGGAATCTGTTGAATGAACCCAAATCACTTATGTGCTGTTTAGTTTAGCAGCAAAGCAAACAGAAGTGAAAAGATTAGCCAAACATTGGCCCTGTTGTAAGGATTTGGAAGCCTAGTCAGTAGTTCATCAATTGTTGAGGCTGCAAGATAAGGGCATGAAGGAAGAAGCAAACCAGAAGTAAAATGTCTCATCTGAGAAATCTGTAGAAAAGAGGGGAGTTTTCAGGTTTACTTTTCCTTTTTGTTGCACTGCAGCTGCAATATGTGTTGAAAATCATATAGCAGGGATGTGAAGAGAAGTATGTTAAAGAAGAAAATTAATGATTCTGTTAGCTTAGTGACTGCCCTGTTTAGCAAAGAGGTTATAGCTGAGAAAGATATTAGAGAGGACATTAGATTTCTTATTCAGTGACATTTAAAAGATCTGAGAAAATGTAAACAGGACAACTACAGCAGTTATTGTCAACTGAGACATGTAGTAAGAACCAGTCTTTACCTCAGAAAGTGTACAGAGTGAGCACACCAGCCCAGAAGCCCATGCAAAGGAGAAAAATGAAACTTCATTCTATTTAGAAGGGAGGATGAAATATGTTACCTGAAACCACAATGTCTGCGTGCAAATAGAATGTGAATCTGAGGCCATGATACTCCCAAGGTTTTACTGACACAGGTTTGCTGGACATAGTTATAGGTGAAAAACGACTGTCCCCATATATCTTACTCCAGAGAGCATACATACTTAAATATGGGCCCAGGGCTTAACAGAGGGACTCCAGATGGATTGAGCCTTCAGTCTCCCGTCATTGCCTGGAGGTCTGATGTACTTTATTTCAAAACTGATAAATGGAATGGTGTAGAGAATTGTTGTTGTGATATGAATTATTCCCACTGTTATTAAATAATAAACATGACCACAGTGACCTACTCACTTCCTAGACTGGATTCCTTCTGTGGCTTAATCTTAGTAATGGCTTCAGATTTGAACTACATAATGTCAGGCCGCTGGAGAAAGGGGCAGCTGAAGGAAGTTGGTAGATTGATACCATACCACATGTATCATAAAATAAGGTAGTTAAAAACCCTCAGGAAATTCTATTTCTTAAGTAATGCAATCAGCATTGCACTTAGACAGAGAAGATTGCTTTGTTTTTACTAGCTGTGTTTACTGCTTTTTTCTGATGTGCCTAAATAGGAAAACCAGGTATGTGGAAACTTCAGGGAGTGGAAAATGGAGATCTGGACCCAAATCTGTACATTTACTTTTGGGAATAGCACAGCAAAATGAGTGAGTTTGATTTGCTGCACAGCAGATGCCAATATTATATGGCGTGGAAGGAATTTTTTACTTTTAAGCCCTTTCAGTGTGATGAAATGCAGGGGAGAGTAAGGAGGGGTTGACATAAGTGCCCTCATTTATTTTTTTTTAACCTCTCCTGTGCTCTGAATCCAAAGATACCAGTTCATTCATGCAAGCACAGCCTGTCTGCATAGGTGGACTCTACCAAAACAGTAATTAAATGTAATATATGTTTTTGCAACAGAGTTAAAAGGGAACAGAAAATAATACTATTTATTCTGTGGTTTAAAGCCCTGATGCTATAAACAGAAAATGCAACAGGGAACTGAGTTCATATGAAAACTGATGAAGAGTTCAGAGTTTCTTTTTTGGTATTTATGCATTATTTAGAAGTAGTTTAGAGGACTATAAAGCTTTAGATTATAGTCAGCTTGTACGCGTGTTCTGCAACATTGTAGAGCATCTCAGAATAAAACGGACCAGCAGCTGTTTACAAAAGCTAAAGGATTTCAAGACCCACTCATGGGAGGAGCAGATGGTGTTTGGGCATTGTGTTGTGGTCTTGCAGTCCAAACGATGCCATGTTGAGCTGATTCATGGTGATCCATTTGCAAAGACATCACAGTGAGCTGCTTCATTGAGAGGAAACATTTGCATGCACTTTCTTGCCCTCTGTGCTGTGTTTAGTAAATTCCATTGACTGCTGTTCTATTTGAAGAAAATTACAAGAGTATATCAGTCTTATTAAAATCAACTGCTGTTCCTTTGCAAGTGATGATCATTCTGTTCAGGAGAGCTTTCTATATTGTCATAAGGTGAAGAAGCCATGTAAGTAAGGTTCTGCCCCAGGTTTTACAGCTGCAGGGCTGTGGGTCACCCCCTGCAGTGGGCCTGGCAAGCAGGCAGCCCAGGTGTGCTTCTACTGTACAAATGCCGGTGCACTGCCCTGGCACTGCATTTCACTCCAGCATCTACTTTGTTGCAACTGATGCAAACTGAGAAGTGTTCCTGCTCTCCTGCAGACAGGGTGCTGCTCCCTACTTCCCACGGGTGCCTGCAGCCAGCCCTGCCATAGGCATGTGCAATATGCTGGGACACTGAAGTGTTTTAGTTAGACAGCAGATAAATGTTTTTCTTGGTCAATTTAAAGAGGGTCAAACTACTTCCTTGCCAAAGGGAGAGAAGGGGAGCAGGGGAGCTGCACTAAAGCAGAGACAGCAGTGAAACCCCAGGTGACAAGATCTTTGTAGTGTTTCCCTTCTAGATGCTAATAAAGCTTGAGATGACCTAATATTCAAAACCTGCTGAACCTGTTGGTAAGAGCAGAGTCCTAGATACTTGGTGCAGATGGTTTGTTTGTTGCTACCAACTGCATTTCAATTGCCTAGTGATGGTGTTTGTTTTCTTGGAATTTGCTTTCTGGTGCAAGGTTTCAGCAGTGCCCTGCAAAGGCAGAGTTGCTGCAGGCCAAGGTACAGCAGGGCCTCTAGCACCCCACAAGCCCTGCCCTGCTATGGGGAGGGTGAGGGCAGGGGAGTGTCATGATCTGAATGTGGGAAACAGGGAAAACTGCAGCAGCTTCCTACTCCGCTGGCAGGCACAGTCAGTGTAAAACCCGTTGCTCTTACAGGAACAAGCTGACCTACTTATTAACACATTGTATTTCAGTGTGCAGCTATGGCTGTCTGCCCCAGAGGTGTTGTGTTTCCAACACCACTGAAACCGGGGCCCCAGCCCTGTACCAGCCTTGCTGAGAGTCTTGGCCAGGGCATATTGGTGCATCTGTCTGGTGGTGAGGAGCTGTGGTACCACAGCAATGGCACCATGCACTTGTCTGTGCAGAAAAAGGGAGAAAGTCTGGAAAATAGAAACAAAGGGAAATTGGAGGGGAGTGATGTTTTAAGTATTATGAAAGGTTTTCACCAGAAACATGTTTTCAGCTGTGCTCTGTGGGGTGGAGAGCCAAGGCACTAATGGCAGTAGCTGGCAGTATGCTTAGGGTGTCTGAAATGAAAACTGTTTAGCCAGCTTGTGAAATTCAGAGGTGACAGCATCTCTTCCTTAGCCACACTCCTAAAGTGAGACTTACCTCACCTAGAGGTTGGTTAGATAGTACATGTAACTGAGGGAATTTGGAGAAGACTAAATACCTGTGTGGGGTCAGTGAGGAGCTTCCTCTAGATTTGATCAGCTGGTGGCACTGTGGTGATGCAAGAATTGTGCATCTCATCCCATGGAGATGATGGCATAAGCCAACATGGGAGGCAGTCCTGCAGCTCTTTCCAACCAGGGCTTTGGTCTCTTTTACCAATCCAGATTTCTGTGAGCAAATTATGAAAGTGTGGTGATGAAGAAGGTGGAACAGAATGCCCTTTTACGTGGTAGACTGTTGCTTATGCCTCTGCTCTGGAGGCCTTTCAGTTTATTGGAGCTATTCGTTGACTACTGTGCTAGGCCAGCAAGAAATATCTGCTCCATCCATCTGTAACAGTGGACTTAGGCCCTCTTTGTTGGTCTGGGTGGAGTATGTTACGTGACTTTCCAGTAAAAATGAAGTTGCTGCTCTGACAGAACCCTTTCAACTGATTTGAAACAAAATCTTCTGCTGTGCTGTGCCTGGAAAACCAACATTATTGTCCAAATAGTTTAAGCTTTCCAAGAGCTTTCCTTGAGTTCCGTCGCCTGAAAAGCTGCGACCTCCTTCAGTAATTATTACGTCGCAGTGTAGCCTTAGCTTTGAGGGCCATGGAAGGTGGAGTTCATGTAGGATACACAGGCAATGCAATCACAGATTTTGATGCAAAATTAATTTTTCTACCTTTTGTGACTTTCCTCTGGTGCCTTGTATGCACATTTGTGTCTCTTTTTCTTGATGTACACGCATACCCGTAGTCAAACTATTTAATCTAAAAGTTCTGAAAGAAGAGAGGATTTTTGTGTTTAAGTTCTTGAGAGGCACTCTGCTATCATAATGATAGTGCTGTAGGATTACCCAGAGATACAAAATGACAGACATCATAGTTAATACTCATCAGCATCGTTTCTAGCAATTTCAAAGCAGTCTCATCAGTAAAAAGCCTAAGCAAGCTGTGCTGCATTATCATGATTGAGGGCCAGATCAGATTTGATGTTGCTGGCTGACGAGAGGAATGGGAAAGGAAGTTTTCCCACTTCTGAAACCAACTTTATAAATAAGCTTTTTGGAACACTACAAATACATCCTCACACTTCTGTTAAAATACCCAATAATGATATGAAAATTGATCTCAGACAGATACTTTGCCTTGAAAATAAACGGAAGTGAGCTGCGTACATTAACCCCTGAAAAAAAAGGAAGATGCTTTTCCAGCATTAGGAGTTTGGGGGTTTATGAATTCCAGGCCCTTCCCAGGAAACATTAATTGTAGCAATGTTGGGTTTTAATGAGGTGTAATTACCACTGTTAGTCTTCTCTGAAATATGGTGTGGTGCAACTTATCTCCATCCATTTTAAGGCTTTACACTGTTTTCCATGACTGTGTAAGCATTGTGCACTGTAGGGTTTCCAGTTCTGTGCATGACAGCTGTTTGCTTATAAATGATAGCATTAAAAAGAAAAATAAATAGGAGCTACTTTCTTTTTGCATTTGCTGTTCTGAAGGTCTGCCACCTTCATACTTTGAGATTTTTCTACCCCCTGCTGGACACAGAAAGAAGAGAAGCAGAAAGGTTCAGAGTAGGGAGGGACACCTTCAACAGAAGCTGGGATGCTTAGAAAGTCTTCATCTTCTGGCCCTGAAAGGTGGTGAGATGAGCTGGGAGGGCCTCTGCACAGTGGTGGGTAGCTGTCTGTTTGACTCTCCCATGAAAGGGCAGGCAATTGTTAAAGAGCAGGGCACAGAGAGGCAGGGATGGAGAGGGGAGCAAGATGAATGTTGTTCTTCTCTGTTTTGTTGCAATTGATTTGATTGCCAAACATTATTAAGATCTGTTTCCTCAGACACAGACAGTTTTTTGGTCTTGCAGACACACAGCTCTGACACACAGATCATGCAAATAAATTGAGTTTGAGTGGGCAGAGTTAGTATGAACTGTTTACTGGTATGTACATGAAGTAGAACTCTCTATAAAAAGGCCAGGAAGATGCCTGTGTGAAGCACTGGCGAGGACTGCAGGAGCCTGTACAGAAAGTCAATAAACCATCACTCGCTAGAGTTGCTGAAATTTTGGGAGCACTGTGGTGGTTTTAGGCTATGCCTGGGATGTGTTTTCTATTTGTAAACACAAATTTTACAAGAAGAGTTTAGGTTTACTAAAAGCAAACTCTCTCTTTCTTTGTGGCAGTGCTTGTCATGCTGGCTGCAGTGATGACCCCAGCATGGACATGCGTGCCTGGGGTGAGGAGCTGCACTGGGGAGCTGTGGAGGACGTGAGATCTAACACTGTTTATAAGGTGGTTTCTTCCTAGCCTAGCTGTATGCCTATTAGAATGGAGCAAATCACACTTGTGATTCTTGGTGAAAGCACTGGTTTTTAACAAAACTGTCCTGAGGTACAGTTAAGCTTCCTAGCTGCTCAGCCTGGGCTGAGCCCTGCAAGATGCTGGTACTCTGGTCCTTTTCCAAAGGCACTACTCGTTCCCTGGCTTGTATACACATAAAGGTGCTTTCCTGCATTACAGCCACAGCTCTCACTACTAGCTGGATAAAGCTGAGTTTCTTCCTTTTTTCTTACATGTCCAGCAACTTCTTTTAGACAGAGCACATGGTCTGCTTGGGTCCCTGTTCAGTGAAAAAAAGAAAGAAAATGGGACAAGAGCCCTTTAGCTTACCCACTGTCTTGTGAAGTAGATACACTTTATACCACTCAGATGAGGTCCTGAAAAAGTTTGCATCAAAATTGTAGTTGTATTTTGCACATTCCTTACTCCTCTGGTAACCTCTCCTCTCAGCTAGTGGCAATTCAGAGTCCCAAGGAGTTTGAACTTCTAGAATCAGAGGTTGGCAGAATTGGAATGCTGTCTCTCCCCTTCTTCTTTATTAACAAAACATAACAGGTTGATTCAGTTTTTTTCAATAGAAAGGAGCTACATGATAGAACTTTGTCATGTTAAAAGCATCTAAGGGGCCTATAAATGTGACTCGGCTGCAAAGTCTTACCTTAGCACTTGCTCTCTAGAGACTGAAGTGAATTATTCTCTCACCATATTTCAGTTCAAGGCATTTCATATTTCCTCTGTTTTTGAAATGTTTAAGTAAATAAATTGAGCAATGACAACATTTAACATACACATTTGCTTCTGTATAGCACAGATGTTACTCTTTGCATTAGCACAGTGTTTACAGGAAGATCTGAGATGCATATCCAGCTGAATTCATGAAAAAATAGAAGAGAAAGCAAGTTTCACAGGTGTTTATCAGGTTTGCAACATATATTCCACAAAATATCTTCTATTAAGTATTGAAGTAAGAAACACAACCCCTCTAATAATTAGGATGGAACAAACTGTGCTGAAGTTGTTTAAAATAAATACTGTTATATATGCTATTTAAGTTAAAGCTCTACCCTAAGGCTGACTAATTTCACTCTTTGGAGTCTCTTCAGTGCTCAGGCAGCTTGTGTTCATTGTGCTGCTTTCAAGCAGGAGCTTTCACTAAAAAAGGTGTAATGGTATAGTGCAAGGGCTAGACTCCCTGATCCTGCAACACAAAAGCGAGGGGAAAGGTAACACACAAAACTCAGGATTGAGATAAAGAAATAAGGGTTAAATATAATTTATCATAATTACAATGCACAATTACTTTAGCTAATAACCTAATTAATCTAATAATACAATGCATGATTACCTTATCTTAGTCTCTTCGCTGAAGAAACACAGTGAAATACAGGGAGGGGATCATAAAACAGAAAACCAAACCTAGCAGCTACCCAACTCCCACCTGCTCCACCACCATGCCTGCAGAAAAGAGCCAACATCCAAGAACCCAGAACCCATAAGCAGCAACCAGAACAGGAGGCCTCTGTGTTGCAATCTGAACTTCAAGCCCCATAATACTTTGCTCCACTTTGCCCTTTCATTTCTGAAGCTGGAGCATGGTATGAATAACAGCAGCAGCAGGTTCAACTCAATCCATGACAAAGGCCCGTATGGTCTGAAAATACTGAGTGTTGTGTTTAGAAGGTAGTTCTGCTACTGCTCTGGACATCTGCAGTAGGAATGTCAAGATTTTCAAGTAATCCTTTTAAAAAATGACATTACTTCCTGCACTACCATACCATTGGCCTGTGTCTCATCCCTCAGGCCATTTGAGAAGCTCTGCATCAACAGAAATCAAAAGGCCTTAAACACTACATTTCTGTAATTTTCCTTTGATTGAAAATGAAAGACGTTTGGAAGGAGTATGGCAGGAAGAGTGTAACCCATTTTGCTAGATGATGGCAGTGTTGCTGGGGTTTTCTTCCTTTCTCCATTGATTCGCTCTGAGAAGCAGAGGAGCATCTTGTTCCAGCCATCCTGAACTTGACTCCCTGTGGAGAGTGCTCAGCCTTTATCCACAGTCCTGGGCAAGTCTTTAGCACGTTAATGTACAGGGTGAGGCTGGCTCACTCAATGCAGAATAACAATTTTCAAGTACTCTTGGAAAACAGGCTTCCTTTTGTTTGGGTAGGTTTGTGCCTAGTCCTGTTGGTCTTTAATGGGGATATACTTGCAAAAGATTGCTAAGGGAGAAACAGTTGCCCCAGCAGGGTTTTCCTTTCCAGAACTAGTGCTTGATTTGTATTTGTTTATTGACTGAGTCATGCTCGTGACTCTTGGTCCCAGTCTTAGGAAGAAGGGAAGTAAATGGTATGGACTTTGATTTTTCTTTGTATGTAATATGCCTACCTGTATTAGACGTGACTTCTCAAACAGGAAGATCTGTTCCCTCCTGTGTAACACACCTCCATTTATCCACTGTCCATCCTGGGGGGAAATACCTAGTCTAAGAACTGGCGGTCAAGCCAGGGCTGGCCATCATGGCTGTGTGATTGGAGTTGAGCCCCATAGCAGATGGAATGCCTGCCCATCTGTGTACCTACTAGTTGACTGAATTTGTAATGTTTGGGGTTTTAACATATTCTAGTGGCAAGTCTAGCTGCCCTGCATACATCAACAACAGTGTGGTGGTTTGAGTCATAACTGGGAGTTAAGAGCTCAGATGGGGGCAAGGCTGAGAATCTCTTCCCCCCCTCCCCCCTCCTCCCTCCCAACAGAGAGGGGAAAAAAGGAAGGAGCAAATCCACCAGACAATAATTTGGAGTTGGCTTGGAAGTAGAGAGGTAAAGAGTTTTTCTTTAAACAATATATATATACATAAAACAATAACAGGTAAGGTTTACAAGGGCAAGGAACAAGGATGGATAGGAGGGGGACCCAAAAAAAGAGAATACTACTAAACCAGTCTCTCTCTGAAGAGGCACGGAAGCAGCAGGCAGAAAGATCAGGTCCAACCACGTGGCAGAGGAGCAGGAGGGCAGCTGCAGTAGCTCTCATCCAGGAGAGGCAGGAGCTGAAAGGAGAGCTAACAGCTACGATGTCCTGCTTTTTATACCCTAGCTGGGCAGGGAGGGAGGAGTGGAACAGACTCAGCTTTCCAGGGGAAAAAACGCCCTGCAGGGAGGGTAAAGTACCCACAAGCCCTCCACCCTGCTTTGTTTTTTGTTTTCAGAATGGGTGTTAACCCACCACAACCAGGATTGCATAGTGTACAACAGAGTGGGGAACTATTTGGCTTGTAGTCTATTTTCCCAGCCTTTTCTAGGTTCACCAACAAGGTCTTGTGCACTGACCTCATGTATGCTGTGGGCCACTGTCATTCCCTGCTGGCTCTCCCAGTCTCCTACATATGAGGTTCTGCCTGCTGGCACATCTCTGTGCCATCCTGCAGAGGAAAGCAGTAGAGAGATGGCAGCGGAGTCTGAGCACAAGTTTATATGCAGGCATGCAAATGCAGTGGGAGAGGTGAGACCATTTACAAGCTAGGTCTCACTGCTTTCCTTCATGGTGTCATGATTCAAGTGCTATTGCAGTAGCCTCTGGCCAATTCCTTTTAATTTTACCAGGAGTCTCACTTACATGCTTAAGGCTGCTGCCACAAAGCTCAGACTGGCTGCTTATGACAGCTGTGGGCAATGCACCACTCTGCATTGTGTTGACTGTGAGGCTCTAGCTCTGCATTGTTCTTGCTCCAAGTGCACATAGCCACCAAGCTTCAGGCACCCTGCCTGAATTCAGCAGCTCAGGGCACATTGCACTCTGGAAGCTGATAGGCAATGGGTCCTGTGCATCTGTAGCACTGCCCACAAGCTTTTTGAAGGTCATCTTCATCATGAAGTGTTGAGAAGTCCGGTCCTATAATGTCAGACATCATCATGGTGCTTCTATAGGTTTATGTAGAGGAACATCTGACCAAATAGGCTTCCACTGGCATAGTTTCTCCATTACTGTGTTTTCTGTATATTTTCCCATGCTGTCAGAGTTTTGCAGAGGCCTTACCTGCTCTAGAGAAGCACAGTTTGGAAGGCAGTTTCCAGAGAGTCACTGAGTCACATTGTGAGCATCAGTGCTGTGTTACACTTGGGAAAACTCGCATTCAGACTTCTTACTTTGTTCCAGCCCCTGTTAGAAGAGTTTTCCATTGCTCTTTTGTCTAGCATAATGTTCTGGTTACCAGTTTGTCTTCAGCCAATATTGATACACTGAAACCATCTTTAAACATCCTTGTTTTTTTCCCACTGCATCCCATGGACTCCTCATTGTGTTGATAGTCTTATTTCTTTTCTGCCTTTATTTTGCTTACCTGAGCTAGCCAAGCTCTCAGAGGTTGGACTTAGATGATCTTCAGAGGTCCCTTCCAATCCCTACCATTATGTTTTTTCTCATAAAGTCAGTTTCCATGTCAGCTCAGTTGTCCACCTGTGGTTTTAGCTTTTTTGTTCTTTTTTTTTTTTTTTCAAACAATTTTTCCTACTTTTCTCAGGATACAAGTTGGAATGACTTGCAGAAACTGCAGCCTCCTCCAGGCTGAGGTCTGGAGATCTTCAGCCCAGTCTGTTTCCCAGAGATTCCACAGGAACCATTTATTTCATCAAAACATGCTCTTTGGAAGTCATAGATCTTAAACAAAATAAGGCTTGCTGTCAACCTTCCCACTTAATCTAAAGTGAATGACTTTCATAGAATCATAGAGTGGTTTGGGTTGGAAGTGACTTCTAAAGGTCATCTAGTCCAACTCCACCCTGAAGTAAGCAGGGGCATCCTCAACTAGATCAGGTTGCCCAGAGCCCTGTCAAGCCTTACCTTGAATATCTCCAGGGATGGAGCCTCAAACACCTCCCTGGGCAACCCATTTCAAGTGCTCCACCACCCTCATGGTAAAGAACTTGTTCTTGACATCCAATCTAAATCTACTCTTCCCAAGTTTGAAACCATTGCTGCTCATCCTATCACCACAGGCCTTTGTAAATAGTCTCTCTCCATCATTCTTGTAGGCCCCCTTCAGGTACTGGAAGGCTGCTATTTGGTCTCCCTGGATCCTTCTCTTCTCCAGGCTGAACAATCCCAGCTTTTTCAGCTTATCTTCTAGGAGAGGTGTTTCAGCCTCCTGATCATTTTCATGGCCCTTCTCTGGACCTGCTCCATCAGTTCCATGTCCTTCCTGTATTGAGGGCTGGACACAGTACTCCAGGGGGGGGTCTAACCAGAGCAGAGTAAATATTTTGTGGTCCCCTGTTCCAAAGTCATTCTCCTTACTTAAGATAAAGAGCAGAAAGTCATCTGTTCTTACTCACTCAGCAATGTGGAGAAAGAAACTTGTAGTCAGCTGTTGCATGCAGGAACAACCATGGTTAATAGCATTTGTTCCCCAGTCTATGCTGTAAAGATAGTCTCTTATGTTGATGTAATTTCCATTTCTTTAATGATGCACACATCTACCCAGATCCATGTCTGGTGAAAGGAGTCAAGAGCAGACGCTGTGTCTCTCTCTTTAGAAGTCTTCTTTGACCATCCTTCCACAGCATTTCCATAGATACTATGTCCACAGGCAGCTGTTTCATTACTGCATTACACTACCTTTGCATACAGACATCGGTTTCTTTTCCTTGAACAGCGCAGACTTCTGACCCCTGTTTCGTTAAGAATTGCTGTTCCTCCCTGTTTGTGAATTTTCCTGTAATAACACTGGTGCATCAAGTTCCTCTTTCATTAAGTCAATCTGCCTGCATTATTAGCACACACCTATTTTAGCTGCAGGGCTTTTCATTCACATTTTCTGCTCTCATTTTTTGTTTTAGGCTGTACTTGGCTCACTGCTTGGGCTATACACAGTCCTTTCACTGGCAGCATAACATGCCTTACTCGTTTTCTCATCATTAGTAGCATTTTTTCCTTCAAATCCCTGGAATACCTCTCTCAATGTTGTTTTCATGTTTATCTGATATATTCCCCTTTGGTTTTTTGCAGTCTGAAACTGTTATGCAATTTATGTTTGCCCTACCCCACCCAGCCACCTTCATGCTGTGAATTGTGCCAGGTTGATTCCTGTAGTTGGGATGTTTGGGTGAAGCTCTCCTGAAGACTCATTTGGCAGTGAAAGTACCCAAAAGCCACCATTTCCTGCAGTACAGTGGCTTAGGAGGAGGGGACTGTAAGCATTTCCCCAAGGGCCACATGGTCTGTGTGAGATGTGTTGGTTCTTTTCCAGTTGCCATGCCCTGCACTAGCTGGACTGAAGGACATACTTAGTTCTCAAGGTCTGGTGGATATGAGTGTGTTTTGAAACAGCATGAGAGGGAAATGAGTGCTTGAAACAAACGCACATATGGGACAGTAAGATATGTTTTATTTGGTCTTCAATTGTAAGAATTTTGTAGGGGTCTTCCTCCTGCCAGCCAATCCTCCATGCTGGAAGAAAAATCTATTATTAACAGCAGGGACATTACCAAAGCTTTAGTAGTGATGACCTTGATGTCCCAGTTAGAGATAACACACATCTGCATAACTGAGGGCAAAAAGTATGAGTGTTTGTGTGTCTGTTTATCCTTTGGTCACAAAAAAAATTATGTGTGTGCAACCTGTAAAGCTGAAAGGAAAAGCCCTCATAATCCCATCTTCTACTGTAGAAGCTGAGGCTGCAGCAGTCAGTTAAGAAGATGGTTGAAATTCCCGATCACAAATTAGGTAAGTACATGATGGAACAGCAAATTGTTTGGGTTTCGTAATTCTTCTGTGCTAGGTTTACTGGCTAGTGCTTTCTGCTGATGATACTTTCTGTTTAGTACTACTTGCTGCACAGGCTGGATGGAGTGAAAAAGGAGTTTACTGTTGCCTTTGTGGTGGGTAAATTTTATTTTTGCATTCTTCAGCAGTGAAAACTAAACTTGCCAGTCATGCACATCAAAATGAAAACAAAAATGAAATAAAGGAACAAAAGCAAAGCAAGCATCTCCACCCTGTTCTTAAGCAGAGAATGTGTTAAAATGCAGCAGGTTTATGCATAAAATGTGTATCTCGTCTTTCTGTAATGAGCTGTCTCTTAAAAGATTTGATCTTGCACTGGTAAGATATGTATCAGTGTTGTGAGTCTTTCTTTTAACAGTTAATGGATCTTAAATTTTACTAATGGGAGGAAATGTTAGGATGATGTGTTCTGGTTTCATACAGTTTTCCAAATGATAGATGAACCTCTTTGGAGTTTGTGCATGTGCAAGACCTGTAACTTTCTCCTACTGTTCTTTTTATCAAAGCTAATATAATTAACAGGAATTGATGTTGTAACTCTTTGTTGCAACATAACAACTCTCAGCTGATCAAACAGTGTTGTTAGAGAATGGAGATGGTGTGTGTCCTTTCACCATGATACAGATGTAACAAAAGAGAGGAGCATGAAGAATGTTTGTTACAAATGTTCTGTATTTTTTAACATGAGACCTCCCAGAAAAATTCATGACATAGCTTACTTGGCAGTGCTGGAAAGGAACTTAAAACCCAGGAGAAATCAGTGGTTTGTTTAGGCCAGTATCTTTCTTCTTCTGTGTCTCATGGTAGACCCTTTCAGAGGAGTGGGAGAACCACTGTGACTGCCAGACCAGTTGTGTATTGGTAGTGAAATTGCTTCCTCCTCGCCTCTTTATTATGTAGCGTCTAGAATTCTAATTCTTGGCCTTTCATGTGCTGTCGAATGTAATTTGTTGTTTCTTCCCAAGATCTTGGTTCTAAATCCTGTTGGTTTGCCAAACGCTTCCACAAGTACTCTTTTTAAGAGCTCTTCTCAAACTTAGTCAAATATGTCGAAGTGGACTAAGGGGCATCCTACATCAAGGAGTTTGACACACTTACAGTGCTTACAGTTCTCTTCAGGTATTTCTTTCTATCTTGCACATTGCAGTTTTATTTTAACTGTTGTGTTCTTATTCTGTTAGCAGGCAAAATAAATGTTAAAAAAAGGGTGGGGAGGGGAGCCTTCACTCTATTAATTGTTCTCTATGTCTTTGACCTAACCTGCCTCATACCAAGGTTAACCATCATGATGTGGGAAGGTAGAAGACACATCTATTAACAGATAAGTTAAACAGGGGCAAGTTGCTGTTTGCTCTGTTGCAGCTTAATAAGCACAAAGGTAAAAGGTGGAAAACAGTGCTGCTTTTGCAACATTTTCTTCCTGCTGAAAATTGAAAATATCAAAGAATCAAATCACAAAAAATGTGCAGGAATGGGCTGTGCTAGGAATTGAGGAGGGAGCAAAAAGGCTGATCTTGTAGAAAAGGAATAAACTGTCTTAACATCTTCTGAGTACAGTGGCAGTAAGTTTTATGCATTCTAGCTGGAGCAGAGCATTTGAATGGAAGAAAGCAGTGCAGGATGCTGAGGCAGTAGTAGAAGGAACTGGGAAGTAGCATACTGAATAGTGAAGTGAAATTCTGTACAAAAATAGTTATATTTTAGATCCAGTGACTTCACATTAAAAGATCTTAATTCCTTCCTGATGAGATGACACAGCAATGGTTGTAGTGTACAGATGGTGCAGTTTATTTACTAATCACATTTTTTACATCAGTTGGCAGTAAGATTTTAGTGGTACCTAAGTATGCATCTTAAATGTCTCTTTCTGGGCTTCTGTGCAGGAACTGTGGCTGCTTTGAACTGATGCCACTGATGTTTTCTTTAAAACCTTATAGTGTGGCATGAAAATAAATACTCTGTAGCCAAAATCAAGAGGGACTGTGTTATCCTAATTTATACTGCAATTTCATTGTAAGGGGATGGATTTGAAGCACTCAAGGAAATCAGATCAAAGTTTGAAATAAAAATCTCAAAATAATATGAATTACTATAAACCACTTCTGTGAAGTGAACTCAGATCAGAGATCACAACATAGCAAAAGGACAGCTGTCACATCCAGCTTTCTTGCATGCCTGTTTGGATTTAATTATTTTTTTGGTCAATTCTTGAATAACCAGTCTGATACCTGAGAGTTATCCTCTGCGTTGCTCAATGTTTGTGTGTAATCTCATGCCAAAATATTTCATGCCTACTATTTCACCACTTCATGTGTCTGTGCAGAGCAGATTCTGATCTATACAGGTAATGTGCAGAGTGAAGTTTGGCTCAAGGCTCATCTGGGCATTATGCACTGGGCACTATGCACTCTACAAAGTGATAAGTTGTAGGTTAATTCCTCAGTGAAAGAACTAGATACTGGCAACTGATTTGGTGTTCACTTTCAAACGCTTTTCTGAACAAGGGATTTGAATTTAAAATGCAGCAAACAGACCTCCTGTGAGGTTTGTTACTCTTTGTTTGTATCTTCTTCTTCAAATAAAGTTCCATCTTTGGCAGCTGTGGTAGAGTTCCTGCCTCTTGCTGGTTTTGAACTGTATTGAAATGTATGCGTTCACACCTTATGAGTTTGTAAGTGCTTAAGATTTCTTTGAGGTCCTTTCTGATACACTATAAAGGATGCTTGGTGCGTGAGGGACCAAGCACTGAAAATAACTTCAAATTGCAGCCTGAAGCTCTGGGTGTGAAGACAGCAGTCATCTGTTAGGGAGAGCAGTGGCTGCTCACAGTTTTTGCCACTATTCTTCCGTCACTCTCCAATATTTCCTGTTTGAGACTTGGACATGCTCCTTCATACAACACCCACAATCTTTCCTTCTTTGTTATTCCTTACTGTCCTCTTCCACTGGGAAAGTTGGGCATTTTATATTTTCCACTAGGAAAAACTGGACATACAGTTTGTGCATGCAGTTAATTCACCACTTAATCTCTGCAAACAGAATGCATTCATTTAAATACTCAATTTTCTAAATCCTGAAACTACCTGTAGTTATTTTTAACCTAGTTTGCTCAGGAAAGATGCTCTGGCAATCATTTTTCACTAACCACCTACTGTTAGCAACTTCAGAAGCTTTACGTTGATCACAGACTTCAGGTAGGGCACAGATCTCAGTTTGAAATCCACAGTTTCATGAAGGCAGACAGGCAGGTTAGAAGGGAGAGAATCCAGTTACCAGGTCAGCCCTTACTGCTTAGAAGTGAGGATGTACATGGAAGAGACTTCATAAAGACAACAGTTGTGGAGAAAGAGCCATCAGCATGGGCACACCAGTGGGTACCAGGTGTCTTATCCAAGCAAAGACACCCTTCATTTGCCTTTGGTGCTGCTCCTCATGACCACTCCTGGTTCTTCTTCTACATATTCTCAGGAGAGCACCTCCAAATTGCAAGCATAAACACTGCACAATAATGAACTGACCTTTCTGTTTGCCCAGAGACGTTGCTTCTGCACCTCCTTCTGTGGTCTTTGACTGCTGGCCCTTGTCTTCCTTGTGCACCTAGTCCCTCCTTTTCTCTGAGCAGGACAAGCCAAACCACATTGTCCTGGATTCAACTGACACCACCCTGGGTGCATGTCACCAAACCCTCTTACCTCTGACAAAGCATTATGGAATAGGTGTCTGGGTTTTATGAGAATAGCTGTTTGGTGGGTTTTTGAGAATATATAAATAGAAGCAGAGCTGGACTCCATAGTATGTGTGGAGCATTGTGAAGTCATTACAGAAATAGGGTGGTGCAATTAATGGTCTGAAAGCTGAAAATACACCTTTCAAGATACACTGGTTGCATCAATTTTATCTCAAAGCACAGAGTTTTTTACTTGGACAAAACCTGAAGTCAGCAGGAAATTATTTTTTTCCAGTTGTGTCCTTTTATTCTTTCAACAGCAGAATTAACACTATGCTACAATGTTACCTGGTGATGGGTTAAAAAAAAGAGTTTAGGTACAGGCCATGAAAAAACACTGGAGTTGGCTGCAGGAATTATGATACAATAAATTCAGTGTCTCACAATCTTCTGATTCCATTATGTGAAAGAATGGAAGAAGCCGAATTTGATCTGACTTGATTTCTCAGGCTTCTTTACTTTTTGTCTTGCTTTTTTATGTTGGATAGATTAACCCTTGTGAGTTTGCTGAAGGGAAACTGTTGCTGTGTGTGGTGTGTGGAGCATGGCCTGCAACATGGCACGTGTTCGGGAGTGAAGCTGTTTGGAAATGGCACTTCCAGCATAGACGCTCACAGCAGGAATACTGCTTTTGACGTATCTCCAGACTTGCTGATGAACAGAAGTTAGTAAAGCTGCTTTTCTCAGTAGTCTGTTGGTCTTTTGGAAAAGGATATGCTGACCTGTCCAAGAGACAGATATGCACCTGCTCTCCTGTGTGTGGGCACCTTTTATGCTAACTTAGTGTGCTGCTGTTTCAACTTTAGTTTTGCACTTGCTACACTGTTGCTCTGCTTACTGTTCTAGCAATTAAATAGGCTGGCCATTAGAGTTCATTTCCAGCTATTCAGAGAAATACAGTGCATACTCAAACTAGTTAAGATTTGTCTTTTTTAACCAGTCAAGTGAATTTCTATTTTGCTTGAGCAGATACCAAAATCCTCTGTGTGTCACTCGTATTGTTAATGAATTTCAGGGCTCTATACTACATCGCATTACTGAAAATAGATCTGAAATATTTAAAAGTACAATATACATATATTTTTAGCAGTGAAAAGTAATTTTCTGACATAATAGCCAAAATAAAGTGCCATGAAGCCATTAGTAGTAAATTGAATTTTTTGGTCTGTAATGTAGTATAAATACTGACAAGCTGGAAAAAAGCAAAGCCAGACAACAAACGCATACTCATTAGTCATTCAGTTTAGCAGCACAGAGGCAGCGGTTGGCCAGGGTGTGCATTTTTATGTCTGCTTCAATTGCACACTTCATTTATTTGGACATGGCATAGGTGGCTTTCTCTGTCACAGGGCATCACTGCACGATTAGCAAGTTGCGCCCCAGGGCAGCTGGGACGCTTTGCTGGGGCAGATGTTCTTTTCAGCTTATTCAGTGGCCGTTGTGGGGTTGTTTACTGTTGTCATAGCTACCCTACATTTCCATAGCAGCAGAGCTGCTGTGTGTGGAACAAGTGAATATAGTTATAAAAGGATCATATTTTGTTGTCTCTATAACTTACCATCTGTCAACTAACTGTTAGTGATGGATTCAGAACCCCATTTAAGAGCAGCCAACCGATTATTTTTGCTTATATTAAAGTAACAATGGATGAGGATGGAAATAAGTTGATACTGCAGTGAAATGCTAGTTCCTTTTTTTTTCCCTCCTAATTTTAGCAGTTTGGCTTCCAACACTTTCTCAAACATCACTGAAATGCTTACCAACATATCAACATTGACTGAGCAGTATCTTCTGCATTTGGCTATGTGTAGGTGTCCCATACACTTTTCCACTCACCTGTCAGCTTATCTTCGATGTACTGCTTCCAAATTCTGATGTTGCACCTGCTTTCATGGATCTTTTGTAACAAAACCTAAATACTCTCCACAGAATTAAGCAGCAAGTTCATGAGGCTAACAGTGAGGCTATCATGCACACACAGCCCTGGTTTGGAGACATTCATCACTGTGCTTTACTTAATAGCAGTAACGGGATCATATGCAAGTTCGGGGGTAAATTCAATGTGTGGTCAGCAAGGCCTCTGAATAATGAACCTTTTCACTGAAGAGATTTGATTGAACCTATAGTTTAGCAGGTGGGGCAAGAAGATTAGCCCAGTTGTAAATAATGTATTTATTGGTTGATTTTTCCAGATCCTGACATTGATGCTGCCACTGCCATGATGCTTTTGAATACTCCCCCTGAGATACAAGCAGGTTGTGAGTAGATATTTCTATAGCCTATAGCAACATAGACATGTAAAGTTACTATTCTCTTTTGTAAGTATATAGCATACCAGATACAAAGAAGAATTTAATGAAGACATTTAACTTCCCTTGTAGATCCTTACACTTCCTTGACCCTTACATGAGTATAATTTTGTGGTTCCTGTTACATTCTTTGTTACATGAATAATAATAATCCGTGATCTCCAATGTAAAAGAGGGTTTATTGTTATTCATGGCATACACATCATTAACTAACATACTCTTACCCATACTGATAGAAAGACCTGGGGCAACAGCCAGGAGAAAGGCAGGGAGAGAAAGAGCAAGAGAATGAAGTGTACATGGCATATGGTTTTGTTTTCATTTTGTTTTGATTTGACTCCCATCATGTGAGTTACCACAGCCATCTGGATACCTTCCATTCACTTGGGCACTGTTTCAACTCCTTCCCTGCACACATCCTGCCTGTTCCTCTTTTTTGCTCTGTCTGATGCAAAGCAGTAGGCAGGCTCCAGGGAGCAAGGAAAGGTCTCATTTCCTGCCAATACTGTCCTCCTTATTCTGTGACCAGACCTGAGGTTTTGATGTTATGTATTAACAGCACTGAAGGGTCCTTGGCCCTCACTGTACCGGGGTGTGCAAATAATGCAGGAATCATCCTGCCCTACAGAGCTTGCAATGAAGGAATTCATTGGGAAATACAGCTGCACAAAAGCAGGGAGTACAAGAAAACAAACTTATCACTGGTCAGCAAGCACAGTAGTAATGTCAAGTGACAGGCAGCTCTAAAAAGTAAAAGCAGAAATTAAAGTAGAAGCCATTATCAAGGCTGCCTAGCATCCCTTCTATTGTTCTAGCTCGGGCAACCAAATCTAAATTCCAGAGGAAGCCTTGATTCGCACTTCGTTACTCTGCCTGGGGAAGAGAGTCAGTTGCCATCAAAGCATTTCCTGTGCAGCTGAGGAAAGCTATTGTCAGCCTGCTTTGTGGCCCTGCCAGAGAAATGCTCTTGAGAAGCTCCTCTTGGGGGAGAGTGGGATGTACCAAGAAACTGGTAAGAGAGAAGAATGGTCCTTGCCCTCTTCTCCTAAACAGTCTTCAAGGACTGCACCAGGCTTGCAATCCCAGCTGTGTGTAAGTAACAAAAAAAATAGAAAGATTTTATGACAAGAGGAGGTTATCATTGCTTATAGTGGGAAGACTGAAAGGAGAGACCTACAAAGGATCAAAAAAGGAAATTTCAGATTGGTGGGGCAAAGAATTGGTGGGGGGGGGAATGGTGAGAAGGAGTGTAGGGGTAAAAGGGTATAAGAGAGGGGGAAGGAGGACATAAATCAGTATGTGCACAGAAAAGGATGGAGAAAACATCTGAGCTCCTGTAGGAACTGGAGAGCAGGAGAACACTGTGGTCAAAGGGAGGAGATCCATAATAAGCTGCATGTACTAAAGCATGCTGCAGATTTTTATCACTTGTACATGTTTGCTGGCATTCCAGGTGTTAGTGTGGAAATTTTTTGGAGACTTGATCATTGTCATTTCGTAGAGATCATATTGTGCAGGTTGGCAAATGGCTTATTGCTCTTTAAAATTGCAGAGATCATTCTGCAGAACGAAATTCTGGGCTTCTATGAGTTTGCCATATGTCTCCCCCTGTGTCACCTTCACAGCGGGCTGTTGTGTCAGGATGTCAAAAGTGAGAGAGAGATGAGAGCAGTAAGATGGCTCTTCATTCACATTGCTTCCTCCTTGATGTCTGCAAATATCAAGGCCTTCCTCTGTGCCTTTAAGCTGAAATGCAGAGTCTGATCAGAAATTGATGTGTCCTTCCAGATATTGGGTAGAATTGGCTACTGCCAAGAGTAAAGCGCAGAACCTTTTATTGTAACCTCAGAGTTGCTTTAACTTGCAAAGCAGAAATATTATTGTGTGCATGTGTATGGATACCTGAGGAATTAAATCAACCTATCCTGTGAACTTCAGTTGAGACGCATTTACCCACCATAATAAGAAAATTAAAAGCAGCTTAAAGAAAATTAGTTACTACTGCACATTAAGAAACAATTGCATGAAAAATCATATTTAAAATCAGTTTTCAAGTAAAAGGCTATAAAAATTTCATCACGATGCTCAGCATCATCTGGAAGCTCACAGATTATTCTCTGCTCTATCAGTGACTATGGTGGTCTGTAAATCAAGCTGTGAATGATCAGGGTAGTAAGCATGCTGCTGCTGTTTGATGGCTTGAAGATTTAGAGTTCTGTTTGTCATATCAGACTATGGTGTCAAGTGTGCACAAGCCATGGGGGCTGCAGAACGCCTTGTCTTCTGAAGATAAACTTGTCAGGAAGTGATCTGCAGAGAGAGAGACATAGCTTGACCAGAGGTGTTCATACCTGACTGTGAGCACCCTTTCAGTCTGAATGTCTGACTTAGTGTGCCAATTACTTCCACAACAAAGATGGTCAGATGAAGGCAGAAGCTGAGTCATTTCTCACTGTAACACCTTGACAAATCAAAGTCTTATTAAAATCTAGTCTTTTAATATAGTCTGTCAGAAAGTGTCTCGGTGGCATTAGAAAATCCAGAGTAAACTACTCCTGCTTTGTAACAGATTGATCAGTTAGCTTTACAGTTTTAAATGGCCATTTACAATACCATATCCAATGTGAAGCTGATAACAACCACAAATGAATTTTAAAATCAGCTTTTGCTTTTGTATGAAGTCTGGTCTGGCACATACATTTCTTACCATTTACCCCATTCACACTATGCTTTAGTTTCCATGCACAGAAAAAACGGCAGAATAAAAGACTAAACCACCATTAATATGATTGGCTTGTGTCTGGACAGGTTTTCCTTTATAGATTCATTAAATTGTTTGTTTACATTGTCATTAAAGGCTAGGAATAATACAGTTATAGTTGATGTGTTGACATCAGAAATCTGCAGTATTTTCACAGCCCAGGTGTTTCAAGGTAGAAGTTCAAAGTAGCCAGCTTTATGCAAGACTGCTGAAATAGACAATCCACCTGCCACCAAAACTAAAGCATGAAAGATACTGTTGATAGCCTAAGGAAAGCCATGCTATGGAGCACAGATTTAAATTTTTTTAGGCCTTATTTTAGGTGAATCTGTGTATTTTGTTAAGTTTTGTATGGTTTGATTGTGTTTAGAAAGAAACAGCAACTGAAACGTCTGCTTTCTGCAGCAGTAGCTATCACAAGTACTTTGGATGTTAGTAGTAGCCAGTACATGAATATTTAAAAATACATGACTTGCACTGAAAACTATTTCAGCCTGCAGGGAACTGGGTTTGGGCTGGGCCATCTTGGGCAAGTTGTATCCGTTTTCTGGGCCTGTATTGCCTGATGAAAATCTGATTCATGGAGGGGACAGAGGAAGAGGACAAGGTGAACAAATGATAAAGCTCAATTTAGAAGTCACTGCTGCTAGCTCCTTCGTTCGTTTTGTACATCTTTTTAACATTTTCAATACTTCAGTTCTTCCCAGTGTTGCCAGCTCTCACTCTATTGCAGCTTTCCAGACTCTTAAGAATGCAGTGTCCTGGGCAGGTCATTCAGTTTTACCAAACCATTGTGGTTTGCCATTGATAACATGGAGATTAGTTTTGGTGGGTTTGCAATGTGTTTGGACTTCCTGAGACTCAAGTCACTGTAAGCATTTTAAGTAGCAATACCTTCTTAATAGTGAGATCATTCTGAATGTGGAACCATTGGCTATTCAGGAAAGACCAGAAGGGAGTGTGTATAGTGTACTGCTAGTGAAACAGTGCTGTGGTCAAACTCATTATACTTGCAATCTTGATTTAATTCAAGAAGCTCCAAACTCAGTGATATCATCCATGGCTTCAAATTCATGAGTAGTCCTTTGCCTGTTGCACAGAAATAGAAGCACATGGCACAAGCTGAAGTTAAATACAACAAACAACTGCAAACAGTGATTCCAGAAAGGGTTTGGGTAGAAACCAGGAAACTGAGTCCTCTCAGCTCTGAACATTCATCTTTGGTTTTTGATACTGCTCACCACAATTCACCCAGGTTAGCTGGAAAGTGGTGGCATTCAGGAGACGTTGCAACACCGGTTTTCTGGAAGGTGTTTCTTTACAGAAGTCTGAAGTTCTGTGGTACAGATGTTTGGGAAAGTAGTGAGCATAGTTTTGCTGGGTGCTTCTTAAAAATAAAATACTTTCCAAGACTGAGATTAGCATCTCCCTAGTTGGAAATCTTTATTAATCTTTGTCTCAAAGCGTATAAACTCCAGGATATATTTTACATTTGATGGGAGAAATAATTCCCTAAAGAGATAGCTACTAATACTCTGTCTCTATGCTTCTAAAATTGTACCCCAGTGAAATTTGCTTTCTAAGCTAATGTAAGGGGATTGTATATGTGGAAGATGTATTTACAGGAATCAAGAGAAAAATATACAAAATTGCCTTACTAACAGACTTTAATACTCCAAACAGGATCAACTAGAACATGCTGGTTTTCATGAACATTTTTAATTGTTTATGAAAACTGATAATCTTCTATTTGTACAGCTTGTGGAAGAGTCACTGATTATTAGACAGCTTCCAGCCTAACTTTTTATATCAGAAAGTGATAAATCATTGACAGGAAAATTTTCATGAAGCTATTTTTGCGACAGTTCTGTATCAAGTGAAAATTGGGGAAAAAACATCTGCATAGGTTTAAAACTTTCCATAGCAGTTACTGGGATTTGGTGGGGGGATGGCATCCTCAGCTTCTAATTTAGAGGATTTTTTGGTTTTTGTTTTTACTTCAGTGTTTCAGTATTAAGTAATTAAAGTGGGGAAATAGAATCTGAAAGAAAGCTTACTTTTTTTAATAGTTTCTAACAGTTGTGTCCAGGAAGATGTTTGGTTGTGACTTGACGTGATGATCATAAGCCCTATGAGGAGAGACTGAGGGAGTGGGGTTGCTTAGCCTGCACAGGAGGAGACGCAGGGGTGACCTTATTGCTCTCTGTAACTACCTGAAGGGGGGTTGTAGTGAGGCAGAGGTTGGTCTCTTCTCCCAGGCAACCAGTACCAGAACAAGAGGACACAGTCTCAGGCTGTGTTAGGGGAGGTTTAGGCTGGAGGTTAGGAGGAAGTTTTACACAGAGAGAGTGATTGCCCACTGGAATGGGCTGCCCGAGGAGGTGGTGGGGTCGCCGTCGCTGGGGGTGTTCAGGGCGAGGCTTGACAGGATGCTTGGTTGCATGGTTTAGTTGATTAGGTGGTGTTGGATGATAGGTTGGACACGATGATCTCGAAGGTCTCTTCCAACCTGGTTTATTCTATTCTTTTCCAGCCAGGCAATTCTATGATACTTCTTTATTCTTACTCTTCATGTTTTGATTTAGCAGCATGGTTTAGATTGTGATTGAGCAGTTCCAGCATTATCAAAACAAGGAATTGCTACTCTCTGTTTTTCTGTTTGTACAGAAAATAACTCAGGATATTGAATTATTTTTATTAAATGTCCTTAGACATGGTATGAATGTCATAGGATTATCAGGATATACTTCCCTCCTCCCCACTCAGATTTTTGTTTAGAGTAAGCGGCTTGTTGGATGCATCCTTGATTTGCAGTTTTAGGACTACAGACTATGGAATATAAGAGCTGCAAAACTGTCCTTGAGCAGTAAAACAGAAGTTAGGTTGGTGGCATCAGATTTATGCCTCAGATAAGAGAGTTGAAGTGAATAAAGTTGTCTATTTGGCAAGTAACATTTGCTTTTTGGCAAATTCTAATGTCCCATCAATTATAGATCATTAGCAATTCTCTACGTTCCATTCTTGTAACCTGACAGAAGGTGTTCCGATAAACACTCTCCCGGAAGAGAAATGGGAAGAAAAAAGCCAAAGCTGACAGATCATAGCAGAAACTCGGTTCTCATGTCTGTAATGGTTTCTTCTGTGCTACAAGAGATGGCTCAGAGAAGACAGCCCTGAGGTAAATGCATCTGCCACTAGATGACAGAAGAGGCAGAGAACCATTCTGTCCCTTCAGAATACCTTCATGCTCTGACATTCAAGTTTTTAAAGTTCATTTTCAGTAAATATTGTTCAACCTTTCTCAGTTTAAATATTGGCTACCTTGAGCTAGACAGTTTAATGGAGTGTATGCTTGTTTCCCTCATGACATGAAGAACATGCTTGTTACCCCTTTCTTTTTAATTTTCTTGGTTCACAGCCGATCACTCGCAGTGCTTACAGTTTAACTTCCACATGCCAACATTTAACCAGCAAGTTGATTTCCTTACTTGTGAGCTGTTGGGGTGTCAGTGTGCCTGGTGACTCTCTTCATCAAGTATTTCCTCCTTTCTGTGTCAATTTTGTCAAATTGCTGTGTTGCATCTTAGACAATCAAATCTTCAGGAAGGGACCCAGTCTGACATGGGTTTGATTTTTATGAAGGGCTTGGATGATATAGTTAGCTCACCTGGAAGGGGGAAGTTCTCTTCACTTGCATGCATGCTTAGATGTAAGATATTATGGATGCAATCTGCTGAGGAATGTGATGAAAGAAGTACATAGTTTGGGTTATTCTACTCAGCTAATGTATGTACAAGGCCATGCTCCTCCAGAGGCTTGAGTACGAGTGCAGATCCTTTTGCATGGTTTTCTTGAGCTGAGTTTCTCAGACGTAAACACCTGTCTGGCACTTGCATAGAAAGGGTCTAAACGATATTTCACACTTCCACCCAGGAACTGGGAACCATGTGACCTGCCTGTACTGTTGGTTAAAGAAGCATTTGAAAAAAGGAAGAATCTGGACTGTAAGGTGTTAGTCCACACTGGCACTGATTGATGATAGGGCTTAGAGTAAATTTCCTTACCTCCACAACTTCAGTCTTCAATCTAAAATAAAAATGCCTCCAAACATGGTTTTGAAACATAGTTAAAGCTCGTAGGGCATAAATACAACTTCAGAATAAAAGCATCATGTACTTTCTAGTAAATAATCCACATCCCTTCAAAAGTACCAACCAACATGTGAAAGTGATCCCTTGGTTAATAAGCAAACATCCTCATACTGCCTGCACAAAGGCAGGAGAAGTGTATTTCCAGTTTGTGTACATAGAAATTTGAAAAACAATTACTGTCATTTTGGTAGGGGAAGGATGAGTGTTGATGCTTTAATTGGTGTAAGCAGGGATGTATGAACAGTGTATCAGTCTTACAATGATACTTTAGCTAGGTGGATAACTAGAAATTAATACCTGTTACCATTGAAGTATTTTGATCCCAGTTTTCATTTTCAGTTAAAATGCTACAGAAATTAATTTACCAGCCAGTTGTGGTGGGTTGTTTTGGTGTGTTTTTCATTATGGTTCCAGATGTTTACTGCATCATCCAGTGTCCTTCAGTTGATCCCTTGCATACGACCTTTCTGTTTGACTGTCTGCATAACTTAATTGGTGATGTGTAGTGGTACTACTGCATCATAATTCAGAGTTTAGGGAAACAATAAAAATCAGTAACAGTAACACTGCTGCTTCAAGGTGAAACAGTTAACTGAATTCTGAGCGGTGATTCAATGTACAGAGCTGTGGTGTACTTCACAAAAGAGTTAGAATCACAGTTAAGGCCTCCTCTGGCATGAAGAGTCCAGATGTAAGTGAAGTGAATTTCATAGGCAGTAGATACCAAGTTGTATCCTTGGGGACATTTTAAGAGGACAGCTAACTTACTTTTTTCTTCTCTTTTTTTGTTTTGTATTTTTTAATGGTGGGGTGGGAAGGACAACATCATGTTCCCAAATAGCATGCCAGGGCTTGCAAAACAGCAAGCTTGGGTCAAGGGTGTGTTCCAGTGAGGATGCCAGTGTATAGGAGTCTAAGCAATGACACTTGGCAGCGTATTTTACATATATATAGGAAACTTGGAGAAGGTAAAGAAGGAAAGACATGAGACGTTCTTTTCAGAGAAGTTAATGAGGAAATGAACAGGTTATCTTTTAAACAAGTAGTGAGAGTTGTCCATGAGGTAGAAAGAGAGAGTAGGACAGAAGAAGGGATAAGGTATGCATCAGCTAAATGCCAACAAACTAGGATAATGGTGTAACCATAGTAGGAAGAGTCTGGGCATCAAGGAGCCTGTCGCTTTCCTTCTGCAACAGAACTTTAAGTGTGCTTGCTTTGTAGTTTTACATATGTGTATATTTACACAACATCCATAGCTAACTGACATGCTTCTGAGTGTATGCATACATGTTTAATTTCAATATAAAACTCTGTGGTTTTATCAGAGTAAAGAGAAAATCCCCAGATCTGTCTTGGTCAAAACTAGTTCATTTCTTCTAACAGGACTTTGTTAATGTGGAGAAACTGTACTTTGTATTGCAGTACAAAATCTGTCCCTCTTGAAAGCCTATCGGAAAAACCATTCCCACTGGAAATTGTCTTTTTGTCAGTCTTTTGATACTTAGCAGGTGTATGTATTGCTTTGAATTCACCTTTTATCTGTTCATGTTAGGTTAGCCATATCTTTGAGCAGATGGCTTTTCTTTCATGACACTGGAATTTGGGCAACTAAAGGTCATGCTGTTGAAACAAATATAAGACGACATTCAGATTCGATCAATTTCTTATAATCTAGTGCTGGAGGGAAAAGTGCACAGTGTAGTGATGTATAAATAGAAGATAAAAGATTTTTTAATTATTTTGGTCGTGAAAGCTATCTCTCATTATTATAAAGTGGGTCCTGTAATTTTGGCCATTTGAGCCTGTACTAAAATGCCTAAATATAAGTGACTTGTTCTTTAGAGGGGCCCAAAAGCAAAGGTGGGTATAATGCAGTGACAGGATTTGATTAGGGGGTGATGTGCTATCACCAGTAGGGAAAAGATTATTTTCTCAAAACTAACCTGTGTGGTCTGGAGTAAAGCAAGGTGAGCATCAGGATAGCAGGAAGGGATGTGTAAATCTGGCTTGGTGTTGATAGGAGGTTGAAATGTACCTTCAGCAGTTTAGAAATAATGTAGTTCTGAGCCTCTGTTTCTCTGCCTCAGAATACACTAACATTTCTGGGTGTGAGCATCTGGGCGTGTAAAGTGTGTCTTGATTCTTAGGCTGAATGCTTTCTCTAGTTTGCCTGTTATTTGTTTAAACATACAATTCTGTAGGCGTATGTAAAGTGATGTGGTTTACGTTTCTCTGAGGTATTTATTGTGTTTAACACATCCAGAGTAATGATGACCGTTCCGGGTTTGGACATTCCTCATCAGGGGAAGTTACAGTGTGAATGATGACATAAAGAAAAAGCCAGTGAATTATCTAGCTGTGGACAGGTTGAGGCTATTGGAGCTTACTGTTCCAAATTGAGGGGACAGAATAACTGTGCAAACAAGTGGCACTACACATAAGTTGTAAGTGCCTAGGATAAGAAATTCTTCAGTAGTCCTGCATCCCACAGTGGAGGAGGAAAATGCTTAAGATCTGCTAAGGACAGACTCTTCCTTTGGTGGTGTCTTTGTAGTGCTTGCTCTGCTACTCCTTCAGCTGGTTGCCCTAGGCTGAGCAGCACACGGGATTATGCCTGGATAGAAAAGCAGCATTTGGTTGTAGGTTAAAATCTTGCTGTCCAGAGCTGCAGGGTTTGATGCACAGCCCAGCTAAAAGGCCTCAGTGACATCTCTCCTCTCTAGTGGCCGCTACCTGTAGTTCAGTGTCAGTGGCATCAGCACTCCGCATTGGGCAGGGGAGACTTGGTTGTGACTCAGCTGTGTGCTGGAGAAGCATAACTGCTATCAGGCTGGGTGAGAGAGGTCATCACTGGCAAAAGAGCTGGGCTAATTAGTGGTATGGAGCTAATGCCTTTTTAGCCTCCTTCCCTTACTAGTAAATCCATATTTGTAGTTAATGTTTTATTTTGCTGGAGACAGAGGTCAAGAAATTGCTGCTCAAGAAGTACACTGGATGATAAAAGGATATACCTATGTTTTTACTGTGCAGTGCTTGTATTCTGTTCACCTGTGAAGAGACATCGTTTCTTACTGTAGATGACATTTTTATGTTAATGCTTGTAGCTGGTTTTGACTCTTAAGCACATGCATTCCCAGCAGAATGGTGATTACAAAAGTGATTTGCTTGTACAAAGAATGGTCTGTAGCAACCTAGGTCAGGCAGTGGCTTCCACAAGCCATGTTATCATTGGTTGCTGTTAACTTTTTGCCATGACAATAGCATTGGAAATAGCGTGGCATCCACGAGAGGCAAGGCTGCAATGTTCACGGTAAGCAGTGTACTACAAAAGCCTCTCTCAAGTCACTGAACAGCTTCGGGCCCACATTTTGCTCCTTCATTTTTCTAACTTTTCAGAAAGGGAAAAATGTTCTCTTGGTTTCTTTATTTTTTCCCCCTTTTTTTTTTTTCAGTTCCTGCGGGAGTGATACAAAATGGAGCTCGAGTTCTGAGCAGAGGAATACTTCCTGGAGCCAGGCCATTGCCAATCAACCCTATAGGAAGCGTGGCTGTTGCCGTAAGGTAAGGGTGGCTCGTTGTGGCACCATTATGAAATAGATCAGTAAAAGTGTATGTAAGCTCTGGTCAGCAGATACTTACTGCTTGCTAATATTTCTGCGGTTCTAAATTAAGTAAAATTCTGCCACCTAAAATTCTTGGGTTATTGTTATTTGCAGGATAGTTGTGGCATGTCTGTCTGTTGCACACTGATTTGTAAAAAGCAGGTTATAGGGAGAACCTACTTCAGCGACCTTTTTTCTAAGTGCAAATGCTTTCTCATGCTCCTCACTGTTCCAGAAAACCATTTCCTGTATGAAACGCCAGTGACAATAATGTTAAAACAAATTCTGAAAGATACCTAAACATAAAACTGTTACTTTGTTATTAATTTAGGTCTTTCTGAGGCAGTTTTCTTTCACTACAGGTTCTATTTCAAGGTTATACAAAAATATTCAAGGGTAAAATGTTGTTTGAAGATACTCAGCTTTTTCAGAAAGCAGGGCAGTAAGAGACATCTAGTGATGGCATTAAGAACTGTGGTTCGGTGGAAGAACAGTTTGCCTCTGGTGTAGCTCAATTTTCCATCAGTCCAGTAGTTTAATTTAGTTAAGTGCTCTGCCAGTGCTCTTATCTTTCTGAACTTCCAGTATTTGCAAAAGTCATTTCAGCCCAGGCAGTTGGGTATTCTGGGTGGGGTTTCATACTTGGCACTGACCTGACTTTACTGGGCTGTTCCAATTGCACCCTCGTATCTCACTAAATGGCTGCAAGGTAGTGAAATAAAAGTATCTTGGCAGCTACTTGCTCTGTTATTATTTATTTGGGATTTTTCCCCCCATTTGCTCTTGATTTTTTTATCCCTTTCAGAACCAGTGTCTAACCCTTTGAGCACAGTATTTCAAGAGAAAAGTGAGAACCTATGACATTTGTGTACTCGTGATGCTTAAAATGCATGGAGGGAAAGACACTAATTGCAGTAAAATCTGTAATTTCTGGGCAGCTGTTTCAGCTGGTTTTCATACTTGCTGCATTGAAGGGATACAACCCTGAGGATCACCCTCTGAAAGTCTGCAGAGTTCCTCCACATCTCTCTTTACTACAGTCTGGTCTTGCTAGCACTGAAAGTCAACTGTCTTCAGTAGCTTTGCCACTGGCTTTAGCCAGGAGTTACATTCTGCTCCAGTGGGAATTACAGAGCTTTGGGACTACTGGATCATTAATTATACATAATTTTAATGAGGTGTCCAAGCTACATGGAAGGACGTAGTAGTCTGAATGTTCTTTCTTGAGTTTATCTGCATTTAATGCTCAGACCATTTTTCATAAGTTTCTTCATAATTTCTTCAAATTGCTATGCTGTAAGGCTGTATATAGTTAAATTTTACATATTTTCTCAGGATTACTTCTCATTATTTTTTCCAGCAGGAAGAATAGGGTCTTTACAAGCTACCTGCTATTATAGAACTGGGAAATAAGGGATTTTAGCCCTCCCTCGCTTACATTCTTTTTGCTGTGTCTCAGAGAAAAGTATTTATAATAAGCTAATGCAGACATTTCTAATTCTTTTTGTTCTCTAATACTGCCTAAGGCGGGAAAGGAAATAGCTTGCTATGAATATATTCCTGGTCTGCATGATGTCTCCTCATATTTAAAGGTTCCTCCTTACAGTAATTGAAAGGGGGCAGCAAAGGGGCAGAAGGAGCTTTGAAAGCTTTTGAGAAGTTAGGGGACTCTGCAATAGAACCAGTTCAGCAGGCAGTTTTGTCTTGTTTCTCTCAGTGAGAGTAAGGTTCAGAATTTCTAATTAGTAAGGTCAGTCTGGATGCATGATCCCTCTTGGATCATCTGGTCCTCTCAAAACTGTATTATTCTGTTACCAGTTACTGTAGAAAAGACACCTGTCTCTTGGTACTTACTCCTTTCTCAGATACACAGGGCTAAGTAGGGCCTGTCATGTTGAACTTCCAATGCATCTCATAACTTCTGCTTATCATGTGCAGGAAGGGGAATTTACCACAGGATCTGTGCAGCCACCTTCTGTGGCTGTTAAGAATAGGAGTACTGCTCTCACGGAGCTATCATTCCTACATAGAGGGAGATACTCCAGTGAGGCTGGCAGGGCTGTTCAGGTGCAGGAAGTTTGCTTTCCCCTTCCAGCTTTCACCAGGAGAGAGGTCTTCTGGGCAGCTACACGAGATGGTGCAGTCTCCTATCAAAAGTTATTTGCAGAAATTATGTGCCTCTGCCTATATATTGAGAAGCCAGGCAGCTTCTTTACAAGAGGTTTTTACTCAAACGTGTATTTTCTTGGGAAGAGTTCCTTCAGTGCTCAAAATGACCGGCCTAAACCTGCTTTTAAAAGGTGGGTTCATCATTCACATAAGATGTAGTGGTTTTGTTGCAGTAGATGCTCACATAATAAATAAAACCTCATAACTGGCTTTCTTTAGTTACTATATAGAGGAATGAGTTGCAGATTCTTCTGTAAGGTGCTGGTCTTCTTTTGGCATTTCTTTGGTATCTGAGCTGTTTGTTTCATTTTATGTTAATTTTCTAAATATTTTAATGATCTTTGGTTTTGCTGCCCCCCAGACTGCACACAAATAACTTGCAGTGTGTTGTCCTGTTGTGCCATTATTGTCAAAACAGAGTAACAGAAAACTTGGCCTGGGTTTATATATGCAGTTGTAATTTGGTAGAGTGTTTTGACTAATCTGTTACTGAGAAAGGAGGCCAAAACCATAAAACTGGGCTAAGATGCTGAAATCTGTGATTTCTGATGTGTTAGCTCCATCAGTTGTAAAGTTTATTGTGCTATTGTTCTTTAAGAGTGTGAATGAATGTATTGGCACATTTTGCTGATGTACAATGTATTGCTGTGTTGCTGTTGCTATGTACTTACATGCAATTTTTATATATAAAGTAAAGTGCAATTGAATTAAATAGTTTGGATTTTATAAAACCCTACTGAGAAGCATTTAACAAACACAACAAATCCATCACTTTCCATGAATAAAGAAAAGCAGTTGAGGAGAGCATCATTATGTTGTAGCGCATTTGGCTTAAATTGCACAAACAGGCCTTTCGTTCCAAGCTAATCTACAAATGGCAAAGCCATCCCACACTATTTTTATTTTGAAAATCATCCTCTGGTGTTAAATCTCCACAGCAGAGCATAATTGAATGTGTTTTGACAGTAGCTTTTTATTTACTTTATTCATACCACTTTTAGCTTGTTTACCATCTATATTTTCCCTGTTGTGGCTGACACGTTTAAAGCCCACCCGAAGACAGCAGGGGAAAATAACGCTTCAAAGCTGCACAGCGTGTCTCTAACATGAGATCCATCACATACATTTTTGGTAGACCATATCCCCATATAGTTCCCTGAGAGAATCTAAAAGCAAATGCAGTGATGGTCTGGATGTATATAAAATGCTGACTTAACAAAGGTATTAAATGGAAGCAAGCAAAGCCAGTAGAGCCCTGCGTACACAGCAAGGAGTTGGTTGTGCTTTGAAGGTGAGCCCTTGCTCTTACTATGTGTATCTAAAGGTGAAAAACACCTTTTAAATGTTTATTTAGAAGGACTTACTCCACATCAGTAGGCATGGTCTCTATCAAAGTGGCCAATGCATCTGTTAACATTCAAGAAGCTTTATCATGTATGATCACCTTCCACATGAGTATGGTGTCACCAATTACACTAACCTTTTGAAAGAGCACAGTCTTGGAAGCTGACATATTAGAGCTGTTTGAGATATGATTTCAGTACATTCAGCAGACATCTTCCACCCGGATGTTTGTAGTTACTTTGGATTATCTCTATTGCATGAGTGGTTTGTGTTAGTGTCCACATTCTGACGCAGTGCAGCAGACTTACTGAGCTTAAGCCTCATCTCCCTGAAGTGGGCAAATACACTGAGGTGAGATTGATGAAATTCCAGTCCACAGAGGGCCCCACCAGTTGTGTAGCCTTTAAGCTGGTCCAGTTCAGTGAAAGATGTTTTGTAAAATATCCTTGGTAATTTTTATGTAATAGGCCTTCTTTTTTCTCTGCCCCAAATGTTCACTGCTACAGAGGCCACTGAACATTGTTCATATGGGCTCTCAGGGAATCCAGGGATTATGAAGTTCTGGTCTTGAGTGCATTTTGTACTGTGTAGGCTAGGCTTCCTCATTTCCATGGCCAGATTAAGGTGCTGTTAGTCCTGGCCAGAAGGCCCTAATGGTCTGTTGTGTTACCTTTTCTGATGAGAAGGCCAGGTGAAAACCCCATCCTATAACACTAGCCAGGAAATGCATGAGAGATGGAGGTAAAAAAGAGGGAAGAAGAGTTTGCAGTTCATAGGAAGCCTTAAGAACTGAGTAAAACCTTTAGGATCTGGGAAGAGATAATGAGTCAGTCCTAGTAAAGATGCTTTGGCCAGATCTGCTTTTTTTTTGTCAATGCATCAAAAATCTCAGGATGAAGGATAGCATAGACTTTTTTGCTTAACTGCCTGTTTTGGCTTCTACTTCCTCAGAAAGAATCTAAGCTATTATTTCAGGCTAGTTGAAAACCTTGGCAAAACTTCTTTATGTGCCACCTATGCCTAGGTAGTAACTTAAATTACTTTCGGTAGTATTTGCTAAAAATACAAGGTTGTTATTTATTATTATTTTCACTATAAACATACAGGATAATTACTAGATTATTCCTTGGGCCTAGCTTTCATTATGGTGACTTACTGTCTCATGCTGGCTTTATTTTTCCTTGTTTCTTACTGCCCTGAAGCAGCCGTTCAAGCAGTGATTAAATCGATCATAAGTAACATGTGCAGCGTAGATTCCAAAGCATGAGTACAATTATGCTTACGTTATCAGTCAATTAGAATTTTTGCTTAAGCAAAGGAACCGGTAGGTGCTTCCTTTAATAAATTCGTAACTGTGTATTATTTTCTTGCTTAGCACTGCCACAATCAGTTTAACAAAGCTCCAGTCATCCTGGTTGCATTCCATCCCCCTTTCCACCTGTAACAAGCAGGATGAGATATCATTGAGACCTGAAGGGAGCTTTAACTAAATGAAAAAATAACTGGCTGGCTCGATGATTATTATTTTTAGTAAAATGCAGAGGGCTGCATTTGTCTTAACTTCAGATCTGCTGTTGTTACTGACAGTGCTCTTGCTACTGGCAGTTCATGACCCACATTTATTGTGGTCCTTTGCATACAATTATGCTGTGAAGTACCTTTTAAGAGCTTCTATCAATAATGTAACCAACTTGTTGACTTTTAACACAATAACACCTGACAGACTCTCATCATAAAGCAAGTGAGCACCACTTCCTTTTCATATGGTTGCTCGTCCTCATGTCTGCTGGCGCATAGTGGTAACTAAGTAGTTTTGTGTTCAACTGCCTGTAGCTGAAAGTTCTGACTGTCCTGAATTTCCCTTTGAAATTGTGTTACCTGTACAGTACAAAAAGTGTTGTGGGTTTGGTTTTTTTTGTTTGGTTTGGTTTAGTTTTGGGGTTTTTTAGCAAACCTGAAACCTGTCAAAATCCACAAACCCAACTTACCTGTACTGCTTTCTTTGTATCTTTTAACTGGATGTTTCCAATTATATACCAAAGCTGTCACCTATAGGTACACAATAGCTGTCATCCAGAAGGATCGGGCAATAGATAAGGTGATATTTAAAGTCCACATAGGCTTGCTTTTCTCATCAAAGGCATATACCTGTCTCTGGTGTGGAATACAGTATTTTTCAGCAAAACTTATTGCTATTTTTCAGAGTGTGATTATGTATCTTTTTTTTTTTTTTAAGCTAGTAAAGAAATTTAAGGAAGATACATCTGTATCTGGTGAAATGACAGACTTACTTTTGTCACATCCTGAGGAAGACTCCTCTGAAAGGCAGAGGCACTAACAGTGTGGAAAGGACATTATTTCCTTACTGACTTCCCTAGCTTCTGTGAGTCCCGTCTGGCTCCTGACAATGTTAGTAGCAGAACTCCCATTCATTAACAATGGGAATGGAGTCAGGCTTAGTTAACTCTGCAGTGCTTGAAGGTTGTGACATTGTGCTACAGACAAATTGAAATATTTCAAGAAGAATCTGTGCATTCTACCTCTGTGTAACGGCAGATAAGATCTGTCAAACAAATCCTCTCTAGAAGACTGTCACATGGACTTTCCTGAAAGGGCAAGCCACTGCTTTAAAGCATCTGAAAATATGTTTCTAGAAATTTTGAAATAAAGTTCTGAATAAAACAAACAGGGAAAAACTAAGGTATGACCTGATGCAAATTTCCCACCACTGTTAAATAAGCACAGAGTCCTTAAATAACTTTACTTCCCCTCTCTAATTCTTCCCCTCTCCACACACCAGAGCAAGCACTTGTTTTAAAAATCCGCTATAGCTTAAGTAACAAATCAGAACCATGAGCAAAAATAGATTCAGCTATCGCCTGAAAGCTAGGGCTGTTCTGTCCACTGATGATCTAGATTGAATTAAGTGGATCACAGATTAATTCGTGAGCAATTATGTATGTGAGTGTATATGTACAATATAAAGCTTTAGGATATCCCAAAAGTGCGTGCAGAATGCAAATTACTTCAATATTAATTTATTCAGCTCTTTATTTCTCTCCTTGTATCAAGTAATTTGTTATATCTTATGTTTAAGCTATTGCGTATCAAAATAAAAATCAGATTAATTTACTTTCAGGGTTCATGACTTTTGATCTTGAGAATATCCTAAAACGCTCTGCCTGTATAACTCATTTTCATTTCTGTAGATGTCCTTTGATAATTCTCTATTTGACATGCTTTCTCTTCCCTTTTTTATGTACCCAAGCAGAACTGGTTGGAAATCTTTCAAAATGTAAGTGAAAACCAAATATTTTTCTGAGATGCAAATACTGTCCCATATCCTGACCAGTTCCACCATAGATACCTTTCTTCCAAAGTGTATTGGTATTTCCTTACCTCATTTTTTTAAGTGGTTTCTTTTTTGCACCTTTCTGTGGATTTCTATTTTTCTTTATCATTATCCCGATTTGCAGTTTCTCCCTATGGGATGCTTACCCTATAGCAGTACACCTTTTCCCTGGGCATTGCCTTTCATTCTTTGTTCATTACTACCTAGAGTAAGTCCCATGGGCAGAGCTTTCGAATCCAAATTATAGCCCTTTTATGTAAAAGCAAACACAAGAGACTCAGGAGTGGGGCAAATCAGGATTATCTTTTTGGCATATGGTTGCTCTGCTCCGTGGAACTGTAGCTTTACGTTCATTAATAGTCTCAGTACAAACTAAAAAATAGGACTATCTCTAATAAACATGAAAATGGGCATCTTGATACCCTGTGCATTAGAAGTTTTGTTCACTAATAACCTAGTCAATAGGAATCTCATTTGAGTTCCCACCAATTCTGTCCTGCGTTTATTTCCTTGGAGCATGAATTTATTCCCATTTCTTAATGGAAAATTAGTAGCACGTGATTTTTCTTGAGCCACAGTGCTATGACTATTAGCTGTCTAGTAAAATCAAATCACTTTAATTTTATGCTAATTTATGATAATTTTTAACATCTTTAAATGTAAATTTACCCTAAAAATGAAGAATCTGTCACTTAAAATGCATCACATGCCTCCCTGTAATGACTGATCTTAAGAAGTTGGTTATAAATTCACCTTACAACTAGTTTAGTATGGATGATTTCTTTTAAGCATTAGGCATCCTGTAATGGCAACCCCTGCAGTGTCAAACCATCACAAGAGTAAATGCAGCTGGCTTGCTGCACAATCATGAATGACATTGCATTTAGTTATTAATAATTGAAGAAGCTTTGTGTATTCCTTCTGGGTTCTGTGTATAATTTATGGATCATAAAGCTATTCAAAAATCTAGGGGAAAATAATTTTGTGGAGCAAGTGGCTTTATTTGCTAATAGCTGAGCCTTCTATTACATACATATACATATCTTTGAAAATACTGTAAATGAAAATATTTGGAATGACTGATTAATTTGCTACCTTCTAAGCATTGTCTTGTCACTGGCTCACAAAAGCTTGTTTCTTGTGCATTTAGATGAATAGGAACTGTGGAATTGTATATCATCCTTATATTTTCCATCTTTCAGGCTTCCCTTTCAGAAATAGATAATGCTCCGCTGTTTCTATAAAGAAACCAGGCATGAGGACCATTCCCTGGAACCTAAAGCACTTTTCCCTTTTTTGGGTAGAAGAGCAGTAATATTCTGGACTTGCCAGTGCCATTCCTCTTAAGAAATACCTGTGTTCGGTGCATACATTTAAGAAAAGCCTTTAATCTAATACTGCTGTGCATGTGCAAAAGCACCCCAGTGGTAGCCTGAAGATGGCAAAGCTAGATTTTAAAGGAGTTTATCATGTGGTAGTTAAAACAGTCTTGCTTGGAAGGTTTTTTTAACTGATACAGGGGTTCAAGGCTGGTGGACTGGCAGGTGACTATGATGTCTTTACTCGGTGATAAGTATAGTCTCCCTTTTTTTCAGCAGGAGTTAAGCACTTCACAGAGTCTGTCCCTTCTTTTACAGATTTGCAAGCTTTGTATTCTGTGTTGTAAAGTCAGTGGCAATGCTATTATACTTTCCAGTGCAGGAAAGGAAGACTGTTGGTTTGTAAATACATCGTGCTGCAGTAGTTCCCACAGCACCAAGTGCAGTACAACTGAAGGGGAAAATGACACCTTCTAGAGCAAAAGCAGATATCATTTTGTTTTTAAACATCTTGTATTATTTTGTTGGCAGCTAGCTGCTTTAGATTGTAGTGCTTTGAAAGTTATTCAAAAACTGAACATAATCAAACTTGACATGGGGGTTTATACTTAGTTGCGGCTTCTATTGGAAGGAGTCCTTAAATGGAAGTTGTGCTGCTTCAAGGTAAAATGTCCCCTTACCCTTAGAAGACTAGGGTTGGAGAAGAGTCATTGAAAGGAGGCAAGCAACTACTCCAGAAAGCTAATGTCTCTTACCCACATTTTTGGGAGTATCATTTGATATGGAAATGGGGAGAGAATATTTAGGCAAGTTTATCAGAGTTAATTTACTATCCAGCGGGAAAAAATGTGGGGTTTTTTTCTTTGTAACTTTTTTTGCAAGTGTAAACTATTATTTCAAATGTATATCAAGACTGTTCAGACATCATTTAGTCATAACCATCCCCTACTTGCTCTTGCCTCTTGTGCCATTACATGTCTTCCAGCTTGTTTTACACATGGGGTCCAGTCCACAAACATTTTGAGTCAAACTTTGAAAACAACTTGCATGGACATTACTTTGACAGTCATGATTTTACATTGTCTGTCAGTTGGCTTTTGCAGCAAAGCAGGATCACATCTCTATGGCCTCTAAGATTGATTTGGTTTGTTTTTACAGGAATGGAGTAACAAACTACCGGATGCGGACAGAAAGTGAGCAGTGCTGTGGCTCTCCAGTTGTAAGTGGTGACCCAAAGGAGGATCACAACTACAGCAGTGCCAAATCTTCCAACCACAGGAGTACGTCACCTGCTAGTGACTCCATTTCCTCTTCATCTGCTGACGACCAGTATGAATTTGCAACTAAAGGTAGCCAAGACAGCAGTGAAGGAAGTGAAGTTAGCTTCCAGAGCCACGAGAGCCATAGTGAAACAGAGGAGGAGGACAAAAGGCAAAATCGGAAGGAGACCAAGGATTCCTTAGCTGACAGTGGGTACGCATCCCAGCATAAGAAAAGGCAACATTTAATGAAGGCGAAAAAAGTACCAAGTGACACACTGCCTCTTAAAAAGAGACGTACAGAAAAGCCCCCTGAGAGTGATGATGAGGAGATGAAAGAAGCAGCAGGATCTCTCCTGCATTTAGCAGGAATTCGATCCTGTTTGAATAACATCACCAATCGGACGGCAAAGGGGCAAAAAGAGCAAAAGGAAACCACAAAAAATTAGAACAAATCAATGATTTGTTTGAACTTTCAAAGTTTTGTTTCAGCACGTCAGGTGAATTCTAATGATTTGTGGCAATATCAGCAATTTATTCCTTTTTTGTTTTTCTTTCTGTTTGATTTTTCTTTTGTTTCTTTTTCCTTTTTAGTTTTTTTGGACCCTTAAGATTTTTATTTTTAAAGGAGATTGAAGCCATAGAACTCATACTGACATTCAGCTAATTTACAAAAGCTTTTCATTACCTGAAGACAAAAAGCTAACAGGGAAAACAAAAAAATCGCCATTGCTTTCTCCAGCTTGTCAAAAATGCATGGTTGAATACACAGTGACATCAACATTAATGTGATGGGAGTAAAATTCGGCACTTTGAAACCTCTCTTACACTAGAAGAGCGGTGCAGAATTTGGTAATCATTCAGGCCTGGCCCTTAAGAAATTGTTTTTATGATTGGGTTAGAAGTGAATGTGAATAAAAGAGGTTTGGGGGAAAGAGGAGGCATGTACTTCTCGACACCAAACCAAGATCTAGTGGCACTTGCATACTTTGTGCCATAAAAGTCTTTGGACAGCCACTGGTGGCAACTGTGCAAACCGTAATGCACTTTCAGTGCTTCACATACTGTATGTGGCTCATAATGTGAAGACTGACAACTTAAAGTTTGAGGAAATTTGAACTATGTATGCAATGGGTTTCAGTGAAATAACAAGAAACGGGAGGGGAGTCACTGTTAGTAGCATCGTTAATCATTGAATTCCGTCTTCTACATTAAATTAAAACAATGTTCAAAAAGCCATAAGCCCAAAGATTGGCACTGCGTGCAAAAAATAATAATAGGGAAAAACAAGCTATGTCTTCTAAACTGCCTGAGTGAAAAGCAATCAAGTGTAAGAAATTACAGTAGATACTAAAGAAGGAAATTCATCAGAATCTTTTTCTGTGGATCAAATTCTTGATCTGATTGGGAAAACAAAGCTACAAAACCTGCCATTAGTAATAAATATAAAAATAAAAGGAAAGAGTATTGGTGAACAGCAAAATTCAGAAGTTCGGCAAAAGAGCTCCTGCGCTGCCCTCAGAAATGAGAGTGCAGTTGCCATCAGTCAGGATTCGTCTGTGCAAAAATGACAACAGATTTTCAGATTCAACCAGCGTAGCCAGCAGAAGAAATTTGATCTGCATTACATGGATTCCTTTTGGGAGGGGGTGAATACAAAAAGCAAACCATTTTTTTAATTCAAAGATTACAAAGTTCTTGTAAGGTAAATAATGTATTTAGCATGAAGCATGAATTATTTTCATATAAATATAGAAAACAGAGAAAAAGGCTATGCCTCTAATTTTTAAGCCCTTAGGCTTAGCATTTGGGGGGGTTATTTTTGTTTGTTTTGGGTTTATGGTTTTGTTTTGGTTCTTTTTTTTGTTGTTGTTGAGGTTTTTTTGAAGCAGGTGTTTTAAGGTTTAACCTTCTTCAGGGACAAACACTGACTGTTGGGGAACTTACTCTGCAATATTAAAAAATAAAATCTTCATGCTCTGGTAGGGCTTGGATGGTTGAATTATACTGCCTTGTCTGCACATTCAGCCCCCCTCTCCCTACTTCTGTTTTAAAAAAGTAGAAAAAAAAAAAAGTAAAAGTGTGTCCTTTCTTCGTCTGTACATGTGTAACATGACGCAATAATCTGAGGGCAAATTTAGTAGTGAGTGTGTATGACAGAATCAAGAGAATAATGGGAGGTAATTGAGGTAAATTATCTGATTTGATTCAGGAATAAGTAGACAAGAAAATAGCTTTGCTAATTTGCCATGAGAAAATGAAGTTAGTAAAGAGCCTTACTGAGGTGTCCAGAGGAACAAAACAGTGTTACAGAGAGAGCAATTCAGGTACAGTGCTACTCTCCTGGTAGTGACCACTCTTAGATAGGAGATCCTGGCAGCAGAGGGAAGCTGTGAAATAAGTAAGACAGTCTCTCTCACCTTGATTTGTGAATTTGGCATGAAAAATTCTACACTTAGAATATCCTAGAAGCAAAAAGAAAATCCCAGGAACCAAGCATTTAACAGAACAAAACAGTCTGTTTCTTAAATAAACTACAAACTTGTATTTATCGCTAACAACTGTTTCAGGCAGCAGTTTCACTAAGACAGATCTAGTTTATAAAGAGTGAGTTAGAGAAGGCTTCAACTTCCCAGTCAGTGAACTAAAAATTTCATTTGGAGATGCCTGTGGTGTGCCTTTGGTTAGGAAACAGCAGGACCGGAGAGCAGATTTGTGCGGACCTGTTCACACGTTCTGCAAGCACTTCACCAAGTAGAGAACAGGCCCACGCTAGGGACAGCGTAGCAGCTCTCCCGTCTCGCCCAGTGTGATCCAGGAGCTGCCTGACAAGTGCCATAGCCCAGCACAACTGCCAGCTATGCAGATAAGGAAGGAGAGAGCCAAGGACAGTGCAAGGAACAGCTCTGCACTTCCCTTCATTTGCTGGGACTGATGCATGCAAGGTTGATTTCCAACATTAGAGGGAGTACAGGTGGCAAAAGCAGGAAAAAACAGTCTCTTGGTTAGGTAGCACAGGGATGAGCGAGCCATAGCTTTTCCCTTGTGTGATTGCACCAGGATAATCAGTTTCTTCCCAGACCCACGCTCCCTGCAGCCAGAGTCTACAGGCAATGAACCACACAACCCCTGCACAAAAACACTTGGTCCTTCATCTTTTTATGGACTTTGGGAAGAATCATTTGAAATATAAAGTGCTATAGTATTAGCTTGCCACCACCTTTGATCATTAATGCATGGTTGTACCAGCTTGAGAGTGGTGTAGTATTTACTAAAAAAGCAACATTGAAAAGTCAAATTTAGTGACAGGAAATACAATCAAACTGTGGCTCATCCATCTCTGTCATCTAGAGAGAGTGATGTGGTTGTGTGCCAGTTGCCAGATTCTGTCCACAGTCAGGACGCTTATTCTGGAGCAAATTCACTGGAACAATTGCAGCGTACAATGCAATGAGATCAATGTTTGCTGAACAGTACCATTCAGTAATGTGGACTCTTGGTGGCTAAATACATATTTACCACTAGTATTACTCACCTTAGAAAACAGTCATTTTGCATAAAGATCTAATCAGGCAAGTTATCTATCTATATATATAAATAGTATCTATCTAAGACTTCAACAACTCCTTTATAAAATTGCTGGTAAACCTAAAATGTTGGCAAGCATCTATTTTCATGTAAAATTTGTTGCTCCTAGTCTGGTCTGCTAAGGAGGTGGTCAGTAGGAGTTCACAAAGTTACATAGAGGAACCAAGCAGTTCAGTTGAGGGCTAATGCCATTGACAGATTATTTCTGGAGTTTACAAACAACTTGTTCTTCCTGACCCTTACTCATAACTATTGTTGAGAATTACATAATTTGTATTGGAATAAAACATTTAGGAGTCAGGTTTAGAAAAGTTTTTGTGCCTGGCTGACAATGGTGGCTTTGTCAAAACTGGTTCTGTTCCATCAGGGAGCTACTCTTTTTCATAAGAATTGAGACTGATTTGTTTTCCAGAAAACATGTCAGCGTTTGAATCCAGTTGTCTCCACTTTGACTGAATCATGCCAAACCAGAGTGGAAATTGCACTGTATTATGAACTCTCTCACTTGCCAGACATAAGGTAGCATGGTTTTGCTTGTTTGCTTTCCTTACTAAGCCATTTTGGGGTGAGAAGTTGTCAGATCTTGTAACTTTCTATTTTCCTCACTTTATCAGTATTGCCAAATTAGCATTTCTTCAGTGGAGGCTAGGGGAATCCCAGCAGGTCAGCAAGCACTTAGTGTTGAGTTTTGCATAGGCATGAATTGTAAGGACTGCTGGGTTCCATTAGAATATGTCTTCTGCTGCAAAGAGCTCTTACAGGCCAGAGCTAATGCCACAAGCAGTTTTCACCAGTGTCTGCAGGGAAGGTGAAATCTGCCAGTCCTGCTTGCATTCTTCAAGCAGTTGAATGTCCTGCTGCATTCTGATGCAGATTTTGCCTGCATTTAAAAGTCCAAGCACAGATCTCGGGCAGCTTTAATGTATCACCCTATAAATGTTTCTGAAAGCAGTCTATTTCTGGTGTTCTGGCAAAACCAGCAGTAGTTCTACCAAGATCACAGAGGTTTACAGCTGAAAAGGCTGATGCAGGACTAGAAAACTGTCATATGGCTGTGTTCTCTTCTCTCTGGAAATTCAGCTGAGGTCCTTATTCTGGTTCCTCTCTTACCGTACTGGGAGAAGGGAATCCCAAAAGAGGTGCATCGGATACCACTATTTGACTGAATTACTTTGTATCTTCAGAAAAGATACAGAGACATTCTGGGGGCTGCATTCTTCACTGGGGTGAGGTAGAGTTTCATCAACACAGATTAGCAGAGAATGTAGTCTGGAATTGTACAACAAATGGCACCATGGATAAAATGATCAGAACTACATTTTGTCCTAGCTTCTCTCTAGCTGTGATTGATTTTGACTGAGATTTTGCCTCTGAAATCTAGATCTAAAGATGCAGGCAGGCACGATCTGAGCTTTTCTAAAACCTGAGGGTGTCTAAACTCCTCTGCAGTCAGTAGAGCCATAGACACCCAAGTGCTCCTGGAAATCTTTACCATTTCACTAGTACCAATTTTCCTCGGATTTGACCATAGGCATTTTTGAAGACATTATTCTCCTATGTTCCAGGATCAGATTAAAACTGTTTAGAGAATGAATTTCCAATTTCAGATGCAGTTTACTTCACATCATGGAGAATGCAAACCCAGGTCCTTCAGGTATGTCACTACCACCTGAGAAGCTCATTGGCATATTTTACAGAAATATTTTAAAACATTTTCTTGACTTTGCCACCAAAAGAGCATTTACACCACACATCCTCCTGGTTGTAACAGAATATCAGTGTTGACTGTCTGACCAGTTAAGTTTTAGTAGTGTTCTTCACAGCCCTCCAGTAATATAACAAACACTGTTATGCACATAATGCAGCACTGTGATCTAATTTAAATAATACTTTTTTATTATTTATACTACTCTATGTAATATACATCAACACTTTGCTATATAACCTAAGTGATAACCCTCTTCTTAGTTATCTGCCAAACTCTGAATTTCTGTTTGGTTTATATTGCAGTTAGCACAGTTACCAAGTTGTAATGATGTCTCTTTTCCTTTGAAATGGGATGTGTAAGTCAAACTATACATTTTGTGTGTTTCTGTTTTGAGCTGGAGTTTATAAGATTTACACACAACATTCGGTGTTCTGTATAAATTCTGCATACATTTGTGAATTCATCTGTTGATCCCCTTTTATTTAGGAAGTATTAATTGATGGTGGTTTATTAGGGGGTTTTATTTTTGCTTTTTTAATTTTAGTACTGGTTATTCTTGAATTAAGCAGAGACTTGTCAGCTGGGTTGCTTTATCTTTGATCATGTACATGACCTTATAATTCTTCCACAGTTCAGCAAGCAAGTACTAGCTTCACTGACCAAAAGAAAAAAAAGTCTCAACCTAATGTGTCTATGGTGCTGTATTTTGCTGGTGTACATTTAAAACCAGAAATGATTTAAAGGTCACTTTTGAGTTGTACTAATAAGTAGCCTTTCCTGGTTTGGGAAGTTTGGGTTTTGTTTTAGTACTGAAACAAGGTATATTTATCTGAAGCTATATAATGTTTTTTCTACTGTATCACATTTCCTTTGCAAAGAGGAGGAAATCAACCCAATATAACATCCTTTCACAATCAGTGGAAGGGGGGGCAGGGGGGTGGTTGTTTCACTTGTGTTTTTTTCAGTTGATTTCATTGGGCTTTGGATCAGGCCAGAAGTTACAAGAGCTCATCATCTGAGGGTTTAAGGGATAAATGACAACTTGTGCTGGTCCTCAGTGCTGGAAGAGATTTTTAGATGCTAAAATTACGTGCTAGATTCTGGGGTGGCAAATAATCCAGAAATAGGAATCTTTTTTCATTTGTTTACTCTGGCCTGAAATCCCAAGACTTCCTTTTTTGTTCAAATAACATTGAACTCAAGTACATTTTTAAGTTGCTAGAGCACTGTGCATTTCCTGAGTATGTGTGTGGGACAACAATTTAAAGTCGTACCTGTATTTGATAACCAGTTCCATGCCTGCATCATTCACACTCACTACTTAAAACTGCCATGATGTAAAATGTCGGGGGGAATGATTTGTGTGTGTAAGAAAAGCATTATGGACTTGTACATTTTTTTTATACTCTGATCTGTAATTTCTGAACTATTTTGTTTTACAGAAAAAAAAAAAAAAGTGATAAAGCAATCAAAAGACCAAGAGATGTAGTATTAATGCTTAAGGGTCACAGGACCTTAACTGGCCAATAAGTTAATTTAGTACAGTGATAAGCCAGCTTTTTTTGCTGTACTTGGCATCTGAAACTGCCAGTCTCATCAATATTAAAATACAAACTGTGACGGGGAATGAACAGTGATGTTAAGTTGTATTTGTGTTTACCTAAACGAGCAGTCCGAAGGCAAGTGCAATCAACTGATCTTTAGGAAATATGAAAATGTTGATTTAGAGGCATACTTGCATTTTACATTTTCTTGATGTGTAATCATATTGCCAAAGACAAACTATTTCATCAATTATTATTGTAAATAACACTTTCCCAAAACCTACCATAAAGTTTCTGTGATGTATTGTCTTCCAGTTGCAATAAAAATTACTGAGTTGCATCAATTGAACAACTGTAGTTGTGTGAATATTGGCTTCAAAATATGCCCCAATGCAAGGAGGAACAACTGTGATTTTTTTGTGTTTGTTTTTTTTTTTTTCTTTATGAATTACTTCTTTCATGATTAAATAGTTCTGGTCCTTGTGGGATGTACCTGTACCTGCACAGCAGCAGGTATCGGCACCTGTTAATTTGCTGTTGTGCAAATGGCCAGACATAGTAAACTGCTGTTAAGTTAGGGCCTCATCTTCCTTTCTCATCAGTTTTGCAGCCTGGAAACAGCTGGTTTCACTGGGAGGTGTATCTTCTTTTTTTTTCTTTTTTTAATTAGCAACAGTCAGGTTCAGTAACAAGACATATATAACAGTATATATATATATAGCATCCTGAAAAGCACCACTTTCGAATCTCCCTAGGTTTTTTTCTGGTTTCTGTACCACCAGAACTCAAAATTACTTTACCGTCTTACCTTGCAGGATGAAGGGACATTTTGCAGGAGGAAATCCTGTGGAGCCAAGAGCTGCAAAGCTAGTTGCCTCAACTTACTCAGTCTGTATCCAGCTAGGAAGTAGCCTCCTCTTCAGATACTTCATGCCTTCCATGGTTACCTTGGGCTGTTGCAGAAATCAGTAATGGTCTTTGTTCACCAGTGCTAAAATCAGCCTGTTCAGCACCTCTTTCAATAGATCCAGCAATTCAATCTGTCTGGAGTTAAAGAAAAGAGGGCAAAAGTCATCTCTTCAGACAGTGGATAAGAAAAAATTGTGCTTGCCTCATAGCTTTCTCCAGTTATACTAAATAGTAAAATCTTAAAAATACTGGTTTGAAAGTGTTCTGTGAACTGCCCTACATATCTATAGGTTAAACTTTTTAAAGGGCTGAGAATGAAAAAGCCCCTCCTTCATCACCCCACAGCCTGCCCACACCTGCTTTGAGATGATGCTGAAGCAGGGCAGTCTTTTCTCACTTGTGTAATGACAATGTACAGTTGCTGAAGCTGGAACTCCATCTGACCCAGAGCTATCAAAGCCTCCCCCTCACTTGTTTTGACACCTCCTGAGTGGTTTGTATTGGAGACCACTACAGTAGACATCTGAGGAACAAGGTGGGTGTCAACAGGTCCTAGGGCAAGTGGGGTAGAAGCAGTAAATGTCCAAGATACACAGAAAGGAGCGTAAAAATGCCAGTATCTGACCAGGCAATTCATACTTTAATATATTGTCTGGAAAAGTCTGCTTATAACCTATCCTCAGCAACCAGAAATAACAACAAAACACCTCAGCCATGTAGACGAGAGGAGACTGGTGAAAAGGATTAAAAACAACTGTGCTCTGGACCATCGTCTTCCTCTAACAGATCCCCCCTCCCATCCACTGCCAGTTAAGCATGTATCATGAAGCACTGTTTGTGGATGGATCCATAGAAAATGGTTGAGCCTTTACATGCAAGCCAGCAAGCTTGCCAAGAGACCAGGCTTGGGCTTGTCTCAGTGTAGGGCATGACTTGAGGGCCTTAAACCTCTTAGACCAGGTATGCTATTTCAGTAGCTAATCCCAGTTCTGCTAAAGGCTTTTTTGTACAGCCTTGCAATGGGCCTGCCATGGGCAAAGCAACCCAAAGTGGCAAGATTTACTTCACTGCCAATTAACAGAGACTTTTGATCACTCATTTGGGTATTCAGAATGGACATGAAAAGCCAGCCACTTAGAGAAACACCTGTCCTACCTCCTCTCCAGTCTCAGCACCCATAGGTTACACTTAATCTGCCAAATCTGCCAGCTGTGACCATCTCAGGGTCATACCCCGGGCTCCCATCAGGTTGGTGCTGCTGCTCCCATGCTGCAATCTCCTAGCCTCTGCAGCTCATCACCCCCCTCACCTGTGGTGGTGGTTGAGCTTGGCCCACTCAGGACCTGTTCTGGCCCTGAGAAATCCAGGGGGCAGGAACCATGGCTGTACTCCAGAATGGAGCCCTCAGGGGCTGCATGGGCTAGAGGGAAAGCACCAACCTAAACTCGTGGCCAAGATGACAATCACTGGTACAGACAGACACCTTGGGGCAGCTGCCTCTGTGCTGTGCACAAGAGGGGCAGTCCCCCTTGTGCATCTCCCCTTTGGTACTCTCCAGGTAAAGTGCGCTGGCAGGGCACCTGCTCCTCCTCACCATGTAGAAACAGATGTGGCTGGGGACATGTATGGTTGTACCAGTGTGCAACACAAGGTGTGTATAGGACTGAGCTTTTACATTGCAAATTTTACTACAGAATACAGTTGCACAGCAGGTTGCTTCCCACTGAGACTGCAGAGCTACCACATGTCCCCATCTGGAGTCTCCTTGCTGAAGTTCAGCAGCTGTGCAGCCAGAGGTGCAAGGCTTTGAGGGACTCTAATAAGCAAGCAAGACAGACCTCGCCTAGTCAGGGCACTCAGGGGAAGCCATGCAGGCTCCCCAGGCTCCCCCAGCTTGTGTGCAGAAGTAGGTACTTAATGAGTATGCACTAAATACCTAGGTCTAGATGGCCTCCTTCCTTCATACAAGGGCTCCCCAGTGAAGAGGCTGCCTTTGACCCTTCTGCTGTCATATGCAGAGTCTGGTGAAGTTACCTAGAAAGAAAGAAGAGAACATAAATAACAACAAAAGCTTTGTTCTATGTACTGCAAATCCTCTGTTACGACAGGAAATTATTTCTGTGAGGTCTGCTTCTTAAAGAAATATTATAAAGCAATAAATCTTCAGCTTTAACACAGTGTGGTGCTTTGACTGGACACATTCAACCCACACAAGATAATTAGAGAGTTTTTAAACGTCATCATAAAATACAGATGATTAACAGTGGTGAGAAACTCCGTGGAAAATACTCTACAGCAAACATCTGTCAAAATTAATAACAAACACAGACACTGCTCTTAATCTTATGCTGTTTGACATAATTTTGATTGCCTATAAATCTGCAGATTTTGTTTGTATTTCTCTTCACATTAGGATTGGTTGCTGCTTTCTGTCTGATCAGCAGTGCTGCCATTCACCACGGTGTAAGAAATCAGATGATGATTGTGTACATACAGCAATCTGAGCATTACAGTGCAGGAGACTGTAAACACAGTGTTTCAAAATCTCTGCTTATCGTCATAAGCAATGTTCTCTCCAGGTCTTTAATGACAATCAATTTCTAGAGGCTTTTCCCAAATAACTGCCACTGAAAGCAACAGCATCTTTTTTTTGGTAGCTTGGTCCTGCTGCTGAGACACAACTTCTCATTAACTGTTTGCAATCAGTTAGACAATCCACAAAGACAGTGATTACATTTTTCTTCTGCTTTTTGAAATGAATTTTAGTACATCAACAAATAGGAAGAAACCACCCTTGCTAGAAGCACTTAAGGGGTCAGAAGCTGTGCATTAGGGACACCCTGTAACTCATCTCTGAATTGTGGGATGATGCAGCAGATTCCTCCTGAGCCGACATTTCCAGATGTATGCACCTAGTCTAAAAACCCCCAAATGGCTTATTAGCAAAATATAATAGAAAAAGTATGGTGAGTTAGAATGGCAACAAAGAGGTGGATGGCATAGCTGCTTGCCCCTTCATTAGGACAGGCAAACAGAGAGCCTTTTAAAATAATACAACTGCCTCTCGTTCCTTTGCAGCTTTGTTTTTGCATCTCTAAACCACGGATCAGACTGTGATGCAGGGACCTGATTTTAATCATCATCTTACATAATCCCTGCAATCATAGTAAAGAGCAGTGCTGTTCAGTGATTTCAAAAATAACTTTATTCTGCTATCAGCATACTAATTAATACACTTGCTCATTCCAACTTAGTTCATTCACCATCTCAGTTACAGAAGCCACGCTACCTGGGGTGTAATCAAATAGAACTGGCTTGGCGTATGACAGTGTTGTACAAAGCAGCTCATCAATCAGGAGGAGAGACCAGAACCCTGCTCCTGGCAGCCACCACCTGCTATCTCCTCCTGGTGCAGCAGTGGGGAGGAGCTGTGCCCCTGCAGCGAAATCTAGCTGGTGATTCACAAAAAAAAAAAAAAGGGATTTGGGGAATATTGTCTACAAGCCTGCAAAGAGCATTCAGTCAGCCATTTTGAACTGCTGAGCTGTGCGAGCAAGGCAGGGGGGAAGGGAACGAAAAGCTCCCACTGGCTGCCAAGGAGGAAAAGTGATAGCATGGGAGGTTCCTAGTGCTACCTGAGGCATCCAGGAGCCATAGGGAAAGGACTGGGTGAGAAGCTCTGTTAGAAGTTCTGACCCTAACAGTTGTATACAGGGGGATACTAGGGTATGGCTGGACTCAATAATCTTAAGGATTTTTTCTAACTGGGCAGTTCCATGATAAGCATCTGATGTAGGAAGCCGATGTGGCTTTGCCTCTGCTAGCCCTTTTGTTCCTGAGGGACTTCTCCCTCATCACTTTTTGCCTATTCCAAAGTACCATGGCTGTGTGTTCCATGCGACCACTGCCACTGTCCTGGCAGCGTGACGCTCCCCGGCCACCTGAGGCCCAGCTGCCTTGTGTAACTTCCTCACCTAGGCACCAAAGCTCACACAGGCTCACACAGGACGTTAGCGGTTGGAAGGGACCTCCGAAGATCATCGAATCCAACCCTCCCTGCCAGAGCAGGACTGTAGAATCTATCTGAGGTCGCACAGGAATGCATCCAAGTGGATCTTGAAAGTCTCCAGAGAAGGAGACTCCACAACCTCCCTGGGAGCCTGTTCCAGTACTCCATGACCCTCTGTGGTGAAGGCTGATGCCCCAGGCGTACCTGCCTGACCCCGCCGTTGCAGGAGACAAGAGGAGCCGCCGCTGCCGCCGCTCCGTGAGCTGCAAATCCCAGGGTAACCCAAAGCCGGGAACGCCTCCAGAAAGTTCCTCCCGCTCCTTCGAGCCAAGCAAAGGCGAAGCCGCCGCTGCTCGCGCCCGCGCCTCTCCCGCCGGCCCTGAGGCCTGCTGCCGCGCGAGGGCCGACCCCGGCCCCGCCCGGCCCTACCCGGCCCCACCCGGCCCCGCGGGCCGACTCCGCTAGGGCCAGCCCCGCAGGACCGCTCCCTGCCTCTCCAAGGGAGCCTGCCGACGGGCTAGCCTGTGTTTCGACCCCTCTCAGCCGCCGCGGGAGGAAGAAGGTTGCCCCCCACCGTCACCTTCCGGAGGGAAGCCCTCCCCCCGAGAGTCCCCCGCGGAACGGAGCAGCCCAGGAGCCAGCCCCGGGCGGACAGCAGCCTGCCGCAGCCTAGCAACTAACCTCGCTACAAACAGAAGACTCAGTGTATCTTTCACATGCTGGCACTCACTAACATTCAGTTTAAAGCACCCGCGCCTAGCATCATGTCAGAGACTTAAGCCTCTGCTCGAATTGCCTCTGACACGCTGTAATACTTGCGCTGCATACAGTTAAGCCGCCAGCGTCTTGCCGAGTCGCCGCCTGGTGGACAAGCGGCGGAATTGCACCCTTCGTTCCTTTAATAGGAATTAATTCTGTAAATATTCTAATTGGGTTCAAATTGTAAATACTAAACCAGTTATCGGGTATATTTCACAATCACGCACTAAAATCTGTATATAAAATAGTAATTAATCGGTTATTGATAGTTTTTAATAACAACCGTTATTTTTATAATATTTCATTATTTATAATTAATAACCTCTTCATCACACCCTCACAGTGAAGAAGTTCCTCGTCATGTTGAGGTGGAACCTCCTGTGCTGTAGTTCATATCCACTGCCCCTTTTCCTATCACAGGGTGCAACTGAGAAGAGCCTGTCCCCTCCCTCTTGACACCCAGCCCTCACATAGTTATAAACATTTATTAAATCCCCTCTCAGTCTTCTCTTCTCCAGACTAAAAAGCCCCAGGTCTCTCAGACTCTCCTCAAAGGGCATGTGCCCTTAATCATCCTCACAGCCCTCCTCTGGACTCTCTCGAGTAGATCTCTGTCCCTGTTGAACCGGGGAACCCAAAACTGGATGTAATATTCCAGGTGTGGTCTCACCAGGGCAGAGCAGAGAGTGAGGAGAACCTCCTCCCATCTGCTGGACCAAGTTAAATGATATTTTAAAACTGCCTACAAGGCTTTCCTGAACCTTAGTTAGATTAAATGCCATTACCTCCAGTGGGCTGGATGGAGATTGATGAATGCTGATGTGAGTGAGAACAAAATTGCCTTGAAATTATTCCACTTGTTAAATGATTCAGAAGAGAATCATCAACTGATTCCTGGGTACTGTGTCAGGATACACCTCTGCTGCTGAAAAATCACGTCTCCAATCTCCTTTCTTCTTCTTCACTATCTTTTTTTGCTTCATTTCAGGCAACTGAACCATATCCTAGGTGGTGGCAGGCAGCCTGAAACATGAAATCTGGGTACTAAGTACCTTTCACCTCTCTGTTTCTGCAGCTATTTGCAGAGCCCTCTGACTTAACCTGGTGTCTGGCCACTTAGGCCTCACACAGGCACTGTCTTTGCCTTAGTAAGCTGCAGTGTAAACAAATGTGAAAACAGGGGACTGCTGAAATTTGGTGAATAAGAAGTCTAATTGCCTGGGCATTTAATGCTCCCATGCAGATGGTAGCTGTTTGCTTGCCCTCTGCTTTGCCACTCCTTGAAATGAGGCTGCAGTAAAATTAATAGTCTATGACAATGTATCTAACTGGAAGCAAATCAGTCACCTCCACCACGCTGGTCATATCCTCTCCCTCAACATGGTGTTTACAGCAAATGGAGTCATCATACAGGAACCCTGACTGTAGGACAAGTCACCACTGAAGAAGGACTGAGCATGGACAAGAAGCCACGAACAGCTGGGCTGAGAAGCCTAGATTGGGTGCTCAGGTTTAGGGTTAGGCAGTAGTGGCAAATTAAAAAAAATAATAAAAATAAAGGATTCATTATTTCCAAGAGTTAGGAGATTTTAAATTTTTTTAGCAATTCATCTTGAAACAGGAAAGCAATAACTTGTGCCTGGCTGTGTTAGCAAGGTAGAATTATAATTATTTCTGGTTCAGGGGCAGAATAAAAGATTATTTGCTCAAAGGCAGGCAAAGCTTGTATCCCTTCAAGTGCCTCCAGTTGTTTATTCATGCACACTGTAAATGCCACTAAAATACGTGGTGCTTATAAAAAGACAAACCTATTTCATTTTAGAAAGAAGACGTTAGTAGAAAACACAGATTTTGAGAAAAAAAATGAGACACTTGGAAGTGACTGCCAAAGGAATGGGTGAGCTGCCATGAGGACTTTCTGCCTGGGACATGGCCAGGGTTTTTGGATGAGATTTAGCTCACTCCTAATGTTAAAGTTAGTGTTAGGAGAAAGAAAAAACCTGGAGGCCTGGTACAGCTCAGGCTGCAAAGGAGCTGCCAAAGGAAAGGAGCATGTAGACAAGACTGGTATTTTTCATGGGAGTCAGGGCTGGGACTCTAGAGCAAAGCCTCAGCCCATGCCTAGGTAGAGAAACAGCTGAAGCCTAGAGCTGAGGTGTGAATGGGCATTCAACAGGGATAATCAGCTGAAAGGGTCCTGCCCTGACAACATTTTCATCTGGGCCTCTCCTTTGCCGTGGCCCTTAGCAAATTGCTGGGTTTCATCTGCTGATATATAAACTGACAGAAAAGACCCCAGCCCAGTCTCACTATTACCCAAGACATCTCACTGCCTGTCTATCTTTGAATTGGAGCTTTCATACTGTAAATTTTTGGTCTCAGTCTCTGGCTGTTACAGAGGCAAATACTGGGTGGATTTATTGCCTCAAATACACAGCACATCCTGGCTGGGTTTTAGCCACCTCTGGCAACAGAGACTTGTGCTTTCCCTTGTACTGTGGCTCACACTTACCCAGAGCCTGAATGCGGACGTTCATTATGTATCTGGGGAGGCATGTGGGCATATGGTGCAACATGCAAACCATTTTCCACTCCTAACTGGTGAGGAAAATCTTCAGCCTGACAGAGCTAAGCCCACTCAGCAACTGGGGTGATAAGAGACTGGTTAGCTGGTGGGAACCCTGGGTGCAGGTACACAAGGCAGTTGGTGCCAAGTGAACAGGTCAGGGTATCCCAGCTGTGCTGTGCTGTGAGCAGCAGAACTCAGTTACCTTGAGAACAGCTCAGCAGGAAGACACTTTCAGGAGAAGATTCTGTTATTTCTTTTCCAAGCCTATAATTTTCTAGTCATTTCCCTGCTCCCTTTCCCTTTACACAGGCTATTCTGTTCAACTGCTGCAAGTAATCTCCACAGGCACACACAAAACCACAGCAATGATTTTGCCCCTCTCCCCACCATGCACATTATCTCATTTTGCTCTAAAGGACCTCTTCTGGGTGGGGTTCTGCAGATCCAATTAAACATGCTTCTGTATGAACACTGCTCCCAAGCAAAATATATTGACTGGTGAAGCTTTGGACCTACTTTAATCAAGTAATCTAAACAGGGCTTAAGCTTCAAAAGCCTGGTGATGCTCCTAGCTTCAAAGCTTTTACTTACACTGAATTAATTTATCCTGGATGTTCTAATGCTCCCAGCAACCCTATGGATTATAACGTTAGAGGTTGCAATCATGGCTCTGATAATATTCCCTAAGCTTAAGGCTGTATTGATCATAAGGTAAAAGCAGAAAGGAGAGTGGGGAACATGAGGAGGAAACAAAAGCATTTGATATGACGTGGGAGTGGACCTGTTCACCCCTGGAGCAGGCTGCAGGGAAAGAGTATCAGAAGGTGTTAAGAGCTATTGTCTTTCTTGACCAAAGATCTATTCTATTATGGACTGAGGGCCAAACACTGATTTCCAGACTCCTTGCATAATATTGTATCTGTATTATGCCATGAATACAGCTCTTTAGCCAAAAGGAAGGTTGGTTTGAATTTCACACAGTAGCTAGCACAGCATTGCTGCATATCACTACAAGTGACACTATTAGTTCAGCTCCACTCTGGGAAATGGGAATAAGAGTTTTTCCCAGTCCAAGTGAGAGCCAGAAACCATGGTGTGTAGTCATCTCATGATAAATTACATGAACTAATCACACAACTGATGCATGCTCAGAAAACAGACCTGGTAGTAGTTAAGAGCTGGACTTGATAATCTTAAGAGTCTTTTTCAGTGTAGATGATTCTATGATTCTGAGAACATTCTCATCTTTACAAATCAACGTGTTTACATTTGTAACAACCAGCAGGGCTCTTCCATAGGCCCTGGCTGATGCACTGAACACCTGTGCAAACACAGGGAAATGTCTAACTCAATGTGCACTATAGTCTAAAGATGCCATTAAATCTGATATGGCTTGACCCTCATTAGTGAGAAGATAAATATGTCAGTGTTTGCTTAAACAAATATAACTGCACTCACTGCAGGGCTGATGCAGGATCCCTCGGGGCTGCAGACATGTAAGCCAGTGGCATCTAGCAGTTTTATCAGAAAGACACAGAGCTGGCATCCTTTGTCTCTGTTCCCGTTGGCAGCAACCCAGGAGAGTCTATATGGGTAGTCCCATCCTGGCAGAGCACTGTCTGGTGAAGTCTGCAGACGGTCTAGGCAGCACAGCAGAACTCTTGTTCAGCACTGGTGGGTGGCAGAAGCCCCTCTCCAGGTAAATCCCAGAATTTCTTCAGTGGCTTTGCCTGTCTTCCAGAGATTATAATGAAAACAGCATATTGATGAATGAATGAAAAGAGCAAAGATAAATTTAACTTTGTTATTAGGTAGCCAGGTAAAGGCTCACACTATTTTCAATACAGACTGTCTCCTGCTTTATGAAACTCAAAGCCTATGAAGCGATTTCACACAGAGAGCTCTGATTACTACAGCAATAATTTCTTCCAACAGCCTTTCAAACACTTATTAATAGAAAAAATATCAGTTGAAACCATCTTCCCATCACACAGAAAATATCAATGTTCACAGTGTGAACTTTAAAATCCCATCTGATTAGTTAATGCCAACAATTATTAGTGATCTGTCAATTTACATTTCTATTGTCCTCCATTGATCTCAGTCTCCACATACTGTGCAGTGCACATCATTTAAAAAGTAATTTTCCTATGCTGACTGGCTATGGATGATTTTCTGTCCTGCTGGCAACTGGCAGTAAGTAAAATAGGAAACTTCTGCACATTTTCCTGTGACAGGCTCCCATCTTGCTGCTTACCACCAGCAGACAGCATCCTTAAGAACACAGAAAATGGCTTCAAGAAGGAAGCAGGGAAGAAATACCAAGAAGAGTGTCGCTTGTTTGTTTCTTACATTCTTATTTCTTAACTTTGGGCACATGCAGATGGCAAGTTTTCTATTTTTATCACAGCAGAGATGACCTCCCATGAGAAAAGACACAACATGGAGCTAAAAAGTCAAGGTGGTCTAGGTAAGATGCTGCATCTGGTGTTTGGAAGGTATCAGGACTTCTAAACTGTTTCTTTCTTTCAGTCTCCTAGTGCTGAGAATCATATTCCTCTAAGGGGTAAGGTAAAGCAGCCTCTAGCATTTTGGCATTGTTTCTCTGTTTGAAAGAATATAAATAGTTTGAATACTACTTATAATACTATTTCAGTTCTGATTTACTATATTTTGGCCAGCCTAAACTTGCCCCGTTTTGCACTTAGGTTCCAGAATAGGATGAATTATTCCATAGCCAGTGATTAACCTTTCTGAAGCAGAGTTAATATGGACTGTAGCTGCCAAAGCTACAGCTAGCTAGCTGTGCAGCTAGCTGCACTAGCCCCTTCTTCCCTTGCAGTTCTCCCACCCTGTACTCAGAGATCTCTTAAGACACACCAAGACATTTAGACAGCTGCATCTCAGTAGAAGGGAAGGACTGACTTTTAGCTCTGCAAAACCTGCCTCTCAGGTTCACAGGTGCTGGAGAAGACTGAGGAGACTCAGTCCAGCTGGTTAGTTTTGCTTAAGGTCATGTAACACAAACTCAGTCGTGAACAGATGTGGAGTCCTGCATACATGTCTGACTTTGTGGCACAGTATGCTTTATTCTATTTTATTTCCAAAGCCCTTGGAAACTGTATATAGAGAACAGACATCTGGACTCCTAATTTCTGTCTCCCTGTTCTGCCTGCCTCCCTCCCTCCCCCCACAAACAGTAATCCCTTTCTGCGCTGCCTGCAGGAGAAAATGAGTCTGCTTGTACCTCCCGTGTGCCGCTGCCAGGCCATTTTATGTAAGCATCCTTTTCTGTTCTCCATGGCAGGACAACATGTCCTGTCGAGCCAGTTGTTTTCTTTAATCTCTGAACACGAGCACGCAGATTACATTCCATTCTGCCACCAGTGTTCAGTGGGGAACAGCTGTGCTGTCAGATCTGTGCTGCTTTCCCTGGGCTGTGCTGATAGCTCTCCCACTGAGCACATGGCACTGGACCACTTGATATACAGACTGGGATAAGCCTTCTGTGCCCCCTGCTCTCCTAGGCTTTGATCTATCAGGTTGCTCCACTCGACTCTCTACAGGAAGCTTTAGCATCATCCTTCTACTCATTCAGGGACAGGAGGACATCACTATGGGCAGGCTGGGCTCTTTGTAGCTGTGGTCACGTTTGGAAGTCTCTCCTCTGACCTTAGAGTTTTCTGGTGTCAGACCTTCAGGGCAACTCCACCAGCATTTGCTGGAGCTTGGAGAAGAGGTTTGAAATGAAATCCAGCTACCACTCAAGTTCCATGTGGCCTCATTGCTTCAAACAACTTAATGACAATGCAACTAAAGTGCCAGAAATGTTTGTCTTGGACAATTCCCCACCTCCAGCCTTCCCTCCTTCCACTGGTGGAGCTGCTTTTAGGATAGGAGATGGAATTATACAGCTTGAGATTAGTCATCAGCTAGATTTTTTACAACGTCCTCACTTCTCAGGGTAGGTGTGGGAGGGGTAGGTGTTTATCCACATGGATAAACATAGCTGCACTTGCTATGTTGCTGCAGGCTCCACTTACCTGTGGAGACTATGGTTTGGTTGCAAACTCCATAAGATGGGGTTACAGGCAAAATCTCACTATGGGGTAAGTCTAGAGAGTATGTTATCAGCAGGAGAGGACTGATTAAGATGCATGATCTTATCAGATATGCATATGAATCCTCACTGACAGAGAGCTGTAGGCAACATGATTTGTTTAAGTGCAGGTTGCTTTCTTTCACCCAAAGTGAGGCTTCCGGCCCTCACCATGTTTGGCTAAACCATGGCTGAAAAAAAAGACTCCTATCTTGTGCAGGCATTGCAACCCTTGCTGATTAGCAGCTACCTACACAGTGCATCAGAGCCCATTTTACCTGACTTTCATTGTGGCTGGCAGTAAGAGTATTGGAGCAGTACCAGAGAAGAGGAGGTTTCCTAATATTGAAGAGGAAATGAGAGTTTACTGAGGGCTTGCAAAGTTTTCTAAGTGCCTTATTACTCATTTGTATTAAAGTGCCACCCTCAAGCAGAGAGTGGCAAGAGCTGGGGAGAAACATCATGGTTCATTCAGTCATTAATCTAATAAATACAAGGAAAGGGTAGACAAAATTGGCTGTTTTCTTTACTTAATGCTTCAACATTTGACCTTTATCTGTGTCAGGAGATGAATGGTGATATTTTCACAGAATCACAGAATTGTCAGGGTTGGAAGGCACCCAAAGGATATTACATGATCCAACCCCCCTGCCATAGGCAGGGACACCTTCATGTTGCCCAGAGCCACATCCAGCCTGGCTTCAAAAACATCCAGGGATGGAGCTTCCACCACCTTCCTGGGCAATCTGTTCCAATGTCTCTTCACCCGTATAGTAAAGAACTTCTTCCTGATGTCTAATCTAAATCTCCCCCCTCCTCTAGCTTGGACCCAAACCTCCTAGTCCTGTCACTGCCTGATATCCTAAAAAGTCCCTCCCCAGCTTTCTTGTAGGTCCCCTTCAGATACCTTCAGGCCACAATAAGGTCTCCTCAGAACCTTCTCTTCTCCAAACTGAACAACCCCAATTCCCTTAGCCTGTCCTCACAGGAGAGGTGCTCCACTCAGTTGTGCTGGCAGCGCCAAACAAACTCAGTTTAGGGGCCTCATATTTGGAAATTTGGGCTTCTTCTCAAGCTCAAGTTGAGGCATGGACAACTGAAATAGTGCTGTAAGGAACAAGCCCACAAATGGGGCTCTACCTCATAATTGCATGAACCTGGAAAATTTATCAGCTTCCCACACTGGTGGGATCCAACAGATTGCTTTACCTAACACCAATACAAACCTCTAAACAGAGGCTTACCCGCACCGATTTGAACACACCTAGCAAAGCTCAGAAGGCTGAAATAAATATCTTACAACCAGTTAACTGCATTTATTATACAGCATTCTATTGGATCACCAATCTACATTGATCACACCAGGATCACAGCTAATATAACCAAATCCTGAGCAACAGAGCAGGCTGCACACTGAACTGCTGTTCACTTTCTTTCCAAGTCTTTGTCTTTCTCTCATTTTCTCTCTCTCTGTCTCATTTCTTTTTTCCTTTCTTCGTGCAGAGAAGAGAAATGATTGCTAATGAATTGCAAGCATGGGGTAGGGAAAGATCAGTTAATATGGCCCAAGTATTCAGCAATACAAATACATTAAAGTGATCAAGCAATGAATGAAAATTGACCCAAAGAGCAGGTTCCACTGAGAAAACATGTGAGAATGTAAATTAATGTGACTTGATGAAACTTGAAATGTCATAACACAGCAGGGCATACAAGACATCAGAGGAAATGTGAAAATTACACTTTTTCCTGAAATCATAGTTTTCAGAAATAAGTGGCTTTTAAATTCTTCTAAAAATATAATAAAGGAATTAGTGTCAAGAAAAGGTTATTGTTGTTTATCAGACTGCAGGCTCAGTCCGTGGTGGCTTTTCACAAATATCTCCTTTTATTCTTCTGACTGTGCAATGGGAAAAGAAAAATCCCAAAGTCTTTCTATTATCTGGTTCCCTCTTGTTCTTCACTTTGCACAAGTGTATCTGTGAAGGTGTTTTGAGGGCAAATGGCATGCTTAGCTAATTAATTTTTTTTTTGCCTTTTGGCCATTGGCTTCTATCAAAAATGTCTAACACTCAAAACCAAAAAAAACAAGGGAAAGGTCACTTGGAATTAGTCCATCTTCTAACAAAATTTACTTAAAAGTGAGGAATAAGGACATCAGGAGACAGAATTAAATAGCTATGCTGGCAAGTTTCCAAAACCAAACAGCAAATGCAACATTGTCTCCCCCATACACTGTGTCTGTATTTGTTTAGTGGATGACTGTGTTGCTAAAGCACTCCCTGTCTTTCTGTCATGAGAGATGTCATATTTGTCTACTGGCTTCCATGCTGGAATATGGTCCTCACAGTGGTCTAAGACAACATTGAAGGGAAAGGATTCCTCCTGGTCTGTACTGCACCGCACAGCCAGCGGGCAGCACAACAATAGGTCTCTTTTCGTGCAATGCAGAGTTAATTCCTGTAGGAGGAATACTGAGAGCAGGGGGCTGCAGATTGAAAGGAGGAATTGCCACACGCAACAAAATTGTTGTTTTGGTCCTCTGATTGCAGTTACCACTTATGGAAAAAGGACACTCAGCCTCTTTCTCTCACACTGAGTGCTTCACAGGAAGACTGTGTATTGGATTCTGGCTGCAGGTGGGTATCCACTATGGAGTATGCTGTAACTGCCCCTGTGTCAACCACCACCTCTGGGCTGCTCCAGCTCAGATGCTTTCCTCAGACTATTTCTCAGGTTTTTATTTCCACAATCTCTCTGGCCCTCTTTCTCTCAACTGAGTTAATATCTGTACAGGAAGGATTAACAACAGCCTGTGCCTGAGTAGGGAAATGAAAAGATTTTTATTCCTGTAGAAGAGAGTGTCTAGTTAGCAGAATAGTCTGCAGTGACTAGAGCATACCTGAACACGAGGTGTTTGTGATGCAACCCAGCCTTAACTCTTTTCCTGTTGAACTGCACAAAGGTGGGATGGTACTGTCAAAAAAAAAAGTTGGCAGGATCCTGTGTACTGAAGCCTGTTCATACACAAAAGAAATAGAAAGTATAAACAGAGAACAATCAATGCAAGTACAAAACTTAAAAAACAGCCTGGACAGAAGAAATACAGCAGGTCAGTAAAACTATTAGATGGCTAATTAAATAGCACAGTACATAATTTCACCTATTTATTCTTGTTTAATAGGTAAGATTAATTTCATGAAATGTCATAATAATGACGAGAAGCAAAATTCCAGGTTTGGTTTGGTTGTTAAATGAATGCAGCAATCTGTCTGTAAAAGAGAAGGGGGGGGGGGGGATGGAAACAGGTTAAAGGATATGTTACCACTCATGGTGTGCTCAGAAAATTTGTAAATGCAACTTAGTTAGCTTCCATGCAAATAAGCAGAATCTTTTGTGTCTCAGCCCTGGTAATTGGTTGTTTGGGGTTTTTTTCCCATATTTGAATTTGTATTCTGAAACATGAGATCACTGTAAAGCAAATGACCAACAATATAATAGTTGTGCCTTCCTGAACAAAAAACCCCACAGCCTTTCAGAAAAAAAACAAAACAAAACCAAACCCCAACAAACAAACAACACTTCAACTAAAGGAAAAGATATTCTACATGTTAAAAAAAAATATTGACTATGACTAAGCAAATGATAAATGGGAATCACTGGCTTGTTCTGAACATTTTCCTGGCATGGCTTATGTGTTGCTTCTCCAGCTGGGTTGCAGTGTAAATTAAATGTATTTTTTCTTGGTAACATTTGTTACGTATTTGTAATTTGTCTACGACTGACATAAAAAGTGGAGTCTGAGGAATGAGACCCTGAATAGTCCTATGCCTTCTATTGATTATTGGCTAAAGCATACAGACAGAAGAGCCATCCATATTAGAAATAAATTCATATGTTAATAATAAATCCGTATTTCCTTCATATTAGAACTAAATTTTGATTATCAGTGAAAAATATGATTGTTTAGTGTTGTCTGGTCAGGATCCAATTATTTATTTTGAACATGTGAGATGCATACATCTCAGGTAGATAAGAGGCATGTCCAACAACAAAAATAAGCCAAAATTGGCTGAGCACTCAATGGAAAAAATAACGATCCATGTTACCTGTCTCGTGTACATTGAAGCCATGGCTACTGACACTGCACAGCACAGATTGCTCTGAGGGTTGAGTGTTGGCACCCAGCAGATTGACTTTCCACTTTAAGGACATCTGCAACACAAATGGATGGCATGAGGTATGACTGTAAAGTAGCAGCTACTATATCAAAACAGAATGCCAGACTGGTCGCTCAAAGAGAACTCCTACGTGGGCCAAAATGCCCATGCTTCCTCCTTACCCAGGTGTGCTGTGTGAGAGGGGTCCTGATGCATGGGCAGCTCCTCCAAAAAGTTGGTATTTGTGAGTGCTGGCATCCCACAGCAGGGGGTGGAGATCTATGGCAGAGAGCATACAATTCACACAAATACAGATACACAGAGGCCACAAAAGCTTTTTTTCTGTCAACTTCACTGAAAGACACAGCTTCCCAGGGTTACTGGTGTGAGGAAAAACCTGGTAGTCATTTGTGTTCAGGCACTCAAGGTCATATTTTCCCAACCAGTACCCTGACACAGCAGGTTAATGTGGGGAGTTTTTGTCCCTGGGCATGCAGAAACTGCAGTAGGGAGGAAAGGAAATTCCTTTTCAAAGGAGATGGTTGTTGAAGAAGAGGACTTCCAATTCCATAAGAAATTGCAGCAGAATATGAAGCAAATTCACCTTCCACTTACTTGGTAGAGATAGGTAATTCTAGAAGCCATTTGTGATCTCTCCAAGATCCTTTTATTTACTTATTTATACGTATCATTGCTGAGAAATAGGATTAAACTTCCCTGTTACAACCCATGTGTGACTCAATACATTATTGTATTACTTTCTACACTCTTCAGGGCCAGTGTTTAGACAGGACTTCTGCAATATCTTGCCCATGTTTCCCAAAGGAGGAGTCAGTGGCCTGTGGAAAACCTCTTCTGACTCAGAAAGCCAGGAGACTGCACAACAGTGTTTAGTCTTGCCTTGTTGTAAACAAACCTTACAAATGACCTTTCCCTGCTGGTAGATTTCTGCTGCTGGAAGTTATTTCTAAAGCAGTTTTATGTCTTGTCTATATTTACACTGCATTCCCATGTGTCTGTTTGCATGTGAGCCCTAAGGGTGCTTTGCTTTTTTCCTGGTGGGATGAGGTATGTCCATGGATGAGGAGTTACTGTTACTAGGACATTTTCAGAAGGATTAATTCTGGCTAGTTTCTCATAGCCATACCCCTTAAGTTCCCTGCTACTTTTACCCTGGTTTTGCATGGCAGCCTTTTATTTCTTGTTTAGAATCATCGATTCTAAACAGAAGACATATTAACATCCCACAGTGCAAACCCATTTTTTAGAAATAAACTCCTTTCATTAGTAGCAATGGTAAACCACAAGTGGAAACTAAGCATCTGGGTGAGCTGCATCTCAGAAGAACTTAAGAAGATGAGCCACTGGAGAAAATCTGAGCCAGGAGTACACATGCCAGCCTGTATCAACCCAGATTGCATGGTATCAACAGTTATGCCCATACTGCCGTGAGCACTGGTAGGAACCAGCTCTTTGAAAGCTTCTCACCAGGTTAAATGAGATCCAGTCACAGCAACTATGTGTACATTGTTGAAGTTTTGGGACTGGTTCCAAATAAGTTTTGGAAATCAGATGAATTACAGAATGGAAAAAAAAAATCTGAAAGGGGTTAAAATATTTTACAGTTGCTTAATAGAAAGTGGGACATTAACTATTTTTGTTGTTGCTGAACAATTGTGCATGTTCTTTGGAACATTTACTCTTGACATATTCTATTTAAAAGACTGTCAGCCACTGTCATTTTACTGTCACCTGCCTGGAAAGTAATGAAGAGAACACATACCTGTGATTATGAATTGTAGGAATAAAGACAGGGAGAAGGTCAGGCTGGTTTTTCCCTCAGGAGCATGGGCTCATTTCCATCAGCCAAGACTGCTGAATTCTGGCTCATATCATTAGAAGACACCGTGCTCCCACTGCAATCTGTACAAGATGGGATGGACCTAAACTTCTTACTTCTCATTCTCCAGATATACCTCATTCCTTGCCACTGCTTCATTTCCCTCTCCTATGCCACTTTCCACACGTTATTTGTAGCCACCCTATCAGCAGCAGCAACAGCAGGAGGTCCCTTTTGATTTTAGGCCACGTTTCTCTCTGAAGCAGGTTTTGTAGTGGTAGTGTTATACATACCACAAAAGGAACATCTATTTCATGCTATTCCTCCCTCTCTCAAGGTATCTCTCTCCTTCCCTCCTGCTCCCAGTCTCTGTTTTTTCAATTTAAATATTCCTCCCATATTTAATTTCCACTACTCATGTTTTCCTGTGTTTTGCTGATCTGCTGCTTCCTAGCACTTCAAAACATGTTTCTTTCTTCTGCATGGGAAGTCAGCAGTGGGGTTTGGGTTCCTAGTAGTAGTTACTGATGCTGTTGCAGTCAGATATGCTAAGATATGCTAAGAGGTATCACCTGTCCTTCCTTTGTATCCTTTTAACAAGGATACAGTTCACCTGAATCATATTGGCCATCATCTTGTGAAATCTTAAAGGATTTTAAAGTAGCACTAGGCACCCATGTTTCAACACATAAATGACTCCCCAGTTGTGATCAGACACTTTCTTTCCCCAGAATTCCACATTATCATTTGTTATCAGATCTGATAACTTAGTCATGTCCAGTATTGCTCACAAACATGCAGTGGGAAGTATCTTAGTGGTAGAAATCCTCATTGCTCATGTGCAGTCACAGAAGCTTCATGGAAGCTGCCAAAGCCCAAGCAACTATGCTGTTTATTATGTCAGCCCATGACTTGACCTGCTATTGTAAACGTGTGCATCTTCTTATGTCCACAGGTTGCTGGTGCATGTCTTAAGAGCAAAATCCTTGGAATAAGGATGGTTTTCTCAGCACAAGGTGTGAGTAACAAAAACTCAAGTATATCCCCCAAAGGATTGTCCATGCAGTGCTACAGGCTAGGGTCAGAATGGCTGGAGAGCAGACAGGCAGAAAGGGACCCAGGGGCAGTATGCTGAACATGAGCCAGCAGTGTGCCCAGGTGGCCAAGAAGGCCAATGGCATCCTGGCCTGTATCAGGAATAGTGTGGCCAGCAAGAGCAGGGAAGTAATTCTGCCCCTCTACTCAGCACTGGTTAGGCCACACCTTGAGTCCTGTCTCCAGTTTGGGGCTCCTCAGTTTAGGAAAGATGTTGAGTTGCTGGAAGGTGTCCAGAGAAGGGCAACAAAGCTGGTGAGGGGTTTGGAGCACAAGCCCTATGAGGAGAGGCTGAGCAAGCTGGGGTTGCTTAGCCTGGAGAAGAGGAGGCTCAGAGGAGACCTTATTGCTGCCTACAGCGACCTGAAGGGAGGCTGTAGCCAGGTGGGGGTTGGTCTCTTCTCCTAGGCAACCACCAACAGAACAAGAGGACACAGTCTCAAGCTGCACCAGGGGAGGTTCAGGCTGGATGTTAGGAAGAAATTCTTCACAGGAAGTGTGATTTGCCATTGGAATGGGCTGCCCAGGGAGGTGGTGGAGTCACCATCACTGGAGGTGTTTAAGAAGAGACTGGATGAGGCGCTTGGTGTCATGGTTTAGTTGATTAGATGGTGTTGGATAATAGGTTGGATTTGATGATCTCAAAGGTCTTTTCCAACCTGGTTAATTCTATTCTAATTCTATTCTATTCTATTCTATTCTATTCTATTCTATTCTATTCCTCATTTTGGCTGGAATAGATTTAATTTTTCCCTCTTAGTAGCTAGAGTAGTTCTGTGTTTTGGATTCAGTATGGGATTTCGTACGACAAGAATGCTGACAATATACTGATAATTTTAGTTTCTGCTAAGAAAGTGAAGACTTTTCAAATTCCCATGTCTTACTAGTCTGCAAGTGCCCCAGAAGCTGGAAGGGAGCATAGCCAGAGCAACGGACCCAAATGGGCCAAGAGAATATTCCGTATCATACAACATCATTCTCAGTAGATAGGTTAGGTGAGGGTTGGCCAAGAAGCTCTTTCTCTTCCAGATTGCAGTTTCAGGTTTTTCTCCTCTGGGATTGCTAGCTGGGAATGGACCAGGCATTGGTTGGTGGGTGGTGAGCAATAGCATTGCATATAACTTGTTTGTATGTTCTACTGATACTTTTATTACAACTTGTTATTTTATCTTATTTCAATTGTTATACCATTCTTGTCTCAACCCACAATTTTTTTTCCCCTGTTCTCTCTGTTTCATTGGGAGGGTGGAGGAGTGAGTGAGCATCTGTGTGGTGCTTAGTTGCTGGATAGAGTTAAATCACAACTAATCAGTTTTCATCTTACCTATTTGTCTCTCTCACTTGATTAACCATTCTGTAACATTCGGTTTGGAGGTTATTTTACCCATTTTGAACTAAGTGATAGTGTTCACGGTGCCTTGAATGGAAGGTGGACTGCATTTCAGCTTCATGTACAAATTACATGTAACAAGAACCTTTTGATAGTCTTTCAAGTTCTTCCATTCTTTTCAGAGCAAGTTACAGTGTACCTTCTCAAGAGAAAAGCACCAAATTGCACCAGATTTTGCTAACCCTCCTCAATAAAATCTTGAAGTTGAGATCAAGTATATCCTTACATTTACTAGTCAATGATGATGCTATGCATAGATAGATAGACACTCATTAATCATATCATAGTAACTATTTATATTAAAAGATTGAGTTGTGGTCAAACACCTGTTCCTCTGTTGTGGATTCAATCCTTTATTTATGTACATGTATATATATCATGTATTTACCAATAGGAACTTAGGGACTAAATTATTGGTAAGGGGTAGACAGGTAAGAGGGAAATAAATTGTCCTGAATGAAGGCCGTTAAAACCATATCGCTGCACCACAGAACTCTGAACTCCGTATGTACCACAGGATGATTGCTTTTGGCTATTTCAAGATAATTATAAATGCTCTCCACTGCATCCCTTCTGTCTCTCATGAAGCAAGACTATTTTCTTCAGCTTCTACCTCCAGCATCATAAAAATTGTCCCCATCTCCCAACCCCCTGCCAAACGTATCTGCAGCTACAAGTGTCATGGAAAAAAAATGTGCTGCTTCTTTGTTTGGAGAAAGAAGGCATCTTTGATTAGTAGGAATCTGTTGTCTCTAGCTTGTAAAGCCTTTGAGGAATGGCCTGCCACTCATTATACGTGTACAACATCAAGCACAGGGGGGTTGCCCCACTGGAGGCCCAGGGGTGGTATTACAATACAAATGTTAGGTTGTGCAGGTTTGTGGTAAAATGATGAACTGCACAGCCATGTGGCATCATTTATCATACAGCTTTCACTTCAACAAACAAAGCATGGAATAGAATAATTTATAGAGATGTGTATTACTTGTTCTTCCTCCCTTTTCATCTTCTTTAGAGGGGAAATTTATACAACACCATGGTAAATTGTGACTAAGAATGTTGGTACCATAAAAAAAGAGGGCTGCAGAAAAAGTATTGTTTCACAATACTAAAATGCCTAAGAAAGCTTCACTAGAGGAAGCTGAAAAATATTTGATCATAATCTACCCTCATTCTAGGATGCTGATAAAATACCATTCAACACTTGAGTATTTGTCTGTGGCATTAGGATTTTTTAATTAATCAGCTTTCCAGCTGCACTACAATTTATATCTGCATTTGGCATTTGGTCATTACAGACAGGAAACTGTGTTTAGTAATCTTGCTCATTCCTCATGCATCTTCTTGACAGACAGATGGGAGCTGTACATCTCCCTGAAGCCAAAGAGGTCCTCTCATACATGATAAAACCTATCATGAAAACCAGGCCAATAAAAATGATCACCCAAAGTCAATAGTTCTGTGATAGCAACACATAGGAGAGCAAGAAAGGGTGTGAAAAGGAGTGGAAGAGTTTGATGGGAAAGGATCTGAAGGGTGGACCAGGACCCACAAAGGGATGCAGAAGGCAAGTCTGAGACCTCTGGGAAGCACGGGGATAAACAGTTTCTCACAGACCTGAACATGCAGATGGCCTTTGTCTCTCACTATATCCGTCTCCCACAGGGAAAAGTCTGGTTTCCCATCTCCTCGGTCACTGAGAAGGAGGGGGCTTGCCAGCGCATGTGTGACTGGGAGCTACCAGCTCCTCCTCACAGCCAGCACTTGCTCTGCTGCTAAATGCAGTATGCTTTGCCATTACCTAGCTGTAATTTGTTAAATCGTTATAATGAACTTTATCACTATAAAGAAAAGCTTCAGCTGCAGAGTTGAAAGGCTTGTTCCAAATGTGAATATTGCATATGAAAGAATTTCTCTTGTTTCAAACCATTTGCATTTCCCTTACATTCTATTGATCTGATTGAACAGTTCCCAGATCAAAGGCACGCTGGTAAATGAGCACCCAAGCTGGCAATATGTGAATGGACAGCTGTTAAGAGAGCAGCTTAAATAATAGCTCTAGGATTTATTGGATAACATGATTAATGATTATGGAAATATGATGACATGATACCAAAAAAGTAGTGTGCTGTGATGGATGGGGAAGTTGGATAAGGCCAAGCTTAGATGCTAGAGTCTGGGAAATAGTAACATAGCTTGTAATCCTGGTATATGTGATGCTTGGCTGTTAGGAAATGTTGGTGTTCATTTTTGCCTTCTGACAGGAACTCAAACTGCAAAGGATGTTGTGTGTAACATTTATTGTATAATAAGGTAGGGAAAAAAACCTCCTGCTAATACTGCACTCTGATAGCAGGACTGATTCAAAGAGGCACTCACCTTTTTACTAAAAAAAAAAATCTTTTAAATTCCCCCAAAACTTACTCAACGCTCATTCTGCTGATTTAATTAACACCTGAGAGAACTACATGTAACACATTAAAGGAGAGGAAGATCTGTTGCAGCACTGACAGTAGTTTGCATACAGACAAGTTTTCTGTGGTTGAGTTTTTTTTAACTCAAGTTCCTGCAGCCAGAAGAAGCGTATCACAGAAGATGAGAAAGCAGAGGATCAAACTGCAGGCTAGAGCTACTCCATGACAAAAATATTGCAAACTCTTGGAGCTGATTATCTGCTGAATGTTGTATGAGGTTCCTATTCACTCTGTGATGGTGGGTGACACAAATCCTCCTCCACTTTCAGGATTTTTTTGTTTAAGAGCTCATGAAACAGAAGGCAATATTTGAAAAATTAATAAAAAGTATTATAAAATGTGAAACATTAGCAGACGATTTTAGAGAGAAAGTAGAAAGTTTAATCCTCACTGTGAAACCCCAGTCCAGGAGAATGGAGTGTGAAATTGTTGCTGGCTTTGCATGAGCAGGATTCTATGTTGGTTTTTTGGTTTGGTATGGTTTTTTAATCTATTTCCTATATTGAATATACATAGGATCCTACACTGCATTTAAGATACATGACTTCTGTGTGCCAGAGTCTTGGTCACTCTAAGTGAGGGGATCTCATCAGGATTTTCAGTTGGGTTGCGGTAGATGACAGCTATTAGGCCCAGAACTTTAGATCCTATCATTAAATGGTTGTGGTATGACAACAATTGTCATAGCTTTAAAAACAGTGATGTGGGTAGAGCTATTTAAATGAAAACAACATTGCTCATACTAGGCAAAGCAGACAGCTCTGGAAAGAAATATCTATATTTGAAACCTTGGAAATGTTGTTAATCTCTTCAGGGATGTGAGACAACAACAGAGATGGTGTAGGATTTGAGAGAGATACCAGGAAGCCTAGTATTTTAAAACCATAATCTAGTTTGCAAGCCTCAAGAGTAAGTATTAGTGAGATTACAGTTCTGGTGAAGAATTTTCACAACAGAAGGCAAGAGATGAGGAGATGCAGCATCTGTTGGCATTTAGGAACAGATCCATTTATAGCCTTAGATGACTTCCTTGGCATTATTCAGGGCACACGATTATGTGATGGGTCAAACCCCCAGTGTTTAGTTACAGTCATTTTCAAGCACCCTGAAATATTTTCTCTTTATTTAATCCACCACAAATACCACTCACTCTTCACGAGCAGGAAGCCCACATCTAATTTTCTAATCCACACAACTGGGGAAATGGGGAGATGGCTCCACTATTGCTTGGCCCCTGGACAGCTCCTACTAGGACATGACTGCTTGGTTACCAGGCAGCCAAAGCCACTTTTCAACTTGCCCATCTTCCCAGCTGTGCTTTTCTCATAAGGAGTCCTTTATACTTTTAATGGGAAATTTTGTAGTTCCACTTCATTTTATATCTCTACTTGAGAATTTCATTTTTTCATTTAGTTTGCTGAAAGTAGTTATTTAGCTGCGGGACAGGAATTCAGGGAAGAATGAGTGATCAAACCTTTCATCTGTGACTCCAGCTTTAAGCTCAGGTTAAACTGCTCTTACTGTGTCTGGTTATTGCAATCAAATTATTAGGAAAAATACTAACTGGGCTAATTTAAATCAGTGTAAATGACTGATTATTACCATAGGCATTTTTAGAACCCAGCATCTCAAGAAAAAAAATTATTATTTTTTTTCCCATGAAGTACACTGGAAAGTTACATGGATGATTAATGAAAGAGGGAGCATTTGGCACTTTTTGGAAGGCAGCAAGGCTGGTAACAAAGCTCATTTTATGGAACATGAGAGTAACTTGCATTGCAAGAATTCCTAAGTCATTCACAGATTATGTGTACTTGTTGGCATAATGAATCCAACAGTTTCAAACCTACTTCTGACTGAAAGGTGTGCAAACCATAAATTGTCACTACTATCCTTTCCACATGTGTTAGAAGCTGCAACAAAGGGCTGAGGACTGAACAAATTAATGAACGAGAATACAGAGGCTCAAGTCAAGAGAGGAACTAGAGTTGCCCGCATTCTACATCAGAATTGTGTTCAGTTCTGGGTTTCCTCATACAAGACAAATATGGACTTAACATGAAGGTGACTAAAGGATTGAAGAAATTTTCAGAAGGAAGGCAGGCAGGCAAGGGAGACAAACTCTTCTTAGTAGTGCTCAGTGATACAAGTTAAACCACATGAAATTCAAACTGAACACAGGAAGTCTTTAATTATTTTTAACTCTGAAGATGGTCAGCCACTGCCACAAGTTACACAGAGAGGTCATGTCTGCATCTATGGATCTATCAAAGCCCAACCAGACACAGTTCTGGTTCCAGGTGACTCTGCTTGAGCAGAGGCATTGGACTAGATGATCTCAGAAGGTCCCTTCAAAAATCATACATTCTGCACTTCCATGGATCCTGGATTCAGCTGCTGCATAAATTCAGCTGGTACATGACCTGTCTTCTGTTGTATTTCTGCATCCAACAACTTGACAGTCCCTTTGCTTCCTGGCCTCTTTGCAGTGTTGTCAGCAGAGTGCTTAACTTCTGCTTCTGCCTGTGCAAAAAAGTGCTTCAATACTGAGAAGCTTCAGAAGCCAGGTACATAAAATCACAGAGTGTTACACTCAGGTTTCAGAAGCAGGGATTCCTTTGTTAGACTGTCCTGATTAAACCTGGTACAGATCAATTATGTGGGTCCTGTTTTCTGTGAAGTGTAGCTGGAGAAAGAGCAAGCAGTGCCATGTTATCTCTGCAGTAGCTTAGCAGATCTCTCTGTTAAGAGAGTTCACAAAGATGCAAGATAAATTATTTCCTCAGACTGAGATACTCAGACCCAAACCTTCCACTGCCCCAAAGTACTAGATACAAACCAGTCTATTGCAAAGTAGAAGCGTTCTTCATTTCCACACACATGCCTGGACAAGACACCAGACAAGCTGGCCTAAAATCTGAATTTTTTGTTTGGGTAAACAGCCCTTGTCTAAGATCACTTTGTCTTTTAAAGTATCTAGCTCAAAGCAGCCTACAACCATGTTATTTACCTCTTTTTTTATGAGGAGTCACATGGAAAAGACAAGGTCTAATGGGTAAAAGCTACTCCTGGGGAGATTCCAATCAGAATCCAGAAGAAAATTTTTCACAATGAGAGCAGTTAGACATTGGAATCATCTCCCAAGTGAAATAGTGGATTCCTCTACGGTGGTCAGTTTTAAGGTTCTACTTGACAGGCTGCTGGGCCATCTCATTTAAACTACACTACAATCTAGAAAGGTTGGAACGGATGATCCTTGGGGTCCTTTCCAACCTGGCATTCTGTGATTCTATTGGGGTATTCATGTGGGAGGCAGGAGCTGCAAGTATGAATTCTAACTAGAAAGACATAATTAAGACCTCACAGAGTCACGAGTTACACCACACTGCTCTGCTAAACATTCCCTATTGTGATGACTGTGCACCCTGCATGCTAAGCGTGAAAGTTGCTGCAGATGTTGACTTTTGCAGCTGTGTGAACACTTAAGGTGCACACTTAAAAGAAAGGAGTTCCAACAGTAAATAACAAGTGCCTGAGTTGTCCTTCTGATTCTTGTCTTTGGTGACTTAATCTCCAGTATGTTGCCCCAGATCAGAGCTGAAGCACTTCACTGGATGTGCTTGGGGCGGAAGGAGAGGAGGTGGCTGTGCAGTACTGCTGCATTTGCATTTTTGGATAGGCTCTAGTCATTAATGTTGTCACATCCCTGGAAATTCACCCAAAGAAGACATCTGAAGGAGAACCTCTTTCTTCCTGCACACACAAACACAAGAAAAGTTTTTTGATGATGATTTCTGATAAACAGCCACAGCAATGCCTCAGTTTCATTTTATTTCCACAGATAGCTCCCAGAAAAAAAAACAACCAACACTGCTTCTGCCTGCAGCCTAAACTCACTTTGCTGCCAAGTGCCATCTCAAAGAGAGGCACAATATAAGCTAATTTCATACCTATTCAGTTCAATAATAGGTATTGTTCTAACTATACCTCTACTGATAAGAGACAGAGGAGCTTATTTACCATTGCCAAGCAACTGTTAAAACACTGTGCAGAATTCAGTCAGCTCTAATGGGCTGATAGTGATCAATCTGAAGTTCCTGTTTGCATTCTGAAGTCAACAATAATTGTCCTTCTCTATTAACATTCATTTAAGATAGTTTATGGCTGCACCAGATTCAATCAGGATTCTGTCTTAATGGTGTTCTGAATTATCTACTCTCCCTTAGAAAGAAATAACCATAATGCATTAAATTGCTTTAATCCACTTGTTTTATTTTGATGTAATGAAGTGGCATAGAAGGTATCACAAGGGAAAAAAAAACAAAAAGGGTAATATGAAACACTCTGCGTAAATAAAAGCTGATGGCATGAACGGTACCAAGTTGCAGGCAGAGAGTCTGAAGTATTTAGGTAGGGTTCCATAAATCACAAGGCAGCATTTGTGTCTGAGATGCAAAGACATCTACAAAACTCCCATACATTTGGACAAACGGAATCCAGGCAAGATAGATGTAAAAGCCTAAGTGCATTAAACCATGAGATTTTCTTTCCAACCTTAATTTATTAGTTCAGATTTTAGTCATTGGTGTACATGATTTAGGAGAAGGGGCTTTCTGACTCTGATCATGCGTTACTGAGATAAGGAATGGGAAAATGAATAAATGCAAAGGAAGAAATGTTGCACAAGAGGATCCTGCATTCATAAGCATTTCTTTGTAGCTGCAGAATGATTTCTGTGACCTAAAAGGAGAATACGTTATCATGAGAGGGTGATATTTCTTCAGATGCTCTCTGTTCCCTATCTGTGAGTAAAGGCACATTAGTAATGATGCATAAGAAGAGGGACTCAGGGCTTACTGCTGCTGGAGCTGGGATTCTGTGCTTGTACCCACCACAGCTCTGTTGCTTTTACAGGTACATAAACACCTGATTAATGACTGTGCATGTGAGCAATCCCATCACTTTCAGCACACCACTACTGCTTCTTGTTAAGTGCGTGCTTAAATGCCCTGTTGGCACAGGCTGAGAAAATCAACACTGTCAGGTGGAACTCATGCAGGTGGAATAACATTGCCTTGCTTAGTCCACTGTATCTCACACCATGACTTGCAAGAACCAGATCTTAATCTAACAGAAGGACGTGCTCTGAAACAAGGACTTCAGCCAGTGCCTGCGTTAGAAGCCCAGCTCATGACACAAATATACGAAAATGTAGAGGTAAAAAGTTGAGACTGTCCCTTCACAAAGCTTATGGCAATGTCTGAGTCACCACAGAACATGAAAAAGCTGCAGGCAATGGCATAGAAGGCTCAGCCTGACTTCTCTTACGTAACTCCTGAATTAGCATTTTCTCTTCTCCACATATAAACCCAGAAAACATCAAAAAGCTGCTACTGAAAGCAGTGCTCTTATTTACTCATATGTATGAGTCAAACATCACTTAAAAATTAGGTATCTTCCACACAAGCTTTAGTACAGGACCAGGCACTTCCCTTGCTGCTACTGGTAAGACCACTTATTTCTGGACTTATTACAAGGATGTTTGCACCCTCTAGTGTATAAGAATTTGCAAGAAATAAGGTTCTTCTAACAACCTTAGTTGAATGAAGATGTTTAATATTAAACTGTAATAAAATCTCCCTGTTACAATCTTAACAACTCCTGGAGAAAGGAGTGTAAACTCCAAGATTGCCTTAGGTGTAATCCCTCACATCCCTGTACTCAGCAAATGTAGGACCAGAAAATGTGTTCTACTGAGCTGAATTTTTATCTCACTGGAAGATTGGGGATTTGCAATAAAAAAACCTGAGACTGTATTGAAAACAGACGATTCAGATTGAGGTCTCCCTGAAATTCAAGGATGTCAGATCGAGCTTCAGCCCATTAGTGAGATAAAGTCTGTAGCTGTGTTTCACTGATGGATAGATATCTTTGGATCTGAGTTTTACTCCAGTTAAGAGGAACTGTAAAAAGAGAGGTATGTGCTTAACTGGCCTCCAATAACTACTGTCCAGATTTTCACAAGTAAATAGGCTTCTAACTTCTGATAGTGGCCTGCACTGCACTGTTTGAAGCTGGGTCTTAAAACACCTTTGAAAAAATTCTCAGAGCTGTGGATTGCTTCCTTATTCTTCAGATGTGACTCCACTTATGCCAAATTCTCCTCATTGTGTTAAACAGGGAAGAATCAGTCACTGATAGGAGCCAACCGAGTTTGCCTTAGGTTGGGGCCCATGGTGGCAGTTCAGTGCCCCGTGTCCAGTAGAAGTCTGGAACCTGATCAAAATGCAGGCGCTCCTGGAACCAAACTGAACCCAAGTGCTGGCTCCTGGCTGAGAATATGGCATGGGAATGGTTTGTGGGCACATTTTCTAGAGGGCACTGATTTCGGAGAGTTAGAATGTGTGACAGAAACCTTGGGTCTAGACCCAAAGCATGGCCTAGTAAGTGCTGTTTGGCTTACGGTCAGCAAAGTGTTCATGGGCAGGCTCTGAGCTGACAAATTACGTATGTGTGTTTCCAAGAATACCCCTTCCCATCTCTCCACTGAAAACAGGATTTAACCATTTTCCCTGAGGTGTCTGAAACCAAATCACTGCAGCCTTGGTAAGTGCCTGACCACCAGAAAAATGATATTGCCAAGGGAAAAAAGCGGTCTGTTTCCATTTTCCAAGCAGAATTAAATGAAATAAGCAAGCAAACTGCATAAATGATGAAAACAAAATTAGACTTCCTTTACTTTCATTATCTAAGTAGTTTCTTATAATAAATGTATGCTAAAATATGACTTTCAGCCAACAGTATTTACTATATTAAAACAGACTGATTTTACTTACTGTACAATGCTTAATAGCTTCTCCAAGCCATTTTATTCTGTAATTTTAAATGAATTCTTTGGGCTTTTTTCAAAACAAGAAACTTGGCTTCTTGACAGAGCAGTCCTTAATAACTCATACTGAAGATACTGCCAAGAGCTGTTATGATGATTTCTGTCAGGTTTTTTGCCCTTCCCCCCCACGCCCCCCCTAAGAATGGAGTCATTGTGATAGTAATATAAAGTTCTTTTTGCCATTTGTGTTAATAAAGAATAATAATGCAATATATGAAAAGCTCCAGCATATCGCTGCTCAGCATCCCCAAAGAACTACATTTCAAGGCTCAGTATCTACCACTAGGATGTAAACCAGGTGAATGAATGATCAGAGAATGTTTTTTAGAAGTGCATTAATGATAAGAAAATTATACTGGCATGTGTAAGTGCCAGCTTTAAAAGCAAATCTCCACACATATTTGGACAATGAAATCTATTTACTTTAGAAACTCAAGTAATTATTTGCAAACTCCCCTTTTATTATTTTTTTTTAATTAGAAAGCCAGATCTTTCCATATTAATTAATTTCTGGTTTAGGGCCTTTCTTTTTCATTATTATAACTAAATACTTGAAGCTGTGATTTCTGTAAGACAAAATTCCAGATGGAAAACTAATGTTTAGTTTTTCCCAGAAAGTTCTGAGACCACGTGTCCCGTTTCTAAGAACAGAGAGAAAAATGCTACCTCTTTCCTCCTGCAGACTTCACATTGGCCTTAACTCCAGATCACTGAGATTGGGCTGTGTTGACACTGCTTAGCTTTGGCCTCTAAATCTGTTAGTGATTTGTGAATATAAAAATGGGGTTCCTGGTCACACAGTGGAGGAATATGACAACTGGGCTGAGATTCAGATGCAGCTCAACTTGGTGATGATGAAGTCATCACTCTTGCAGCCTGTTTAAGTGAGTTGGTGGAGTTTCAATTTGCAATAGATACTCCTGTTGACAATAAGCAAGCAGGAGCAAAAGACTGCTTGAAGTTTCAACAAACGGCCTAAGTGAACACTTGAATTCTTTTCCCAAACAAAAATGAAATGTTTTATCAAGAGAATAGAGTGCTATTGGTTCAGAGCCTGTTACTGGAACACAGAGCTCCTAGGTTTCAACTAGAATAGCCCCAGGATTCTAAATAAGCCACCTAAAAGCAGTGAAATTTTATTACACTATAAAAGAAGTCTTGCGTAAGCAAGAAAACCTGTCATTTTTCACAGGAGGATGTCAAGATGAAATGTAGGTAGAGAAGAGTGATGTACTGCTTTCTGGGGGATTCAGCTGAAATCAAACAAAGGACTGGAGGAAGTGATAATCCCCCTCCCAAATAGTGAAAATAACTCAGGAATCTGGAGATATGATAGGGCTTGTGATGAAATATACTGGCTACATTGAAATTCCATAAAAACTGAAATAGGCCTCTGCTCTCAGTGCTCTCAAAGAGACTGTCATACTTTCCTGGTCTTCCAATAATGCCCAATGATGTTTTCATAGGAATGGCAGATTGAGTTGCTTCCACTCCTTATAATATTGCACAGTGCAAAATAAAAATTATATATGAGACTGGTCCCTGCATTGATTTTACAGCCAGGATTGTCTGAAATAATATTCAAGCTTCTGACAGTTTCTTTCCTTTTTAAGGAAAACCAGACCTGCTCTGTTCTTGGTGAGGTGCTCTATTTAATAACCCATTCTTCTCCCTTTTGAAAGTGTAATGTAGTATTTTATATTAATATTAGGGTGCTTGTTCACAGGAATGAATTTTTTTTTTCCTGTTTCAAGAGGGCTGAAGGATTTGAGCCTTTGCAAAGATGCTAATACTAGGTCAGATTTCCCAGCAGCCTCATGCAACTATTATTCCACAGGCATCACCTTAAAGTCTTGGAGAGAAAGCATTACAGTTAATGCAGTTTGGCAAGTCAGTGTAATATTCACTGCATTACCTTGACATGGTTTAATGGCATGAGCAGCATGCACTTTGTGTCAGAGAAAATTACGTGTTGACCCTTGCTGTAGCTTGATGCCTGTTCTTAACTGGAGAGCTATGAAATGCTGTGGAAAATCTTATATGAACTCCACTCTGCCCCAGCTCTGTCCCATTGGGAACCCATTTCCTACCAGCTTGCCTATTGAAAAAAGAAACTTACTTTGGTGTTTTCATTTGCTACAGCATTATCTCATAGACACAATGGAGCTGTCTGGTAGGCCTTCCTCCTGGCCTACCCTCCTAATGAAAAAATAAGCCCATAATGGAAGTGAATATTGAAGGAACTAAAGAGGGGGAAATGCAAAGTATTTTTTTTTCTTCATTGCAATGAGAAACAGACTGCAGCAGGCCCCCTGCAGGAAGGAGTCTTGGTCCACTCTTAAGAAATTCCTTCTTCACTTGGGAAACAGACTGGCACAGAGAACACACAGGTGACCTGCATTGCAGCATAATGTGAGAGAATTAAACTTTACCCATGAATACATAGATTAATTGTAAGGGACATCTGGGAAACAAATTTCATGTTCTTGAAAGACAATGGATGATGTCAAAATCCTCTGCTGATTCACAACACAGGCATATCCTCTTCCAAGGCCCTCACCAGAGACCAAGGGACAAGATCGGTAAACTGTTGTAAATGTGCAGGGCAAATCAATTTACTGCTTGTCTCATCTACTCATACTGCCAGGAAGAATCCCAGTCAGTGCCAGCCCCATTAATGGCTCCTGAAACACATACAGGTTCAGAGATATGACCACCCAATTTGGCACTTCAGAGCTGTTTCTTCCTTTACTCCAGTGGGAACTTAGGCAACTGCCTGAGGCGGACCATTGGAGCATCATGCGCTGACTCTGAAAACTCATTCCTGTGGACTTTGTCTCTTCCTCATTGACTTGAGACTTCCCAGCTGGACATTCATCACACCTCTAGCACAACTTTCTGCTTTGGCACCTCACTTTCCCAGAACAGGAGGTTTTGCTATGGGAAAGAGGCAGCTAGCTGGGTGCTTTTCTTCTCCTGCCCACAGCCTTGTCACGGGTCCTAACCTATGCCATGACCTGGTGAGCTCAGGAGCAGGACCAGACCATGGTCCAGGGTATGAGTGTGTTTACCATGTGACTAGACTTACTCTCACAGATTCTAGCAGCTGGAAAGATCTTAGCTGAAGCCTCTGGCACAATAAAGACCAGCATGCCACTCATGCATAGGGATGCTATTCTATTTTTGCAGTGTGTTGTAGTCATTAGATGTCAGTGCCTGGAAAAGGTGGAAAACAGCAAAGAGGCAGATGCTCAGTACCTCCCCTTTGATGTCTCAAGTAACATGAAAGGCAAGACTATGCTACTACTCCGGTACAGTGACATTAAAAAAGAATCAAAAAGGAGAGAAATCAGTGACTTTAGAGGAGATCCCTGCAATTTGGTAGTGCTCCTGATCCACAAAGCTACTTTTCTGGTTTCTCCCATTAGTCCAACTGCAATATGTGCAGAACCAGCTTACTTATGAAGACAGAATATTAATGTTCACAATATTAACATTTTGGGGCCCTTAAAATGATGAGCACTAATACAAAAGTATTTTCCATCCTCTCAGCTGAAATCACAATGTTCTGAACTGACAAAAATAAATGCAGTGAACTTTCAGTGATATTGCACTATATAAAAAGGTTATTAAAAATGTATTTGAAGGACTAGCTTTGTCAATACTAATGCACTGAAGAAACAGAGGCTTTCCCAGCTCAGGCACTGATGTACAGACTTAGTGAGGCAGAGATTACCGCAATAATAGATTTTAGGAGCTTAATATAGACAAGCATTTGTAGACTTCAAATGCAAAGAATTGCCCTCTGTTATAAAAGGATGGGATACTCAGTAATATTGACATGAAATAAGAATATGTGTTTAAAGGAATACTGCCAAGTAGATACTGGTTTGGCTCTGAAAATGTCTGAAAGATGGGGAGGAGAGATAAAATAGAGCAGTGTAGAGGAATAGAAGAGTAATGATATGAATGCAAATGATGTATCGGTTTATTTGTTGATTCGTATTTCCATAGTAATCAGAAGGGGGGTTTAGAGATGATTTGTACTTCCCTAAAGTGATGTGTACATAGCAACAAAGTGCCAGTGCATGAACATTTTAAAGCGCAGTTAGCTCCACTTTGAGAACCAGATCTGTTCACTTATCTTGGATTCAGACATCTCTGACATTGTCACTCATTTTTGGACTAAGTAACTGCTTAATCAAGATTCAGTATTCTTGCTGTGGGGGTTTGATGCATGTCCTCCAGGACCAAATGAAAACCAATCTTGTTTTACTGTTGTAAATGAGCTTAGAATAGAGAACAGGGACAGAAAAAGCCAAGCTTTCAAACTCTTACTGTCAGTCATTTAAGATGCTGATAAGAGAGGTAAGAATTTATTTCCAATTATCATTGTGGTGGTTGGGGTTTTTTAACATAACGCTCCCTTTGAAGAATGCAGAAAATACTTTACTGCTCCCATTGATACGTGCTACCACTATCAGTTTTGTTCTCCTCCAGTATCTTTTGGTGTGTGAGAGGTGAACACCTTTTACTCTAGCAGTCAGGCACTGCTGAAGTGAGAAGCTAAATGCCCGTCACTTCAGCTGTGCTGCTAGCTCTCACACAGGTTTTCTACAATCCTGTCTTTGTGAGTCTCAGCTGCATTCTGTACTGCGTTTTTTTCAGTGTATACTTGTCTGCTTTACTCAGGTTAATTTAATCAGCAGAAGTGCCCATTAGTTCTTGAGGACTGTCTTTCTCAGGGGTGTAAGGGTTATAACACTAAACTCTGTACAATTATTCTTGTTCAAAGAGGGTTCCTTTGTCCTATAGCTGGAATTTGGGACAGCTCTTGCCCTAGGGGTGGCAGGTCTATCCCCATTAATACTTAAAAAAATTCCTGAAATATTTTTTGGTTGTTCTGCCTTAGCAGTGATGTGCTGTGGCAGAAGAACACAAGGGAGGTTTAATAGAACAATACAGTAACGTGCTACAAGATTTCATAAAGGGTTCTTTTTATTGGATTTTTTTGCATGTGTTTTGGTTTGGATTTTTGGTGTTTTGAGGGGAGGGTGTGTTGTTTTCAATAATGCTTAAAAATATGTTCTGGACTTGCTATGCACTGATGCATTTGCATAATAGCCTCCAGTGGGGATTTCACTGACTTTCCTGTCTTCACAGGTGGGCATGTGGTAAGTCAGGCTGAGTGGAAAAAGTGCTGCACAGGAGACAATTGCAGTCTTTTAAAAGGTAATAGGATATTTTCTGTTTTCCAGGGTATCCAACTAATCATGTCAATGCTATCATGATAATGAATAATCTGTTTTCTACAATGTAGTTCTCTTAAACTTCCAGTGCATTACAGAGGTGTACATAGACACATGTCAGCACGCATCTTATAAAACCTTCTGGCAAGATCTCTGCCATCCAGAAAACCATGAATGCTGGCATTGGCATTGATCCTAAAGATCAAAAAGCTTGCAACCTGGCTTATTATCAAGGATAGTATCTCAGAGAAGACATATCCCTAGCAAGAAACAACACAGCAAATAATGTCTGATTAACAGATAGTTCTGCAATTTTAACAAGAATATCTTTGTCCTGATAACTAGAAACACAGCTTACACTTTCTTGTTATTTTCAGAACACATAATTAAAAGGAAGCTCTTAGTGGATTTAAACACTTCATTTTCACTGAGTATTTTCACAATAATTACTACACACGTAATTAATATGATCCAGATGCAAGGCATCTGCTTTAACGTGTGCAGCGATGATACCCAGTGATGATACGAGGCACCAGCACTGGATCCGGGTACCCTTACACAGGCCTTGCGGCATTGCCATCTTCCACCCTCCAGTTACTAGCGGGAGCTTCCAGTTTCTACGTCCGAACTCCACAGCCTCCACCCTTTGTGGTACCAGGAGGAAGAACAAGCTAGAAATCTCCCCTAAGGTTAGCGCTCAGCCCTACCCTGGGGGTCAGCGGGCAAGTGACACTTGGAGAGGCCGAGGTAATACCTCAGTCCTGCAGCACCGCTTCTCAAACTTCCCAAGAGGATCCAAGCCTTTTCAGAAAAAAACCAACTTGGACCATCTCGCACAGCTTTATCGCGGCAGTTTTTACTCCTAACCTGCAAAAGTCAGGCTGTATTTCAAACATTCACCTACTTCTGAATTCTCGCCTTGTTTTTGCTTTTTCCTTGAACGGCTGCGGACTCCCCAAGGCTTTCCCGCCTCACGAACGCCCTACCGCGCCTTCAGCTCGGGCACGCCCCACGCAGCCGCGGCGTCGATCGGCCGGAAGCGCCGTGAGCGCCCGCTGGGTGCTGGCGGCCGGGGCACCGCCCCCTTCCCGCCGGGCGAGGAGCGGCTGTCGGCGGGCCGCGGGCTCCTCCCGGCGGCGGCCCAGATGCTGCTCTGCAGCGCGAGCCGCCTCCCGCCGCGGCCGGCGGGCTGCAGGCGCTGCGCCGGGCCGCGCGGGGTCGTAGGGCCTAGCCAGGGGCGGCGGGGAAGGCCTATGCCGGGCTGTTAGGGACAGCTGGGCCACCTTTTAGCGGTGGCTCCATAGCTCAGTGGTTAGAGCACTGGTCTTGTAAACCAGGGGTCGCGAGTTCGATCCTCGCTGGGGCCTTTAATTATGCTTTAGGTGCCCCTATCCCGGGGGCCCATGAGCAAAAAAAATAATTTTGGGGTATTTTGGTGGCGGAGGAGCTACAGTGGGCGGTGTGTGGGGGTATGGTAATGAAGGGGAACGGCTTGGAAACGAACACTTGATTAAACTTGTGTTAACAATAATGTTGGCCGCTGAGCTAACCCATGGGTTTGTGCCAGCTGTGGACTTGGGTGGAGCAGTGGGGGGATGGCAGAGTCAATGTGTGTACAGCTCGCATCACAATTTCCCTGATGGAAGCTTTGGCAAAATGCTGTTAAGGGGTTTAAAAGGAACAAATTGCCCCTGAGTGGAGAATAAACTGGACAGGATTATCTGACTCTTCACAGCTTGTCAGGCAAGCCGAGCTGTTAGTTTTATTTCCCTGCTGGAGGCTGGACAGAGGAGGTGTAATAATCCTTTGCGGGGTTTTTTGAGGTTTTGTTTTTGGGGGGGTGGGGTGGGGGTGGGGGTTGTTGTTGGGGGGTGTTGGGTTTTTTTTTCCTTTCCCCTTTTAAATATACAAAGAGATAGAAACCTCCACACAAATCCTCTTTTGCACCATGCTTTAAAAATATGCATTCGTTTTTTCACCATGAGGCCCAAAAAATGCTTGTATTTGTTGGGGTTCTTGCTCATAAGAGTTTGCTTGGAATGACTCCTTGTTTGCAGCATTGCCTCCCCATCCCATCTGGGAAAACAGTGCTTGGCTCTAATCTCAGTGTTACTAGTTGACTATCATCCTAGACAGTTCCTTGGTTTGGCAGTCCTCCCAGAGGCCTTGGGGCAGGTTCATGGAGGTGGTGATAAAACCAATCCCTCGAGAGGACGTTCAGAGTGAAAACAGGGAGCTGGGTTTCACCATGTGACCAATCAGAGCACTACATATGCCACAGATGGTCTCAAGAAGCAGACATGCGTGCTTCTAAAGGCTGCATTGTTTATTCTCATAGGCTCATCCAGAGCAAACGTTCAAGAACTGCCTCTGCAGCTTTCCGAGCAACAGCCCAGCGTAACTGATACCTGTGTTCAGGTATGGGGCTGTAACGTTGTAGCCGTAGAAAGGAAGATCATGCACGCAGCTCTTGGCTGCTGTGCTCTCCACATCCATTCACTGGTTTAGGAATAGGATTCAGCTATTCCTGTTTGTCTTAGCTGTGTATCTGACCTGCCACGGAGGCTTTTCTAAACGGCTGAGAGGTCGCTGCGTGTGCCGCTATAGCAGTTTGGAAGTGGGAGCGGGAGCTAAACCGCCTAGTGTTAGCATGCAGATTGCGCTTTCACTTCAGGCCGAACGAGCCCTGGGCACCCTGGATGCGGTGGTTACACAAGCGGCGGAGGGCGGCCGATACTGCCGGAGGCCTCCAGAGGGAGAGCCAGCTCCTCGGAGCGAGCGGGCCGCGCCGGCCGCGCTCTCGGCTGTCACCCCTCTCAGGCCAGCTGCAGCCGGGTCGCGGGAGCTCCTGAGAACTGGGCCCAAAGCGGGCGGTGTGGGTCTTAACAAGTAGAAAGGAGAGGGAGCCGGGATTAGTTAACGCACACGGGAGCATACGCCTCCTTTCACCCCGTCAGATTTGCGTTTGAAATCCCCTCAGCGGCAGGTGCTGCGTTGTGGGGCGGTAATGGACCCGGCCAGCCGCAGCACTACGAGGTGCCTGTGGTAGGAGCTTACGGCGAAAGCAGCCTCCACGGCTGCTGCTGCTGAGCACCCGCGGGCCTGGATGCAGGACCCGCAGTGCCGCTCGCATGCAGAGGAAGAGGCACTGCATTGGGTACTGCCTAAAATTCCGAGCTTTCCACTAACGTGGTTGGGATTCCATTTTTTCAAAGATATTTCTTTGCAAACAAACAGGGCCTATTTTCAGATGGCGAACTTAAGAGTCTTTTACAATTGTTCTACTGTCAAATTACACACAGCAGACCTAACCCAGCAGAAAGCTGCAGGCTCCTGCAGTGGGGGACAGAGACTGCGACCAGGCGTTATGCTGGCCCCTCGGTGAAAATGGCTGCTCCCAGGGCTGGGGGCAGTTAGTCTTGGTAAGGCACCACTGCATGTCCTGCTGGACCTGCCTGTTAGCTCTGCCCAGTGGCAGAAGCAACCATTATCGCCTTCCCTGCCCCCAGTGCACACGTGAATAGAAAGCAGATGTGCCCAGGCTTCCTTTACGCTGATTTTCCCTGCCTTTTCCAGACAGCATAGGATACTTCTATACCATTCCCTGATTCCAGCCAAGGACTTACCCCAAAATTACATTCCCATCTTCTGTAAGTGATGTCACCTGCACTCTGTTTCTTACTACAAAGGAAGCTTTATTAGTAGCTGTTGTTACTGAAGGTGATAACTACGACAAAACTTTGCTCAAAAAGCTGAGGTGATACTCTAGGTCTGGTGATAGTCATTGGCGAGATCATTAATAAATGTCTTCATGGTTTGTTTCTCCAGATTGTGGTAAGGGGCCTGGAGAGTACCAATTGCATTTTCATTCTGGACTGGTAGCATTCCAGGCATTCTGAGCGCATCTCAGAGATATTTATTATTATGTTTTTTTGAAGAAAATTTATACTCCTCTTGCTTAGTTCAACAGCAGGAGATCTTACAGAAGAGACTGTTTTCTTCACAAGTCTACTAATTTGCTTTCCAGATATGTAACAAAAATTGACATATCTAAGCATAGCTTATGGCAATGTGATATCATTTTTGACAATGGGAATAGGGAATCAGAGTCAATAATTTTTAATTTGGTTGAGCCAGCAGAGAAATTAAATATAAAATCTTTCAATATACCACATGCTTTAATGTTGTACAGATTCTGCTAAAACATCATACATTTCTAAAAAAACCCAATCTCTCATATCTAACTCCAAGCACTTTCAAAATCTAAGGATTAAAAAAAAGTCTACTTTTCTTTAGTCAGAAAAGAAGTGAAGAAATTCTGACTTATGTTTCTAGACTTTCTGCAAGTAAATAAGTTTGATGGCTCTGGATTTGTGCCAGTGAGATAAAGCCAAAAAGTGAAAGCTGAGACCTTTTTTTTCCTCACCTGATGCAATACAGCCATCAAGAAAGTAACTGACAACCATCAATGAACAGTGAAGACGTTTACTTGTAATAACCTGAGGTGTTAACAGTAACACTAAAAAGAAAAATATGTTTGTCTTCTAAAGATACTATTTTTAATCAGACATTGCTCTTTTAATTCTCTTCTGCTTGCTAAAACAACACAGAATTCCTTGAGCATAACAAGCTATCATGCTATCATGTCAGGCTCTTCCAGGGTGTTCCACACTTTGATGCCTGATCACTTATTTCACAAGTTTAATGTTCCTGTTAATTTGTGTAGAGTTCCTTTCATAGAGTGTTATTAAAAAAATTGCAAGAGTTGTTTGAAGGTGAGTAGGAAGAAGTTTGAACACCACAGACAGCAGCTATAATATTGACCCAGTTCTGTGTGTCCCGACCTCCAGATCAAGCTTCTCCTTGCCCCTGCTCCTTTGTCATTAAATCTCTCCCTTTTAAAAGAAAGCAATTAAAATACTGATGTTCAAGACTGGACACAGGCCAAATGCATCCCCAGATGAAGAGGGAGCTCAGTGTGTTGGGATTTTGAATGATGATGCAAGGCAATCTTCACAAGGGAGTAACAGTAGGTAAATCCACGCTTACTGGATCTCTTGGCAAGAGATCATATTTTGGAGCCAGTTAGCTATGAGTGGAAGGACAACTAATGAATCTGTTTGGCTTCTAGTATGGATGTTATTTGCTGTGCTGTCAGCATATGAATAAGGATGCTTTAAAAGAACAGAGGCCTCTTTGGTAATGAGAAAGTGCAGGTGAATTAAATTCTTCACTGTTTACCAGGAGAGTGACTGTTGTGTTTAAAGAAAAATAATGTTTTCTATATTTTCAGGGAATATTTCCTAACACTTGAATCACAGAAGGAAATCAACCAGGAATATCTTACTGCAACTCCCCAAGATATTTAACTAACTATCTGTGCAAGATGTGATACTAACTTTGCTTGCATTTTTATACTGATGTCTGTCTATAGGCTTTGATGGTGTGCTAAAGAGAGATGTTGCAGAGATAAAATATGGCCTTTTTACCATGCAGTTTATAATCCAGTGATGGGAACACCAGGTCCTGGCTGTACAGACTGAAGGTGCAGTACAAAACATTTGAACTTAATGAAATGCATAGAGCAGAAGGAAGAATCCTTTTAAAATCTTATTTGTGTGTAATTTATTGTGACTTGAAGGAGGATGAAAAAGAGCAAGAGAGTTTGAGTTTAGAAAGGATGAAGCACTGTTCATTTAGAATCTATGTATCTTACATATAGACAATTAATCCCTGCTGGCATCACTAAACCAAATGGATTCTTCAGGTTATTACAATCTTTCTTGCCTTCATGCAAGTAGAACTAGTCTTCAGGACAAGGTGAAGCTGGAATAAAATTTAGAAACGTAACCCTAAATTTGGAAAACCAAAATGACAGTTTGTCTTTTTTGCCTGTTTCTCTGTGACTGGCTCTCTAAATGTATCCAGTTGCATCTTACTTTAATGTGAACATAAATTAATCTGGAGACTGTAAATGGAGAATTTATGCCTTAAAATAAGGTTATTTTCAACTGTGTCCATCTCTATTCAAAGCAAAGAGGCTGCTCTGCTGACAACAGAACAGGCAGAATGTTGCCTAATGCTGCATGTATCTGACTGCCCATCTGGCTATATCTGATTACCTCTCAGACAGACCCGGTGCATAGGCTTCTCACAAGCAAAGCACGTTCTTTGCTTCTGAAGATAAACAGAGGAGTTATTCCTTTTGGTCACCAAGCTACAGGCTATTTTTGGACAACAATGCTCTTGCTTGTAATCCCCCTGCTGTGATTGTGAGACTTGCAAATAACCCTGGTACCCATACATATAAACAGTTTCAAATCACGTGATATATTCCCTCCTGAAAAGAGGCTACAAATATGTCTCCTTGGTCCTTTAAGAGGCCTGGTATTGTTGATTACATCACCATAGCACGAGCTTTAATCCATACCAAATGCCATTTGTAATAGAAATTAATAAAGGGCAAACCCACAAGGATATTTCTGCATGTAGCAGCTGTATTGAGACAATAGTCTCTACCAACATGCTAATATTTGTTTAGCTTGATAAAATACACCATTGAAAAGCTATTCTGTTGAACTATGCAATAAAGAGACCATAATTTAAACACGAACATATCTTCCTGTAGAGGCTTCCTCAAGACAAGGATGTGGTTTCTATGCTTAATTTTTATTGAAAGTACTGTATTATAAATTAAACTAAATAACATGAGAAAGTTTTAATCTCAGAATGCTGAAGTGTAATCCATGAGAGACTTCCCTTGTAGATTAGAAATTCCTCAGTGATTTATAACTTTATAAGCACTGAGTAACTTGATTATCACTTTTTCTTTGGGCTTGTCATTTTAGAATTATCTGTGTGAGAACTTGGGATGTGCATGTTTAATTTGCAGCAAGATAAATGCAGTTACTACTTGTAACTTGTTTTATTCTGGAAGCTAGATGAAAAAATCCCCAAGAATTCCTAGGATCATAGAAATGGCTACATGAAAAGTATCTACCATATTTGCAAAGTGGGCTTCCATGAAGATTATGAATAGCTGGAAGAGTAACAACATGACCTTCAATATAGAAAGGGCTCTTCTTAAATCTTGGATTTGCAAAGGAACAGTAGTATTTGCATCTAGCTATCATTATGTGTTTTGTATTCATTGTTTGTCTTATACATTGTTCACCGCTTTTTGATAATTAGTTAAACTGTAAACGTTTTCAGTGAATTGGAAAGAGTTTTGCTTTCTGGTACAAAGAGCCCTGCCTTTGGCAACATACCCTGCCAGTTGGCAGACTACTAAAGCAGTTATTCCTGCTTCTTTTATGTTTTGAACAAAAGGGATTTTTTTTCCTCTGTTTTTAATACTTTTCCTTATATTTAACAAGTTTCCTGGGCTCTGCAGGTCTCTTCTCCTGTGAGGCTGATGGAAATGCTGATACATTTGGGTCCTCTTTCAATTAATAATAGCAACTGTTATTCAATGTAGAACTTCAAAAATTACAATCACAGTGCATGTTACAGCAGATCTCCAGGTCAGTCAGATATCTGTGTGCCAACAGAGTATTCAGCTTGCAAAGAAGGGCCATCTGAGGCTACTAGATTTTTTTTTTAACTAGACAGACTGGATTTATTGGTGGAGGGAAAAAAAGCTTGTTCAGCTGTTATAATTAACTGCTTCATAACTGCAGACTCCTTACCAGTAGAACAGTGGGAGCAAAAGTAGAAAGCATTGTCATGACTGCTCTGAAACCATCTGGTTGCCCCTTGAAAATATTTCTGCTGGGTGCTGGCTTGAGCAGTGTGTCCCTGCTGCCTGCTCTGTATACTCAGAGGAGAAACATGTCTGCTTTCTTTTCAAAACTCAGACCACATTTCAGAGGCTCTGTGATAACTTTTGTGTTGCAACAAGTGCAGTAACACCTGAATAAGCTGTAATTTGCCTATGTTAGGTACCAGTATCTGGGAAAATGAAGCAATCTGGACTTCAGGAGCTTGCTATCTGGGTCAGTGTCCACCACCATGGACTGTTTTTTTCAGCCCAAGCTAAGCCTGTCATACTTTGCTCCAGCTGTACCTTTTGGCAGGTTTTTGGAAGCTTGAACTCACTGGGTCTAACAAGCTGCCTGTCAGCCTGAGGTGGCCCTTCTGGGCTTTGGTGAAGCAGTGTGCTTGTTCCAAATTTGAGCCAGGAAGAATTCAAAGATGTGGATCTTGTGGATGATAAAACAGTTAGTGTTTATTGTAGCGCTTGAGACCTGAGTCAGAATGGTAGCAGAGATGTAACTGGAGACAGTGTGCTAGCTGTGGCATACTGCAACACCACTGCTGCTTGCTTAGCTTAAAAATGTCAGTCAGCCAGTAAGTTCAGTGAAGCTTTTCAAAACATTGCCTGTGAGGTTATTATAATTAAAGTGCTAACACAAATAGCCCACATTCTAAGTTCTGAGTAGCAGAGAAGAAAACAAAGGGCTGAGTCTAAACCGGATAGAAACTTCAGATAATCCCTTGACATTAGAATCAGGGATTTTTAATGCCTAGTGTTCACCGCAATTTTCATCTCTGACCCATTCTGCATAGCTTTCTTAGCATGTCTGCTCAATTCACCTTCACCCAGCTGATGCAAAAGCAGTGTACTGGAGTATTACAGGTGTCCCTCAGAAACTGGAACTGTTAACAGTATACAGCCCAACATAGCACAGACAGGCTGTGTTCCAGCTGTGCTTCAGGGATGAGGGGACTTGCTGTGCAGCTGTGCAGAGGAATTAGTGACTGCACTCAAGCACAGCAGCATCAATCATGAAGAATCAATTCTTGCTCCTCCCCTTAGAGCTGCAAAGTGCCAGGGGCCAGCTGCCCTCAAACAGAGTTGATAAACACATCTGAGGAAATGTCAGACTGGTTCAGGCAAACCTAGTATGCCTAAACCACCACTGACAGCAGCCTGTATCTCATCCAGCCTTCAGTGATGTTGCTATAACAGCTGAAGCCTCTGATCCAGCATGTCTTTTATCCATTTATCCATCCTCCCTTGGGCTTTCCACATATTCTTGCTCTCTTGGCTTCATGCAGCTTCTACCCTTCATTTGCATTTATCTCTTAGTGTTCTGATCTGCTTTTTAAAAGGCAATCCTTAATTTATATCTCTTTGTTGCTTAACCTCGCTGCAAAAGCCCTTAGATTGCTTTTTTCAACACACTCTCACAGTCAAGTTAATTTTTATCTTTTTAAAGATATATTTTCCTGTGATTTTTTGCAAGACATTAATGTTCTACTACTCCAGCATTTCCAATGTCATTTAATATTCCAATTTTTTTTCTTCTTTCTCAGGGGTTCAATTTCCTTTTGGCTAAGAAAGAGAATCTAGGTGAAGATGTAATGCAGCTGGACAATTAGCCACTAAAAATAGTTTGCTAAAGGTCTAGGCAATACAGAGAACTCTATAAATATCAGTTTTGCAGACGATGGGGATTCAGGCTGAATAGTTTGCTTAATCCTCAGTGCTCTGCTAGATGATTTACCAAGGATTCTTTTTAATAAACTTTCCTGAAGCAACTCCTGCTATCAACAATCCCCAGATTCCTTAATACAGCTGCCCACTATGGCCTACAAAGTTTAAGTCAGAAATAAAATCCAAAAATAAGATTATGGTGACGTATTATTTTGTCTCATAAAAGTTATGTCATATCTGTTTGAGTCAAAAGGACATTGGCATCAGTTATTTCATAGTAATTGAATTAAAGTCCTGTAACTGAGTAGGAAAATTAAAGTCCACTGGGATGGGACTGGGTTACTGGAATTTGAGACCTACTTCATTCAGCCTCTTGGTTCAATGTATTTCATTTAAATGAAAGCAAGGTCAATTCACGTATATTTTCTGCTCCATGGCAGCCTCTTCAGTCAGCATTTTACCCCTACCTATCACACAGCTTCCACTGACTTCATCCTGAGGAAGTGCTGTCTGGACACACTGGAGAGCTGGGCAAAGGGGAACCTAATGAGGTTCAACAAGGATAAGTGCAGAGTCCTTCATCTGGAAAGGAATAATAAACTGCACCAGTACATGTTAGGAGGTGATCTGCTAGAAGAGAGCAGCCCCATGGAGAAGGTCTGGAAGTCCTGGTGGATAACAAATTATCCATGGGCCAGCTATGTGCCCTTGTGGCCAAGAAGGCCAGTGGAATCCTGGGGTGCATTAAAAGGAGTGGGTCCAGCAGATCAAGAAAGATTCTCCTCTCCCTCTGCTCTGCCCCGGTGAGACCTCACCTGGAATGTTGCATCCAGTTTTGGGTTCCCCAGTTCGAGAGGAACAGGGATCTACTTGAGAGAGTCACACAGAGGGCTACGAGGACGATTAAGGGACAGGAGCACATGCCCCATGAGGAGAGGCTGAGAGACCTGGGGCTTTTTAGTCTGGAGAAGAGAAGACTGAGAGGGGATTTAATAAATATTTATAAAAGGGGCAATAGATATAACTACAGCACAGGAGGTTCCATCTCAACATACGGAGGAACTTCTTCACTGTGAGGCTCACAGAGCACTGGAACAGCCTCCCCAGAGAGGTTGTGGAGTCTCCTCTGGAGACTTTCAAGACCCATCTGGATGCATTCCTGTGTGACCTGAGATAGATTCTATGGTCCTGCTCTGGCAGGGGAGTTGGACTTCATGATCTCCTGAGGTCCCTTCCAACCCCTAACATCCTGTGATACTGTGATGCTAACTAAGGACTTCTGTATTCGGTTCTGAGTGCAGGTTCATCAGTCTGTATATAAAAAGTGCATGGATAAAAGGAACTGTATTGACACAGAATGTCAGTGACGTGCAAGACTAAGAGTGGGAATTACACTGCGAGTTCTGCAAAATCTCTATGTTTAATGGTAAATGAAAAGTTACAGCTTTTAAACTTGTAATAGCAGAGTGGAAAGTCACTAAGTCCCGTTCTAGGCAGTGCCCAGTTTTGGTTATTACATACCCTGAATTTCTGAGATGTGGTTTTGACAAAGCTGCTGCTACGGGTAACAAAAATTAGTAATTGGTTAAACTGTTGTTTCCTGGGTAAATCAAGGTTATTGTATGTATTCTTAATTAATTCATTACCTTCCCATGCACAATCATTTTGACTTCACTTAATACTGCCCCCCAACTTTCTCTAATTTTTGTGTAAAAAACCCAAAAAACCACCGAAAAGTCCCTCAGAATATTTCCTTGCCTCTCTTTTCAGCTCCTACAACACAAAATGCTTTCTAAGGTCTGTTGGGACAGGTTGGACTTGATGATCCTTGGGGTCTCTTCCAACCTTGGTTATACTGTGATACTGTGATACTGTGATACTAATGCTGGCATTGAAAGCAGGGCTAGCTGAAAGAAGCCCTGAAAATGTTTCTGATCTATTCTGATATATTTCAGTTAGCACCAAAGAGTTTTGTGATAGCAAAAAGTCATGGTGAGAAAACAAAGAAAATGAAACCTTGCAGACACTGAGAGGTAGTTTTTACTTTTTCCTGACACTCGCAAACCACAGTAACAATGCAGCGTGGCAGCTAATGCAAAGAATGATCAGACCTATTATCTTGATAAAGCTTACCTATTGAAAAAATAGTGAAGGATGTAATTGCACTCATTGTTAGCTGCATTTCAAATTATTATCTGTGACAATAAAATTATTAGCAGTTAAGCTTTAAAAAGCCAGTCAACTAATTAGTTCAAGAGAACTATTCAAAACACTGTCCCCAAGGTTATTATAATTAAATTCCTAATATACATAGCCTATATTTCAAACTTAAATTCTAGTGTAACTTCCTCCATACAAATTTGCAAATGCTAGGACAGTGAAATACTGCAGAGTAGACCAGAAGTTCTCTCATCCTAAAGTTGATGAAAGAATTAATTGAAATTTTAGTCAGTCACAAGAATCATCTGAGGCTGGGTGGGCAAAGAAAAGTAAATACTGCAGAGGACTCCGTTGAATCCTGAGATCAGATACACAATCACACTAGCAAGTTTCTGAGCTGCAAATCATTCCTAATAAGGTCTTAGTGGTGATATCAACAATAGTGAACTCTCTAGTTCCTCAGGGGTGCATCTATTATTACCTTGACATTCAGAGAGTCCACACAGCAGAGTGGAAAAAAGCCCTTCATCCCCTCTATTAACGTGTAGTACAAATACTCGCAAACTCCTTGTACATTGAAGTTTCTGTCATTGCTGCCAATGAATGGGAGACATTCATTGCTGTGGGATGGAGATCATCCATGATAGGGAGGAAACATCAGAAAAGATTTCTACATAGTGCTGGAAGTAGACCTTTTCCCCTTGACCACCTGACTGCTTTCTAATATCTGATGAACTACTGCCTCTTCTACTAAAGTTCCTTTCTAGCTAAGAATGCTTTTGACTGAATGATAACTTGGCATGGCAGTCTTAGGCTCTTGTCATTACCCTTCTACTCCAAGCCCCACAGAACAAATGCTATTTTATGCAAAGTTGTTTTGCTAATGTAGGTGGTACTACTTTGATGGGGATGAAGAAGCAAATTTGGTAACACACTTTGCTTTTGACGCAAGGATAATGAATGTGGCCTGTAGTTTGGACTTCTGATGAAGATTCCTCCATTCCCTCTTCTCCACCCTCATCAACTTGAGGGCAGGAATATAAGAAGGCAAAGATGTCATAACGCTTGCTGTTTGACATGGGTCAGTTATCTGCCACTACACCTTTGTCTTAACTTGCTAATCACAGGCATTCTGCCCTTGTACTGTATGCCTTTCGGTGCAATCTTACATCTCTTTTGAGTTTCCCCTGCAGACAAGCCCTTAGGTGACTCTTGCTAATAACCTCATTTCTGTAATGCCACAAAGTCCACAAGCAAAACCTATAGATCAGTTTCTACTTGAAGTTCAATCAGATAAAGTAAGATATAATTTAAAACCCTCCTGAGGGAGAGATTAGTCTTGCATGGTCTAGTAGCTGTCCCTGACCTTGCTTTTTGAAAGAAAATGACCCATAGGAAAGCTGATAGGAAAAAAAAAGAAAAAGAAGTTAGCCACAGAATATTTATTATTAAAGTTGTATTTTTACTTCATGGTAAGAACAGAGCCTATTACTTGATCTCCTGTTTTTAAAGACAAGAAAGCAACAACCTTAACTGCTTTTACTAGTAAAGGACTATTATTATATACTAATAAAGAAATCTAGAGAAGTTCAGGAAAGATATACAAAAATATAGTGAACTGAATTCAGATGTAATACAGGACTTAAGCACATGTGATCCAATCCAGTGTGATCCAGTCCAATGTGATCCAATTAACTATGGCAGCCTGTCAACTAAAGTTACTAAAGGGAAATGCATGGATGCCTCAATTGCTCAGTTAATTTCTCAGTTCATGTATCTCGGCTGATGAAGCAGTAACTTAGGACTATAAGTAACATATTGATACTCCTTGTAAACGAATGTACATCTCTTTATAAACAAACATGCAAAATAATTCATATTGTGTATTAAATCCCATTCCTCCCGAATTATATGTTTTAAGGGAATTTTGTATATATAAAAATTAAGGACTTGTAGTTAATAACCTGAAAGTATCAATGCAGTCACTGTGAATTAGTATAAATATATTATGGTACAATCTCTGAATCTGAATATTTTGATAAAATTGTAGATAGTTCAAATTATAAAGAGTCAAGACCAGCTGGATGAATTTATATGGGCATGTGTCTTTTCCATCTGGGACTAAATATTACCAGACATTCATCATGATGCTGGTAAACCAGACTGAAAATGTTTGATGTACCTCTAGGATATGAGATAGGTATTTGTCTCCTTCCATTCTGCTGATGTGCTGAACAGGGTGCTCTTTGAAGTGCTCTCTCAGAGAAGTATTTTTTTCTGCCTGCTAATGTCATAGGATCTTCAGGCCAAAGGGTACCCGAGAAGAGAAACTCAAGCATAGACAGAGGCTGCAGTGAAGTAATGCAATACTAACACTATTGGCTAGGAATACTTGAGTTCACAGACAGAGGTAAAACTGCTAATTGTATTAACAGTTGCTGACAGTCCCAGTCACAGGAATTTAATTGTGGCCTCTTCCCTCTGCACTGACAGCACCAGTCATCCTGCATAGGCAGAGAACTTGCTGAGCAGCAGCTCTTCCACAGAGATGTTTTAGTGCTTCCAGACAAAATATTTACCTCAGGTTCCATCACTTTGTTCTGTGATAAGCACAGGTAGGGTCTGGCACAGGGGGTCTGGCACTTGCCCTGCACAGGGCTGCTCTCACTTCTGGCTAGAAATCACACCTTCCCATTACAGATGTGCTGAGAGCAGAAGCTCCAAAGCGCAAAGGATTTCAGTATATGAAAACCTGGTGTAATTTCAAACTGGAGAATACCATTGATTATTCCTTGAAGAGGCTTTCTACCCTGCCACCAGCTGACAGCCTTATTTTAAGGTGGTATAACAGAGACCACATTCCCTGAGTCTGCATGTGGAGAAGGTTATCTGAGATGGCAACAAAACAATTCCACTAAACTGAACATCCATTTCCTCTACTACTTTCCTCCATTCAAAAAGGCAAGTTATTCTGAAAAGCCAAGTTATTCACTTGGTAAGAAGTTAGCTTTGTTTAACACACTTTAATTGCATAAAGACAAGCTATCTCTGTCTTACCATGTTTATGTCTCCAGACGCTTATACAAGGACTGCTTCACATTTTATGGTGGTATCTTTTCAGGTATTAGGGTGACTAGCCTACAGTTTTGGAGCTTCTCCTTTTCCCTTTCTGTGGAAGAGCATTGAGTTGCTCTTACCTGTCCTTTGTTTGTCCTCAGAGTAGTTCAGATCAGTTCAGTAGTTCAGTTAATCTTCTATGGTGAATTTCAGCAGGCTCCATTATCATGCACACCTCTCTCCGGTAGATATCTACTGTCTTTTCTAAGTTTTACTGGTGTTCCAGATCACTGAAATGTATTAAGACTCTGGTCACAACTGTTTAGGGTTTTTTTTCAGGGGGGTGTGGGGGTGTGGTTTTTTGTTTGTTGGGGGGGGTTGGTTTGGTTTGGCTTGGTTTGGTTGGTTGGTTTGTTTTCATGTAGGTTTAGGCTCTGAGCACTTTATCCTTTCACATTCCTTCATACATTTTTCACCATTCCTGCTTAAGACCAGTGCAATGCTCTCCATCTTTTATCTCAAACGTATTTATAAAAGCTTTTCTCACTGCCTTTTATGTTCTTTGCTGGTTGCAGCTCATTTTACGCCTCAGATTTTCTGATGCTATCTGAAAATCACTTTAGTGAGCATCTGTGTTTCCACTTTTAAACAATGAATTTTTGATTTTTAAGTTATTAGCAAGCTTTTGATGTTCTTGATATAGAGCATTTACAATACTTATCTCTCCTCTGCAGAGGGTTAACCTGCTATTGTTTTAATATAGAACACTGCTGTATTATATTCCAAAAATGTCAAAAGGATGTCTCAACATTGGATGAGCTTATTTTTTTCCTTTTTATTCTATACAAAAGAAATCATAGCAAATTTATCTCATTTCAGAAGAATTTGGGTTTTGACAGGCTGCATATAAGATGAAATAAGATTTCATTAAGCCTGCTATATTAATAACAGTGTTTCAAAAATGGACAACATCCCCAGGAATAGGAGCGAAGAAGGAGAAAATAAAAATGGACTGAATATATCTAACACGGCTAGAACATTGCTCCATTACAGCAATCCTGTTGAAGACTTACCGGCAGTAGAGATCTGGCAAAGAAAGCCCTTTTTGCCTTCTGCAGGGTATAAGTGCATGTGGGGGATCCATATCAAAGAACAAGCATGCAGCCTTAAGGCCATTTCCATGGGGAACACAGATCTTTAGTACTGTGGTACCAGATGGCAGAACTGTAAAACTTTCTCTAAATGCCACAGTTATACCTGGTTTCTAGATGAACTGTATACCTTTTTCCTGGACGAGTTAGGATTTTTGTTTCTAGCTAAGTGGCGAAGTTTCTTGGGTGAAGACCATCCAACTAAGAACAAATTAGTCACTGAGAACTGTCAAAATAGTGTAAAATGCTTTGTTAGCAACAGTAGAGCTGAAGCCCAGTAGATGTATATCTGACTTTTGCATATTAATTGTCTTTGGAAATCTGTCTTTCTATTCTTTATTTCTCTACTTCAATAAACTGTAAATTTACTTTGTTATAATCTCTGTTAGATCCCTGTTCTGGAGGTTCACTCTTGATGCTGAACTCAACCACAGTGATGAAGCAGTCAAAGGATCTGACCCACAATAAACTAGTTTGGAATGGCAGACTGTTTGCTTATTTGCTTTTCTTTGAAAATGTAGAGTTCCACAGTCCAGCTCTCCTCAGCCCCAAGACCTGTGATAGATTCCCCAGCTAAGGATATCCTCCCACAGACCACCTCCGTCCCCACCTTCATAGATACTCTGATTTATAATTACATCTTTCAAAGGTTATAAAAGTTTCATTGTTTTGCACATCTTTGTAAAGGCTCTTTTAAAGTCAGTCCAATTTCCTAGATACAGTGTGTGAGATGTACAGCTCTGAAAAAAAACTCATGGCCAAAACCTGCAAAATCACCTTTTGATGCCTTAACTGAGAGGACTTCTAATTGTAGTAAGAGTCTTCCTCAATTTATAGCCTTTCTATTTCTTTGGCCAACTACAGAAGTTTGTTTCAGACTGATTTCCCTGAGGTTCTTCTCTCCACTCTGCCACTTGCAGTTGTCTGTGATGGTTACAGCAGATATGTATCATTAGCAAATAGTAGCGTTTGGCAGGCTTGCCTTCACTCTCCTGCGAGGGCAGTTACATTGTCAGCAGCAGTACATCAGACTTCTTGGATTTCACAGCAGACTCCAAGACACATTGTTCAGCTCATCCAAATGAGTTGTGTGATCCAACTGGATCCAGTCTTCTTGGAAGAGCAGACCCTATGGCTCGTTCTGGTGGCTGGGAAGGGGTGAATGCCATTGTTTCATTCTGCTGCTGACACTATCTACCGCCTAGGAGGTGTGTTATGGGGTGCTCCAACCCCCCTTCCCCAACTCCATCAGCGGAGGTTTGATGGGGGAAGATAAAGGCGCGAAATTGCCTTCCAAGACGCGAAATTGCCTTCCCCTCCCCCTGGGGGACAGGTAACAAGGCGCCATTCTTCCCGCCGGGAGCTGAAGCCCCTCACGTGTGTTCACCCGTGTGGGGAGGCCCGCGCTGGGATTTGGAACTGTGACTGCCTGGGTTCCTCCCGTCCAGTATATAGTGGCACTGGACACATTGTCTAGGAAAAGCTTAGCGTGACCAGAAAGCGGTCTGGGCTCTCATGTTTGCTCTCATTTTTTGATCAGTTTTGGCGCTCATTTTTGGGCTCGCTCTGCTCTCGCTCTGCATTCGTGGCGAAATTGGAGAGATCAGCACTCGGACCTGGCTTCTCCCCGGCTCTGCCTACCCTGGGGTCCTGCTCCCTGCCTGCTGCTGGAGTGACCCTGCCTGCCGTAGAACTGCGGCTGTTGGCTGGAACAGGCTGGCAGTGAGGCTTCCCTTGCACTGCTCGGACAGTGCTGCTCCGCGAGTCTTGCCTCGTGGCAGCTGTGTCCAAGGACACTTTGATTTTGGCGGGTGCCTTTTCCTTTGGATTTGTGCCGCCTTATCCACGCATTGGATTATAAGCTTACGGTTGTGGAGCCTGCCGCTGAAGAGAGACCTAGGGACTATCTCCAAATTCCTGCTCCGCCCTCGTGAGTACAACCGGCATTCTCTTCGGCTTTCCCTAAGGTCCCGGCTGGCTTCTGATTTTGTAAGTGGGAGGAAGCTATTTTGTGGCTTAGCCTCTTCCATCTTCTGAGTTCTCTAAATTGTACTAAAGTTGCCCGTAAGCATCCTGGTAGAATTCGTGACCGAATAGAACCTGTAAATAAAATCTAACTAGTTTGTACATAATTTGGGGGAGTGGTTTTCAGGAAAAATATAGATAACTATTTTTATAATACTTGCCTTGTTAATTTAATCCCAGTCAAAACAAGGTGACAGAAGAAAGGTAATATACAAGTACACTTGTGCTGTGTGGCTTGGCAGAACAAGAGGACACAGTCTCAAGCTGCGCCAGGGGAAGTTTAGGCTCGAGGTGAGGAGAAAATTCTTCACTGAGAGAGTCAGTCGTCATTGGAATGGGCTGCCCAGGGAGGTGGTGGAGTCACCGTCCCTGGAGGTGTTCAGGAGGGGATTGGACGTGGCACTTGGTGCCAGGGTCTAGTCATGAGGTCTGTGGTGAGAGGTTGGCCTCGATGATCTTTGAGGTCTCTTCCAACCTTGGTGATACTGTGATACTGAGAACAGAATGGTGTCAAGGGCCTGGGGCAAGGCACTTTTGAAAGCTGTGGCAGTGGAGAGCAGACCACCCAGAACAAGCTCATATGAGTTAATTCTCCTTACAGGCTATGCACAGTCAATGAGCCAAAGGTGGAGGCCTTCTGATGTAATCAGAAGTTTAGAGTAACAAAAATAAGTAAGGTTATAGACATATGAAGAGTTGATAAAGTCAGACTAGGTTTGTACAGATAGCTGAGGCTGTCAGGGGACAGCCACTATATGTCAGTCACTATATGACTGACACAAAGCAAAGCAATTTTTTTTTCATGGAGAATCAGTTACTTGAGTAAAAAAACCCCAAACCTTCAATTAAAAATAAATAAATTAAAACTCCCATGATAAATAAATCTCAAAAATAAATACACCTCACAAAGAATGTTATGTTGCTAACAGTAATCAGAATTAACATTTCTTAACATCTGAAAATACTTGTACGACCAAGATATGAGCAGTAAACATTAATGATGTCTGGTACTGTTAATTCTCCAATGTGTTTGTTTTGTGGCTTCTATCTGCAAAACCACAGAATTAGTAGAGAAGAGGTATTCTCAGACAGCCCGGTGTGGTGGTACACAGCAAGTAGCATCGATGTGATCAGTGCTTTGCTTCCTGCAGTTTTAACAAGGCACTCGGACTCAGGTTTTGATAGGTCACTTCTGAGAGCATTTGGGTTTTATTCAGGGACTCAGCTTTGCCTCATGCTTTGCACATACTCTTGAGGCAAACTGACATTTGACACAGCTCATGGTCTGGTGTGTCTTAGCTCAGAATTTCAAACCAGCTGTGTCTGGGCTCACTGCTGAAAGCAGCTGATGATATCAGACTGCCTTATAGTTTAGGCCAGATGGAACTCAGATGAGATTCTTAAAACAGCTGGCATCTCAATAGAAATAATTCTTACAGCTAATCAGAAAAAGCTCAAAAGGTCAAATTATAAAATAAATACAGGAACAATCTGAATCTTTTGCATTTCTCTGACTGAAGCTGGTCAGAGCCATATGTTTCTGTAAGTAATGGTCAGTCTTGATTTAAGAAATACAAGGTCTCACTGCTCTTGATAATTATCTGGTTTTGTAGATGGTTGACTTTTCTTGTAATTATGCTTCCTTATTTTCTATGAGAGTTGAGCTATGGCTGCTAATGCTGTTTAGTGAAATGCTGTCAAATTATTTGTGTGCCTCTGACAAACACTGCCTTGTGCTGACACTGAGATGCTCTTCCCAGGCACCAAATAGTCTCCATTCTTTGGTGGTTGAGCACTTTCAGCTAATTGTGATGGTACACTGATATCCCCGATCTGTGATTGGAGGTTAGCAAAATGAAGACAAGCATTTTGGACATGGTTAGATTAAATACAATGGGTAGACTATGCCATGTAATAGTATTTCTAATTTAAACATTGTAGTATGAGTCTCCACTGGCTATTGAAAGTCAGCAGCAGAAAACATGAACAATATGTGGTCTGTCTTTTCCTGACAGGAGCCCATCAGTTCTCTATAGATCCGTATTGTTCATCATGGATAGAGCTGCTCAAAATGAAGCTGTGCAGTTGCTATGTAATAAACCCATAGCAGTTCTATTAAGCATATAGATATTTAATGTGAGTGGAACCTACTACTTCCTTGCTTACAAATTTCAAAGTCTCTTTTCACTGTAAAAAGTACGTATAATGAGCTTTAAATCTGATGCTGTTGCTGCCACTCAGTTTGGTGCTGGATTCATTGTTCTCAAGTGCTGAGTGAAGGGAACAAGAAATAGAGACTGACCTCCAAAATCTTCTTCATGATTTATATATCGACTCTGTATTCCCTTAGTGATCACTAAATTTCCCAGGAAAAAAAAAAAGGCTTCAAATGGGTTTTGTCATTTGAGAAGAACCAAAGGATTGTCTGACTTGTTTGTTTTCCCCTCACTTTGGAACTTCTGGAGCTGATTTATTACTTTTTAAAAAAAATAATTATTTTGTAGCTGTTATTAGCTGATTAGCCTTGATTGTGTTGGAAAGAACTGTGAGATTTTTCACCACACAGCTTATCTTCAAGATTTTGGTTCTTTTTTTATATATAACGCAAGCTGATAAGAACTGAAGTGGAAAGGAAGGAAAATGATGAGTGTGGAATTAAAAAATTGCTTATTAGATTCCCTTTGCAGAGTAAGCTGAAATAATGTTGAAAGGGCATTTAAAGAAACATGAAATAGGAATGTGGAAAAGTATTTTGTTCTTGAGTTCTTTTTGACTCAAATGGAGAAACAAGGAAGAAAACTTGTTTATAGGTTACAAAGACAGGATTTTCCCTGCTATGCATTTTCCTGGTTTTTTTTTTTAATTGAAAATAGCCAGAAAATAATGCTGAGCAACTGAAAGGGAGGGAATTACTTGTATTGTTTGAAAACACGGTGGGGTTTTGTGTTACCTGTTGTTGCAACACATCTTCTCAAACAGTAAACAGGTAGTTGGCAGAAAAAGGTCTAATCATTGTTTTCACTGTTAAAGGACCAATGTTCCTCCCCATGAAGGAAATGCTGAAGAATCTCCCCCAGTGGGGACAGATAGTAGCTGACATCTTGATATGTTCAAAGTGGCAATAATACCTAATACTTTACTTCCATTTGCTGGGGGAAAAATATAGTCTCCATTATTCTGTCTTTCACACTTACACATTTTAAAAAGGAATCAAATAATTGTTTCTTCTTTGCAAATCAGTATAAAAAGTGTGTACTATTCATATCAAAATTACAGCTCTTTACCTGGCTTTTTCTGCTTTCTTTCAACATGCATTAAGTGGACTGAAATATGCTCACTGGGCCTGGATTGTTGTTAGGTATTTCTAAGTAAACAAGGTCAGATATGTTTAGCAATTAATTAAGAGGTACTTAAAAAAAAAATGTAGGATGCTGTTAAAGCTTTACTCATGTTGTAGTTTAGTAAGTGGAGTGCCAGTTCTGCAGAATATTGATAGGAGCGAGGTGAGGTCACTAATGGTAGGGTGTGGATGAGCACAGAGGCTCTACTTCTCTTTCTCTAAGAACAGAGCCGTTATGATGGGCCTCGATGTGTGGCCCCATTTCTAATTTGTGGAATTCTGTCCTGCTTGACTATACTTCCTGCTATTTCAGTGGTGTTTTCCCTACCATGTAGTTCCCTGTAGAGTGGCATGATGAGCATTTAAATGGACTGTTGCCTTGCATGTCTGTGGAAGCAACAAGCTAGTTAGATGATGTAACTTCTGAATTTATAAAGTATACAGGAATAATTTGTGAGTGTGAAGCTCTCAAGCATCATAAACAATTTTGCAGTTTTTTGGAACCTGACATCTTTGATGCAATTACGTTCGTTTACACAAGGTATCTACAAAATAGTGTTTCTCTCAATTAGTCTTTGCTCACAGTTCCAAGTTATTCAAATAGCACTTTGTCACAAAACTATATTTCTAGACATTCTAGACTTTTCTTGGGGTGATAACTCTGATCAGTTTGTTTCTCTGCTGAATTGTATAACACTGTTGTTGTTCCTCTTCTTGAATTCCACTACTTCTCCAGCCTCTGCTAAAGCGCAGAAACTGTTCTCCTGCATAATTCCATTTACTGACCAGACTTCTTTAGGCAATTATTCATATTTTTAGTTTTAAGATAGGTGGTTTTTTTTCCTTAGATTTATTCCAAATGATGCATGAGTTATATTTCTAATTTTTCTTGAGGCTGATTATAATCTGTACTCTATCCAACGGGGGAGGGAGAATTGTCTTGTAAAATGCAAGATACTAATTTTTTCTCTACTGGCTTCTTAGATATGCTTAAACTGCTGCAAGTAAGCAATATTCTTCCCTTCCACCCACTCCCATACTCTTTTCTCTCCCCTCCCTTACTAACATTAGGCTTCTTCCTCTGCAGCATGTAAGCTCAGTTCACATCTCAGTGGTTGTGAGCAGCTTCAGGCCTTTATAGTGTCTGACAGTGAAAGCACTGCATAGCCTCCCAAACAGCCTGCACATACAGTGGCCAGTCAAGCTGTGACAGCGCTGGTATTTTCAACATTGTCAGCAAATGCTGGGCAGCACTTCTTCACTGTTTGTGAGAGAGAGTTAAATTGTTCCCCAGCTCTATAAGCTGTTGCAAAATCAACTGACTTGCCACTCTGGGTGTAGAATTCTTATCAATGTGAAAGAAGGCTGAAGTGTATAAGCCTAAGAAACAGTCTAAGCCCTCTAAGGGAGCTTGTGTAAATAAAAGTAATCTAAAACATTTTCTGAAGATCTGTCTGTAACCTAATGTCTCATCTGTTTTAATATTCATCAGTAGGTGAAGCCATTTTCCTGTGGACTTTGAGCAGTTAGGGAAGCTTAGCCTGTGCAAGCAGCAAGGCTGTAGTGAACTACTGGCCATCAAAAAGATTTAAGTTGCTTTAAATAGACTTGTAGGAATCTGAAATACTTTAATCGCCTAGCTTGCAGCAAAGCATTTGCAGTGTCTGGATTTATTTATATTCTCCTCACAACCTCTGGAGCAAGAGATAATGGCTGATAACATTTCCTTCTACCCCACTAACTTTCTGTAATTATTGTACAAAGATTTCTGGATGTGTCCCTGGACTTAAAGGATGGTGACAGGGCTGCCTGTGCAGAACAGAAGATCTATTTACTACAGTAAATAGGAATTGAAGAGTACAGATTAGATACATATTTTATGGATAAGCAATATGTGGAAAACAATTATTGTTGTGAAAGAGTAGGTGGTTCATTAAATTTTAAAGTCAAGGAATTTGAAACTCTCCACTAGCTACAGCAGATTTATCCTGGCCTTGGACAAGGGTAATGGTGGAGTAGAACTCTCTTTGCCATGAGAAGGGAAGCAATTATGTAACAACTACATATTTAGTATTCCCTCCTTAAATTGTGTTTTGGATATTTCAGTGGCTTTTTTGACGTCCCAGCTCATTTGCTTTCATTATTGCTGTGATTTGAACTTGAGCTTTTTGTTTGTCTGATACTGGAACTGGTTGAGTGAAGTGCTGAACAACCCAAATTCAGAGTCCTGATGTCTGATCTCCTTGTTTAAACACACATTGCCCCACATTTCCTGCTCATTTATGCTGGCTGCTGGATTTAGCAGACATGATGAGGATCTCCTTGTCAGAGCACTAACAGACTTTACAAGACCAATCTGCCCAATCTGGAGTCTCCCCAGCTGTATTCACAGCCCATGTCAGCCTCCCAGCGCCATCAGTCCCTGCCCCAGAGATGCTGCAGCAGGGCTGGTCTACAGCTCCCTACAGTTCTGCCCTGGCTTGAGCTGCCTGGGTCCCAATGTTCCTGTGTTCCCCATTCCATGGCTGCAGCTGCCCCTGGTGCCTAAGCATCCTGATTCTGGCTGGGGTAGTGGGATGGGCCCAAGCTGCCAGACCCTGCCCAGCCACCCTGGGGCACCCCACGACACAGGGAGCTGCTAGCCATTGCTGCAGCCTTCTTCCTTTCAGTCCCATTTCCAACTCACACCAGGCTGAGTTTACTTAATAAAATGTGAAATGCAATCTGGTATTTCTGTTTACCAGAAAGGTCAGCCTAAAGCTCATTTGGGAATGCTCTTTCATGCCTTGTATGCAGAGAGATCTCCCTGTAGGTTGGAAAAACAGTTTGTCCTGTGGGGCTGGAGCCCATTTCAACTTCTGTATCTGCATAAAATATATCAGTGGCTCAGTTCAAAACTCACTCTCAGTTCATCCACTGCTGTGAACATTCTAGCCCAACTGATTCTTCAACATACTTTTCACTTCAATGCTCTTTAATTTATGCTGAGTTTTTCCTTAATTTATGCCATCCGCAAAAGTTTTAATGCCCAAGGGACTTGCTGGAGTGAGACACAATGGCTGTTTCTGACAGTGAGGAAACAGCTGGAGTTCTTCACTGTCTTGATCTTTGACTGATCATTTGGAAGGTTACTAGATAGCTGTCAAATGGATAGAAGAGAGTGGATTTTGCTGCATATAAAATTTCTAATGAGATTTTTCTGTCTGAAGTCAGAAAGCTAGGACCAGTGAAAGAAGCTCTCCTAGGCAGATTTGAGCTTCTTACTGAGGTGAATCTACATTCCCAGTATGAGAGTCTTGGTCTTGAACACCCTCAACTCATGTGTACTAAAGTACAGGAATGACATTTCATTTTGGATTCTGTATTTTGGTATTCTCTTAAGTGTAAAAAACTGTCAAATAGTCACAAGGACACAGAGGAAAAAAATATTTGGCTGAATTGTCTCTACTTATTTTCAGTGGTGCTTAGCCACAAACAATGGTGGGTGTTTACATACATAAATAATCTAACATCATACCACCTCTGTTAGAATACTTAAGGTACAGTATTTGAATTTGTGTAAATCTAGCACTATTTCATACACAGACACACCTAGAAATGGCACTAAACTCAAGGTGAGGAACAAACAGCCTTTGGAAGACTCCTTTTCCCAAATTTTTTACTAAATTTGCCAATTTGCTGTAACATTTTATCACATTGTATCATTAGTTGCAATTTATCTTCTTCCTAGAATGTCATAATGTTCTGGAGTTGTATTATGTTAACAGAATTTTAAAAAACCACACTAGTTAAATGTTTTTCATACAGCAATAAAAACAAATCTGGTGTTAGAAAGGATGAGTAGGGCCTATATTGAGCTGCTCTTTGCATGGTAAACATTAATTGTCCATAAAGAAAAAAATTTATATACATTTACAACAATTGACAGGCTTGAAAAAAAGCTTCTTAGATATTTTATATTTATTAACGTTTGGCCAAGACTTTTATAATATGCAGTGCCTGTTGTGCAAGATATATTATGTGGGTTTTGTGTTTGTCATTGATCCATTTGAAAGCTGGACATTTGTAGTGTCTGTGGTGAAAATCTCTCAGTATTGTCTTGAATATCATGATATGTTTCTCAAAATGGCAGATGTTCCCAGAATTAGTAAAAAGAAAGTAATCAAACAGCAGAAATCCATTGGTCCCATACAACAAACAGTGTTTTGGTCTAAACTGGGACAAATAACCCCATCACACAAGGAAGCAGCTGTCCACATTTCTCACAGACCTTGCATAAAGTTCACATAGCTGAGTCTTTCAGTGACAAGTGAAGTTAGAATCAACAGCAGTCACTTTCCTGAAACATCTGTTCTATTCTCCACTTAGTGGGAAAGGGAAAATAAAATGGCCTTGTAAAAGACCTGTTTAACTTATTTATTTGAACTCAGGTATTGGAAGCACCCAAGACATGCACAGGTTTTGTATTAGTCTGAGTCTGCATTGCTCTGATAGTTATTTCATCTGGAAACTTGCAAGGCTCTCAATTGCATGTCTGTGAATTGAATCTACAATATGTTATATGTGCAGATGATTAAGCATTTGTCAAAATTTCTCAGTAATGAGATTATTAACTTGGGACCATGAAGAAGAAAGAGGTAAATCAGGACTTAAAAGCTGCATAGCATAGCATAGCATGCACTGCTAAAATGGTCCTCTTAGTGCTTGTTCATTTGGGTCCTCTTACTGCTTGGTTCATTTGACATAATACTGAGATTATTAACTTGGGACCATGAAGAAGAAAGAGGTAAATCAGGACTTAAAAGCTTCATATCATAGCATAGCATGCAGTACTAAAATGGTTCTCTTAGTGCTTGTTCATTTGGGTCCTCTACTGCTTGTTCATTTGACATAATACTGAAAGAAATTCTCAAATCTGATCTGTAATAGTGAATAGTGGCAGCTGTATCACTATAAAAGGCAGCTTTTTATATGCTACTTGTTTATTCAGATTTCTTAAAAAGGCCTGAAAATTTCAAATGCTTCTGCATATGCTGAAGCATTTAAGATCCAGATCAGAATTCAGTCTGGATGTTCTGATTTAGTGCATTGAATGACTAATGGGACAAAAATTGGGAAATCTGGGCTTTCTTCCACATTTTGCTCTTCTTTTTCTAGTATTTTTAATCTGTTTGTGCCTTGGTTTCCCCATCTCTAGAAAGAGGAACATTTCACGTGCCTGTATTTGTAAAGTGTTTTGAGACATCAATTACATTTGGTCCATTGATGGAAAGTTTGATTTATTATCTCTTCTTCAGTGCCTGCAGCTCATGGACATTTTGGAAATGGTTTCATCAAATGCACTGGTGGAAGAAAATATACATTTTAACAAAGGACTAAACTCTCAAGAATGTGATGAATGAACAAGTCTTGAGAAATTCAACAAATTAAATACATATCCAAAAGTTGACTAGTTATGTGCAGAATGGGATTAAGGAAATTTACAGTTTCCTGATGAAGCAGTGAGAACTCAGTTCAGTCACAGCTACCCAGTGCTAATTATTGTGCTTTTTTGTTGGTTGGTTGGTTTGGATTGGTTTTGTTTGATTTTCTTTTTTTTTAAGCTACAATAAGGTAGAACTAAGGAACTGAGACTTTCTTTAGAAAAAAGGAACTTCAAGTGCATGTCTACAAAAGGATTCTTGGCTTTCCCAGGTGATCTATTCTCTTTCATATTCACCACAGAAATTAGGTAGACTTTTCTGGAAATAGAATCAGATTGTTTTTCTGGTATATCTGAGCCTAGTGATGTTGCAGTTTAGAATTCATATGGGTAAGCTGGCAGTAGTCAGACAGATTTATCGACCCTGGCAACACCCAGATGTATCCCAGGAACAGCAGACAAGCAGCAAATATTGCAAGTGAATGTACAATGAAAGTCAGAGGATATGGTTCCTGAGAGCAGTTTAAGGAATTTGGCTGAAAATCTACTGACCTTCCTGCTATTGGTTCCTGTTCACAAGTGGCAGACTTCTGTCCTGCCCCTCCTGCCATCTTGATGGGTCTCTCTCAGTCATACATAGTGAGCTATGGAAACAGAAAAATCAGGGAAAATAAGCCAAATCCATTAGGAGTGAGCTCATGTGTCACATACGCTTTCATTTTTTTCCCAGCTAGTTTCATGTAGTGATAATGAACAGATGTGTGGCATTGCAACCTACTCCTTATTTACAGTATAAAACATCTTTATCCTGCAAGGGCAGAGCAACCATTTCAAACAAGTTGTTTCTATAATTCTAGCACTTGGTAGTAAGAATCAAATAAGATAATTATAGATAAGGAAGTGGTGGTGTCAGGAGGAAATGATGGAAGGGTTTTTCATCAAACAAGCATAGCTGGAAGCTTGTATCCTGCTGCTGCTGAAGTGCCACTATGTCTCCAGAAGTCACTGATGGAAATCTTAAAAATGTAAGGATGTACAATGAGCATATCCTTAAAAAAAACCATGTAGCATAAAATTAAGTTCAAGTGTGCCTGGCCTATAATTCTCTTAGAAGATAAGATAAGGTCGGGAGTTCTCTGATCTGAGCTCAAGGCTGCAGCCATTTAAGTAATTCTGAGCATCTTTTGAAAATGAAATAAAAATCAGTAAGCAGGAAGCAAAGGGTTTGGTTGGTTTGTTTTTTTAAATTTTCCTGCAACAGCTCTGTTTTAAATTCATAAGATAGCTATACTGGGATATTCTTTAGTTTGCAGAAAATTTGAAGAAGGCTGGTCTGTGGGCCTGCTCAAGTGCTATAGGGTCTCATCTTGTGTCCAGTTAGAAATATTTTAACAATCACTAACCCTTGCAAAACATATAGGAGGACATTTTGTTTATATTCTAGTACATATTTCTATGGAGAACGTGAGTCTGTTAGTATTTGGACATGTCTCAAGATGTGCTATGTAGTAATATATTTCATAAAATGTACCAGTTGTACTGCAACCCACCATACTCCTCTCTGAAATTCTTTTCCTTTGCCACTATTGCCTATGTCCTAAGTAAGGAGTCAATATGAATATGTTTGTAATACACAGAAGGGGCTTTTCACTGGTGTGAAGCAATTATGTGTACTCCACATTGCACTGGGCGTATAGCCAGCCAGGGTTGTAGGCAAGTGCCATATGTCATTTCTGAAGTACATGATACATCATTGCTTGAGACCCAGGCATATTTTACCACACACATTACCCATACATTTCTTGTTTTTATCTGTGGGTTCTGCGTGCTTCTTGTTGCAAGCTCTCTGCCTTCTGTTCTCTTTGGAAATCGCTTTGCTGAATATGGATACTATCAGCACAACCAAGAGCAGATATAAGACCATAACCTCATTTCATGTAATACTGGAGGTCTTATTTGTGAGAAAATGTTTTATCATTTCAAGCATCACCCTTCCAGCAGTGCTGTGGATCTAGCCATAGAAATCTGTCCAAAACTATCTAGTAAATTCACTGCAGATGTACACTTAGTCTGGGGAATGAAACAGCATTATTTACTTATGATTATCTTTGTCATGAACAGTTTGTGATCTAAAAGACACACCTAAGACTAAGACAGCTGGAAGACCCCAAACTATCATTAATATGGTTGCATACCTCCTGTTGGCATTTTCTCTTTACTTCTTTTTCCATGTGAAGGAATGTTGTGAACAGTTGCTATAAGACACAGTGAAGGAAGAACTCTGAAGAAGGACTGAACTAGAAGTTAGAGATGCCCATTATAATGAGATTACATAGCTGCTTCATGCTTTGAGAACAACAGAGGCATAATAATCTGAGTACAACTCACTTTTGGTAGGATGATAATCGAATAGACCTCTGCTTCTCTCTTCTTTTGAAGCCACTGTGCTATACTTTGGAACAGGCACAAGAAATTTGATGAAGCTTTAAAACTGGGAATTCAGACAGCTGCCCCTCATTCCTGGTTTTGTAAGGGGATATATATGTGCACTTTAGGACACACACAAGAACAGCGCTTTTCCATGTCAGGGTGTCCTTAGTTGTAATTTGAGGATGATAATGTTCCTTTATTCCAGCATTACAAAGATGAATTCATTAACATTCATTACACCTGGGCTGAAGTGCAGCCCTTGCCACAATCATGCTAAGGGTTGGATGGTATTTGGTATCATTTGTGCATCCTTAATTATCATCAGCTTCTCTTTTGGTATATCATACCACTCCTAGGAGCAGGAAGTATCAAACATACAAGACAATGTCAGCCAATGAGTCTAACATTCATTTTCTTTGTTATTTGATAGCATAGGAACAAGACACGGTCTTACTTTAGTCACTGTTTACTTCCAGATGGAAATTCAGTGCTGATGACATGTTGGGTTCTTATCCTTAGGTGAATTTTAAATGCATAAGGCAACATGTCAAAATGTAAGTATAAGCAAGATCTGAGATCTTTATCATTTAGTTTTCAAGTCTATCTCCCCCATTTGAGCTAAGTGCAGGACAAAAGATACCTGAATTTAAATATATTACCATTTTACTTGTCATCAATATAAATGTTAGATGTTTTCAGAATATGGGACTGCACATTAGTGCAAGTCATTAGCTGTAAACTCCTTTACTTTATGAAGATTCATTTGCTGCTGGATTTGCATACATTTTTCTAATGACTCCACCTGTCAGCTGTCATGGTTTCTGCAATATTTTAACGTTTCACTCTTCAGAATTAGGAAGGCTTATGAGATCTTGGATCATTTATTGGTATTCAGTGTGGAGTTTCATTATTCTAGGACAGATTATGGAGGCACAAACTGTTACTCTAATGGCTTCTTTGCAAGTGACTGACTGTCTTATCGGGGGCATTTTGTGTTTAAAATAATGCGACGTGGGGTGTGCTCTGGACAAGATACTAACATTTGTTTTATTTGTATTCTAGGACACAAGGGTATTAAGGAGAAATGAAATGGCAGCTGCAGCTGTTCTAAGCATCCCCCAAAGGGATAGTGCTAATAGGATATATGTCTTCATCCACAGCTGAGTTAATTTTGAAAGCAGAGGATGAAAAATGAAACTAACCAATACAACAAAATCTTGAATAACAGGGGTGGGGAGGAAGTAGCCACCCTCACTAATCTGTGACATCATTGTGATAAAAAAGGAAATCTTTCAGCTAGAAATCCTAAAAGAGAAGGTTTTGTGAGGCAGCTGAAGTATTAGTCTGTCTGAAAAAATGAACACTTGGGGAAACTGTGTGTCTAATGGATGGTGTTTAAAATCTGCAAATACTATATATCTAAAGTGCTGGAAAAGCAGTGCTCAAAAAGGGAATAACTTTAAATCTCTTTTATGCCTGGCATTAAAAGCTGCATTTTCTATATTTATGCTATAGATGAAATATGGTGGTGGAAATGCAAACTACAAAATCTGCAAGAGAAATTTAGCTATTAGTCAGGACCTAACTTCATTCCAACTAGATTTATAGTCTGCATTTCTTCTAAAACAGTATAATGTTTTTAGTGAAGCAATATGTAACTTTTCATTTTGTTTTTCAGAGGCTTCCAGTCTGTCTCCTAGATCTCAGGGCTTATTTCTGTCTGGAATTTTGCCAGGTGCAATACAGTGGGGAAAAAAAAATGTCTCAAGCATTTATTTAAACTTTACTTGATTCACAGTAAAATGTTTTTGTATGCAGTGATTTTTCTATGCACCCTGATGGACTTGAATTTCTTAAAGCTGCATCTTTGCCAGCAATTCAAAAAATCTCCCAGAGAGGCAGATTCACAAGATGGCAGGGAAGTTACCTAGGCAAGACTCTCATTTACCTCTTGGTAAGCTAGTATTACACAGAACAAAGGGCCTGGAGGGGCCACGAAGATGATCAGAGAGACAGACTACCTCTTCTGTGAGGACAGGCTGAGAGAGCTGGGGCTGTTGAGTCTGGAGAAGAGAAGGCTGCAGGGAGACCTTATAGTGGTCTTCCAGTACCTGAAGGGGCCTACAAGAACGGCGGGAAGGGACTTTTCACAAGGGCTTGAAGTGATGGCATGAGGGGGAATGGATGGAAGCTTGAAGACAGCAGATTTAGACTAGATACTAGGAAGAATTCATTACAGTAAGGGTGATAAGACATTGGAACAGGTTGCCTAGGGAGGTAATGAATGCCACCTCCCTGGAGGTGTTCAGGGCCAGGTTAGATGAGGCCTTGAGCAACCTGGTCTAGTAGAAGGTGTCCCTGCCAATGCCAGTGGGGTTTGGAACTAGCTGATCTTTAAGGTCCCTTAAAACCCAAACTATTCTATGAATGAATCTATGAATCTAAACACATCCCTCTACAGCCTAGCTTGCTGAGGCATAGTCAATCTAATGGACCATTCTGTTTCCTGAGTTCTTTTCTTAAACAAACTGACACTTAAAGAGCCCAGCAACCTTTTCCTCTTCATGTTCTGTTTCTCGAAAGCTGTGGAAATGCCATGTTGTGCGATACTTGGGCCTTTATGAAGCATGGTCAAAGTACTCTTGGTCAAAGTCTTAGCAACAGATGTGTTTCCAGAATGAAATGCTGCCAATTTCTCAGTCATTGCAGAGTTGTGCAGATGTCTCCAACCCTGCTTTAGGATTTTTGCGGAGCTCATGCAGGAATATGTGTCTTAGACCCTCTCCAACTCTAGGTTGTTGGAATAGAAAACATTCACCATTGTTATTTGTCTACAGGAAAATATTATGTCATAATATGTCACTATGTATATGCCATGCTAAGTGTACCAAGCCAAAAGACAAGCACCTTATAGGAATGTCCTTTTATAGTGTAGGTGTCCTCTCACATCTGAGTATGTCGCAGCAGTGTAGGGTGCTTTGGAAAAGAGGTTGCCAAGTCTTGGTGGTAGGACTCCACAAATCTGTAGATACTTTCTTAATGCTTTTCCCCTGCTTTACATTCTTCTATTCGTAAGGTACATTTCTAAAATCAAATGGCAGAGGGCAAATGTATTAGAGCTGAATTTGGTCAGACTTGCTAGCTGTGCTCTTTCTAACATTTTTCATGCACCTTTTAAAAAATTTCCTGCAATTCCAGAATTTTCTTCCTACCTTGTGTATCATTAAGGATGACTGTCACTATCCCTTTTTCTAGTGCTGCAGGTCCATGGGTAGGTCTACATGCCTTCACAATTCTGTTGTGTTCACAACTCAAAGCGAGGCCCTGCTTCCTGGGTTGAGCATGGTAAGTAAATAGTCCTGCATCATTTATATTAAAATAGGACATTAGGTCAAACTACAAAAGTCAAATGTAGGGTTTCAAACACCGATGAGCTGCTAAGATTCTGAAAGTTCTCTTTATCCATTGCAAACCCTGAAGCTATGTGGTAAAATCTGAGTCTGTTGTAGGGTCTTTTTCTGTTTTTGCTGCTCCAGAATATCACTAACATTCGGGAAGCTGCTGACGTAAATGTATTTTGAGCTGACTTTGGCTCAAGCTAAATGGAAAGTATCTGCCCATTTAGACCAATTATAAGTAATAAAATCTTGATTTGGCATAATGAAACATAACAAAATAGATTATGTTAATACAAAGAGCATCTGAATGCAATAAAAAGTCTTTGTACAATATATAATCTTGGTAGGATGCAAGAGTAAAGAAATCCTCTTGATATGGTTTAAAGGTATTCAAAGCCATCATTTTTTACGTCTTTCGTGAGAAGCAGAGCAAAAATAAACTTTCATCTTTCAAGATAGTGATTCTTCATTTGCTATGGTGGAGAAAAAAAAATGCTTACTCTTGCTCGCTTGATCAAAACTACTGGTTTTAAGATTTTAATTTCCTCTTTCTGAAACATTAAGAATGGGTTGCATTCAGTGGCCCTTTGGGTCCATTTTCTTTTTCTGTTTATTCTCTATGGAAATAGTGTAGAAGTTGTTACTATAAGCTTGTAGAAACAGAGGTAATGGTGGATTCTTTATTACCATCAAGGAAGATCCTATTTTCCTTTGGTTCCCTTCCAGTTTTGGAATGTTTTGCTAATGTTTGCTAATAGGAAATTTTTCCACGGATATAAACATTCATTCCTCATTGTGCCTTTCCCCATCAGCATAGCTGGTTATACTGCTTACAGTATAATTAGTTATACTAAGTTCCATATTAAACTCATGTATATTAGCAACTGTTCTGCAAAGAAAAACCCCGAAGAGCTGCACCTTAAAAGTAATCTCTGAAAATCTGAGGCAATATACTAATGTATCATCAGCTACAACTGCATAGTGGGACTTACCCAGCAGAGAGAAGAGGGGTTTGTTTCTAATTTCACTGAGGCATGCGCAGTGCTATTCTGCACCATGGAAACGCTTGCCTCAGTCCCTGAAGTGGAATCAATGAAGGATGAAGTTGTTTAAGTGACACAAATTATCTCTCCATTGGAGTTTTTCAAGCCCAGTGCTCGGAGGTTGCAGTAGTTCAGTGTCAGCACCAGCTCCTGCAGCAGCATTTACCATTGCATGGACAAAGTCTCCCCTATGTACACACTTCCCAAGATAACCATTTGTCTTTATGCAGCTGAATCAAAGCTCTTTGCAGGGCAAGAAGGCAAATTGAGAGAAACAAAGAGAGTCAAAGCAATCAGCAATCCCATAATACTTTCCTTGGACTCTGTGGTAAATTGCTTCTTGAGTTTAATGGGGTATTTAATGGGGTTTAATGAGTCTGTGGGCAGTAAGGGAATTGTGCCAAATATCTGAATGTAAAACTCACTGTACATGTGATAATAATTTGGGGGCAACACTTCTCATCATTCTGCAGTTCCTTTTTTGAGGCCTGCCTGTAGCCTGGATTGTTACATTCCTGTTTAAAAAGATCTTATCAAGACCAGTTACTGATATAGCACATTGCTTGGTTAAGCTATTGCTTTATTCATTCATTGTAATGAGATAATGGGAGATCATATAAAACCTAGCTACTTTTAGCCCCTCAGGTACTTTTGCCTGTCCTGGTGGTGTTTCATAGGTAATTGATAGTGACAGAGCAGTATCTTTGAACAGGAAGCTTCTCATTCTGGTTACAAAGTATTTCCCAGAGAAATAATCTTTTGATAAAAGCTACCTACAATTATGGTTTTTTTCCCCTTTGGAAGAGTGGAGGAACTCTCCTGCTGTACTCACCTTGCTTCACATCCGAGGCAGTGCTGCTTGTCAGGGAACTCTGTCAAGCAATATATCCTTCAAGGCTGGGGCTGGAGCAACCATCTGGCTGATTAAGGTGTAACACCGGTGGAGATGAAGGTGAATCCTGCTAAATACTAATTTGACTCTGTAAGGTAAAGGAAGAAAACTTAATGAGGCAGAGAGTGATCTGAACCAATTGCTGAATATTGTAAGTAAATATTTTAAAGTATGAGGAGAATTTTCTTTCATTAGCCAGTGGCTTTATAAAGTAACATGTATGGCTAAAGTAATCAAGAACCACTGTGGTCAAAATTCCTCTGTTCTGATGCTGGCTTGGCCACTGGCTTCGTATGTCATGGCAAGCAACACACCCACTGAATACTTCAGGTTATTCATAATAATTGGAATCCTGTGAATCAGGTATAGCTTGTTGGAAATTATTAAGAACAGGCTTTATTCAAAACAAGAACTACTTCTTTACTCAAGCAACATGCCTGATGATGTAATCTATAGGATATAGGAACTTTTTGTTTTAAAATAGCCTTCATATTATGTTCTGGTTAAGGTTCTAGCTATTCTTTAAAGAAAGAGAGAAAAATATTTTGAAACCCTGTAACTGAGCAAATCTTCTCTCTCTAATATATTTGAGGACAGCATAATAACTTCTATCTATAACTTCCATAGGTCATGGCAGGGAAAAACAGGAGTAGGTAAGCACATCAACTACCAATTTGTCTAGTGCTTTTTCTATGAAAACTTTTCCAAATTACAGCATTTTAGAAAATTATTGCCTTAACACATAGTGCAGCATAATGAAAATGGATGTCTAGACCAAAACTGCTTCTGCTGTGGATCCACACTGCACAGCTTCCAGAGCATTCACTTCAGTCTATTTCTAGACTGGTCTTGAGAACTGAGTTTATGTAAAGCATGGTAATGTGTACATTACTAGGAATTCACTTCCAGAGTGACCTGATCTGAACTGTTTTAGATACACCCTTCAGCTGATGCTGAACTGGCAGTATTTGTGGCACATACCCATTAAAGGACTGTGCCTTCTCTGCTAAGTGCAGAGGAAGTATCTCCAAAACCATCATCTAAGATCTATGAAGTAGAGGAAATCTGCATTCATCTATGATCTCAGTTAATTCAAACAGAAGTTATTTGGAACAAATCATAATCACTGCTTCCTGTAATAAATGCAAATATTCATATTGCCAGATGGATTTGAATGAGTGGCAGCCTAATTTTGGCTTAAAAAAAAAAAGACTAAACAAAAAAGCCAACAAACTTAAATTTAAATATTTCTGCCCCTCACCTACACTTAGAGTTAAAAATGAACATGTGGAAAAGTTTTGAGGAACAAGAGACCTCAGATCACTGTGTAGCATTTGGGCCATGCATTCTGCCACGTAAAGCCTTAATACAGTGTGGCAGAAAAGTGTGATATCTACACAGAAGCTGTATGCTATAGGCTTTTCAATCATGTCCATGTATGTTCAGTGGTTCTGCAGTTTCCCCAAAAGACCTTTGACTTCAGTAGTCTTAATCAAAAGTGTCTGCCCATTGACTAATGTCTAGTATTTATATTCAAAATTCATCAATTCTCAGAGTGAGAAATAACCTGAAGTATTGATCTTGAAGTAGGAAATATGAACCTTTACTATGAAATGGACCTACACTTGCAAAACCAAAATCTCTCGGGATAGATGGATATCTGCACAAAATACATTGAAATTGTTTATTTTCTGTGAGAATTTAGAATAGAATAAAATAGAATAGAATTAACCAGGTTGGAAGAGACCTTTGAGATCATTGAGTCCAACCTATCATCCAACACTATCTAATCAACTAAACCATGGCACCAAGCACCCCATCAAGTCTTTTTCTAAACACCTCCAGTGATGGTGACTCCACCACCTCCCTGGGCAGCCCATTCCAATGGCCAATAACTCTTTCTGTGAAGAACTTCTTCCTTGAGACTGTGTCCTCTTGTTCTGGTGCTGGTGGCATGGGAGAAGAGACCAACCCCCACCTGGCTACAACCTCCCTTCAGGTAGTTGTAGACAGCAATAAGGTCTCCCCTGAGCCTCCTCTTCTCCAGGCTAAGCAATCCCAGCTCCCTTAGCCTCTCCTCACAGGGCTTGTGCTCCAAACCCCTCACCAGCTTTGTTGCTCACACTCTGGGACATACCAAGAACAAGGGTAATGTTCATATTTGATATGGGGCATCTTTCATGGTGGACTTCTTGTGCCAGAAAATGAGAGATGAGGAAAACCACCACAAACAATAGGCTGTTGAATACTCACTCTGTGTTGTTGTGCTACATAGGAGCTAATGGGAACTTCAAAGAACCACAGGGGTTTTTGCTAGGCTGTTAAAAATATTTTTCTGAGATCAAACTTCCAGGTTGATCCAGCCAAGTAGGATGGGGCAGTGCATGGAGTAACAGGCAGGGAGGCAGACTGAAAATGCAGAGGGTTGGGATTTTTTGCAAAGTCTCTGTATGATGAATCAAAGGCACTAAGTACATCTTCAAGTGGTGTTCTGTAAGCAGGCTGTATCTAAATGCAATACAGGATGTATTGTGTGTAAATAGTGAAGTAATCTCTCCAAATTCTCAAGTGGTGCATGTGTTGCTCTTGGCTATAGTAACAATACAGAAGGTGCAGGTTAGAGTCTAGAGGAAAATTCTGATTCTGGATAACCCTGGTGTACTTTTGAACAAGAGGAGTTTCTTTGGTGGAAATACTACCACATGCTCAGCAGCCTTGGTGAGCCCTAAGCCTCCTCAACAGAAAGGTGGCTGACAATAAAGCACTGGTTTCTAAGGAGAGGTCCCTTTCTGTCTTGCTATCTTAGCTTCACAGCTTAATTCTCCTGCTGTTACAGGAATAATTTGCTTTGTGTAAATGAATTACAGGTACTGTCTAGGTGTGGAAGGTGGCTCGTGTATATGTAAAGAAATCAAAATGTCTTCTCTGTTCTAACAGGAGAAAGGAGTAACGAGGCATTGTTTGTCTTCTGCTAAACAGAAATTAAGGAACCCCTCTGTGCCAGTGGACTTCTGATTGCAGGAGGACACAAAGAGTCTGAAATGTTAGTCCCATTTTTCTCTCCTTTTTAAAATTTTTATTTAAAAAATTTTTTTGTAAACTTCTGACTTTTTTTTTTTAATGTCAGCTGTATGCCTCAGGCTCCTTCAAGTCTCTGTTATAAGAGGACTGCAGTCTAACTTTTCTCATCAACAAAAATTCTCCTTATCAGATAAATTGCTACCTTGAACAATCCTCTGAATGACAGCCGGCACCCTTGGAGCAATGTGGAAGACATCTGCAGAGATAGGGAAGTGTCTTCAGACCACATATCATCCACCCCACCTTGCTGACATCGCCCTTTCCCTGCTACAGTAGCCAGCTCTACTCCAACCTGGGATATGCTATCTGAAGAGCTCCATGTCATGAGGTAACAGTAAAGAGAGACAAAACCCAAAAACTTATCCTATGTTTCTGCTGTGCTTCTCAGAAATGGAAACCTATGCTGTTAGGTATTTTCTGTGATATAATGAAGTTTCAATATCCTCATACAGTGTAAGGAAAAGTGAAAAAGCATTGCCTATGACCATAACCAAACCCTAGCTCTCAGAGGAAGTCTTGTGACCGTTTGACACTGTGCCTTTAAGAAAGGGGTCTGAAAAATGATACATTTTACTCAATTGTGTGCTTCACTCTAAGAGTGACTTCAAGTAAGGAGACAATCATGTTTCTCTTGCAGCTCTCACCAGTTTGCCAGCCCCTGGCTGCTCAGGCTCACGCTTCTGTTGTCAAACCTCTTCCCTCCTGCTCTGCACTTCATAACTCAGCAGTGAAAGACTGCTAGAGGTTGAAAAGTAGGATCAAAAAAACCCAGCCTGCAAGATCAGGGTTTTAGTTGTGAAGGTGCAAAATGGTATTTGTCTATTTGTACTTTGAGGATTGTGTTTTGAAAGTCCCTTAGTTTTTAAAAGATTCAAGGATGATTCCTTCTGGTGTTGGACACATCTACCCATATCTAAATAACTTTGGAGGAGAAGCAAAGCAATACATTATGACTCATTCTCCAAGTTTAGGGCAATTTGACCTTGACTAATCATTTTCTTTTTTAACACTATTTGCAATCTCTATTGTGATGCCAGCTTGGGTTCACCAGTTGTTTCCCACCCAATGAACTGTACATTTCTTTATAGGAAACATCTGTATTGTCCTTTTGTAGAAACCATCTAAGGTGAGGTGCAGTCAAGAAGGCACTGGAGAATGCCCATCCTAGCAGTTGGGGCAATAGTGAGAAAAGTAGTTAAGACTTACTAGTCTCAAACTTTTTAATGAGGAATTTCTCCTACTAGCATTAATGTCTTGACCTGTCTCACAAGTCCAGGAGATATGATTTTGGGCATGGAAATTCACCTTCCAGGTTTACTCGTGGCTGATAACTAGTGAAGCAGTTGTGACTCATCTCCTAGACCACCCACCATCTTTGCTTTAAAGCAGATGGAGCCTTCTCTGCCTTGTGCTGAAATTCACAGTTCTAGTCCTCTGAAATGGCCATGACCTTTTCTTCTTGGAATGCTGATGGACAAAGAAGTAAAAGAAATGAAAATGCATCTAAGTGCATAGCTCTATATTATCAAAAGATTGTCTTTATCCAGATCTGCTATTTTAAGGAGCAGTTTTCCAGTAAGATAGAGCCAGGGCAGCAGCCATGCTCTACTGAAGATTCCAGAACAGTATGTATGGGAAGAAGGCAAGCCTGCTAAACAGGTCAGATCATGGTGGCTTATCTGGTACCCAATCTGTACATTGCTAAATACTCATGAGAAATGTGCTAGAATAAATAACAAATCAACATGAGGCTGAAATTCTGTTGCTTTTTCTCAGTTGATGGACTTGTGTTTCCAAGCCACCATGTCTGGGTGTGCATCCTGACTGGGTGATCTTTCCTAATCATCTGCCAGCAGCCTTCCTCAGGACTTCCAGGCAGCATCATCCACAATCAAGCCTCACCACCCTGGGCTAGAGGCCAAGCACACATTCTCCCAATTGCACCTACTGCCCTTTTTAACAGTTTCCTCTTAATTATCCAGATTTCCTCCTAAGTAAGTGGAAAGTGTGAAGGATCAAGCTATAGAGATGGAGTCTGTGTTAAGAATCATGTGCTTGGCATTTGGGTTTCACTCCAAACAAATGAAAACTGCAGCTCAAATGCTGCTGATAAGGTCATTGCTGCTCCGGAAGGATTCCTGCAGACATGTGGTTCCATTGAAGTGGGTTTATCACCTGTGGAGACTTGGTATGACTATACTGTAATTAAGAGGATACCTGCTGATCCAATGGGTGTGAAATATAGAAACTTTCCATGAAAAAAACCCAAAACATTCACACAGGTGATTTTCCCACTCACTATGTGACTGGTAATAAATACACTGTTGCCAACTGTTGTTGGACTGCAGAATACATTTGTACTGAGATTTCTTTTTCTAAAGATAACTGGAAATTAACGGCAATTATATTCATAGGAGTGAAGATAAAATTAGAACTTGCCTTCCACATGATTGCCCAGTGACAGTCAGAGCTGATCTCTCAGTCCAACAGGACTGATAACTTTTCTCTTGTTTCCTACAGGGAGCACTTTTTTCTAAGGTACCAGGGAGGAGAAAGGAAATTTGCTATCAGCCTATATAATTTGAATTCTTTGATATTATAGGCAGTAAACAAAGTCTGAATTGACTTAATCCCTGAGATGGAAGTAGCTGTTATTTGATTTAGGAGAAATACAAGCTCTGATTGTAACAGAGCAGCTGGGAAATCAAACTGCTAATTTCAGGTTTTGTGAGCAGGGATGTGCTCTCTGGTGTCTGGACCAAAGCTTTGTCTCAGTGCTTACTAGTGCTTGTCATCATAACGAAGACTGCACACCTTGGAAATTACATTTCCCTATGTGTTTGTTGTGCTGCAGTGTCATGGAAGGCAACTATGGAGCCATAAGTAGTTACTGAATGATAGGTCAGGAGCTAAATAAGAGACACATATAATGGTGTTTTTTTTCCTTAAACATGGAACACACTGACACTGCCATTCAGGTCCTTGCAAGTGAGAGATGCTTAGACATAGTATTTACTGCTTATGTTACCTCTTGCTCTTCCCCATAACCAAATGATCCTGTTTAAACAGTACAGTTAAAATGACAGTTAGTTCTAATACTTTACTTACCTATCTTAGAGCAGTGACAACTGGTATTACATATGAATAATGCAACAAACTTAAAACTATGTCCTCTGGCAAGGAAACCCCACAACTTTCCAAGGCAAGTAGAATGAATCATAGGTAAAAAATGTTTAAAATATTTAAAAGTATGCCTGAAACCACCTCTGCATAAGCTTCCTTTAGTAAACCAGAACCTATAGAAGGATTATGAAAGCTAGGCTATGTGTCTGAGTTCTTAAAAATTAGCTATTACTGCTGAGTAGATGACATCAAAATGACTTGTCAAAAAAGGTAGAGAAAGAAACTAGGGAAAAACTGGCACTAGCATAGGTCTTCATGACTACACCATTGTTCCAGGATAGAGAGGTAAACAGCACAGCAACCTGGTAGCTAGTGCTTTTTGTCAGACCTGTGAAGGCTGGGGCATTGCCTAAGAACCTTAATGCCCCGATAAGCCAAGCTGGTGAGGGGTTTGAACCACGAGCTCCACTACAAAAGTAGCTTTGCCAAGGCCAAGCCAGGCCACAAACCTCCCCCGCATCGTAAGTGATAAGAGATCCAAGCTGGGAAGAGTGGCAGAAAGGGCCAAATTGATGCTGCAACCTGTTCATATAGCAGATGCCAGGCTTATGGGATAGAATACAAAATGGTTACAATTCTTCTACTTATCTAGCTGCTTGGAGGACTTTTCAACTCTATGGTTAGTGTTAAACCTACAACACTAAAGAAACCATACCATATTGTATGGATACTTCCAAGAGCTCTTCTCTTAAGCCAGGACATTTTGATCAGATTGCCTGGTATCCAAGAAGTCACGGAGGACTTTTGGACAAATGAAACACGTGCATTACTGTGCATCTGTTGAGCAGTTCTGAGAGTACTACAAGCAAAAGATTTTTACTCCCTCTGCAACCCAGATGAAGTATGATATTATTTAGCATGGGTAAAGGAATCAGAAAAGATACCTGAAAATGATTTGTCTTCTCCTTGAAGTCAATGCCTACCGTGGCTATACCTGCTTCCACCAGCACATCTACAACAGTTAATGAGAAAAAAAGGCTGAGTAATTACAGTTGTCTTTCTATTCTGTATTATGGACAAATGATGTTGAACAGATGTTGTTTGAATGCATTTCTGTTGGTAAATGTGATCTCAGATATATGTCAAGCAGTAGTTGTAATACTGGAATTTTCTAGATATGATAGGATTTTTGAAAGCCTCCGCTTTAAGTCAGCAACTGAAGCTGCTGTTGGGTTCCTTAGTGTGTCCATAGTGAAAGGAAGGAACAATATATTATTGGCTCTGCCACCTAAAAGATCGAGGCTTTCCACATATTTTGACAGCCTCTTTGTATCTCTTTGGTGATTCTGGGAAAAAGCACAGATATAGATGAAGGTTCTAGCAATAAATTTTGAATGTTCTTTCTGCGTTGCCCAGAAAAGAAGGTGAGTTTTAATGTATTTCTTGAAGCATGTGGAAAGCATTTCTCTACATCATCAGTACCCATCATCATAAAGCTGCAGCTGTAGGCAATACTTAATTCCTCATGATAATGATTCAAAGCTACAAAGAGTTTTTTTAGACTCTCTGAGAACAGCAGCAAAAGCTCAGCAGGAGCTCTAGATACCCTAGAGCTTTCTTTTGAGCAGGGAATCAGGAAAGGTGTCACGTCATGAGCTCTTTGCATTTGGTAATTTCCCTGACCTTGCAACAGTCCAAGAGAAGAAATATCAGCCATGTCCAGCTGCAAAATAACATCTAAGGAATTGCCAGGGAACTATTATTTTATTTTTTTTTTACCAGTGACATACCTGGGATGCAAATTCTTCTGACAGTTATCAGCAGTAATGCTGTATCCTGGTGATTCCACAATCATTCTTCTGCCTACACAGACAGGTATAATTTCTGGAAGTATCTGTAGACAGTGACTGATCTTCAGAATGTGGGATGGGCATTGTTTCTTCTCTGCAAAGATATGTATGTTGCTTGAGTTGATTTGATGGGATTTGCATCAGGGCAAGGCACAGCTCTTGTGCTGTTGGGTCAGTACTGAAATGGCACTGTCTGCTTTGATGCCCTCCCACTCTGGCCCCTGGGGTTTCAGAACAAGTTAATGCATCTAGTCAGCTAGGAGAGATGTTAGGCCAGAGTCTTCTGTAGTTGATTTCTTGTGAAATTTGCTGACTCTCTGAACTATTTAAAGTGCAAAGACTGTCTTAGCAGTTGAGGGACACCAACCCTATCCCCCCTCTGGAGTTACTGTGCTGGAAGCAATGAGTTCATCACTCCAATGGGCTTCATCTAAGCAGAAATTGTGCTTTTTCTTGTGTGTGTCTGCTCACATTTTTTGTGTGTGTCTGTGTTAAAAGTAGTACAAAGCCAAATGTTGAGAACTTTGGGGTGCATGTGATTGCATTTGGAATGTGACTACATTGCATTCACACACACAATGCTCTGCCTGTGTGCTCCTCCTAGAACCAGCTAGAAGTAGGTTTTTCCTCAGGTTTTGTTTATGATACTCAAGTCATGTGGATGGTTACTGAAAATGGTTGATTAAATCTCATTGCAGTGGGGTAATTAAGTTGTTCTGTGACAGTGAGATAACGTGTATGTGGTGCAGCCATGGTCCAGCAGTGGAATGACATCCCCAAAACCTGGAAGCCTAGGTACAGGATGCTCTCCAGAATCTAACTGTGTTCCAGATTATTATACTGAAGAAAGTGTTAGCATACAAGTAGGGCATAATTCCATGTTTTCATAATTTCCCTTTTCAAGAATATTACAGGTACCTGTTCTGCATTCCGGGTTCAAAAGCAGCATATGTGCATGGGACAGCCAGACAATAAAAGCTTCCATGTCCTGGCTGTGCTGTAGCAGATGGTTCCTTGACATTTTTATCCACAAATGTACTGGGATTCCTATCTTACATCCCAAACAGTTCCACAAGCTGTGAATGAGGAAAGAGATGATTATGTGACTGCTCATTGCAGTTCTGACAGCCTTGTGCTTCAGTTGTGGTGGTGATTCATGAGGCCTTTCCTGATGGCACTCTTCTAATCTAGGTGTTCCAGTCAAAATTATAAATGGCCTTTGGACAACTGACCCTATGAATGCAGGTGATAATCTCCACTGTGATGGCAGTAACTGTCACTGCTTCGCTTCTCTGGGAACAAAGCATGCATATAGACTAGGTATGAATGCTTTATTTGGCCAGAAAAGCATGTGCAGCATGACAGCTGTATTCAACCTGTCAACACAGTCTGTTTAAAAAGAAAAAAATTCTTCTATTCAATAGCTTGGCACAGATTGTATTACCTACTGCATTAGGTCACCTAAGAGTGTGCTGCATGACATGACACAAGAGTCAGTTGCTTGAGAGCAACTGGCACAGCATTGCTTCTTCCTGCTGCAGAGAGGTGCTTGAGCAGCATCTGCTGCAGTTATTAAATCCTCTCTGTTATCTGAAGTTAGGTATGTGACCCATGCTCTGAAGCATTTGCATTTAATGAGAAATGGTTCTCCTTGTGCCAGCCTGGGGAAAGGTGTTTTTTTACAGGGCACCTCCACTTTCATTGCATTAGAACCTTGTAATTGTGCTGTCTGTTGATAGCTGACACTCAGCAGATTGCTTCAGACAAGAGACAGCACAGCCATGAGCCTGAGAAACCTGAACATACTACGCTGTGTTCTGGGGCATTCACACTGAATTAGGCACTTCAGTGCCTCCACAGCAGTAAGCAAATGGCAAGCATAAAAGCAGAAGTCTCATGGCTATCCACTTCTTAAACCATAATATTAAACCATTGCAGGACATTAGTTTTGTGAAAATTGTTCTAAGAGGGCACCTGTCAAAACTGAAAAGTCTGAGAAACTCTTTGAGATAATGAAGTGTAGACCTTCAAGGTCACCAGCATCACTGCAGCCATAGTCCTATTAATTTAGGTTATTGTATAGTTTTGTAGGTCAATAACTTTCATGTTGTACTTTTTTTCTTGTTATGTCTTATTCTGGCCTGATGCTGTGTAAGACTTTGCTAGAAATCAAATGTTAGTGTTCAAATAGGTAACACAGAAGATTGTGCCTGCCCTGATCATTATGAAGATATTTCCAGACTCTGTAAAATGTATTATTCTTCAATGATAACATGGGTATTGAGGTGGAAAATATTAGGGCCTGATCCAAATCCTTTTTAACGTCATTGATTTTAGTGGACTTCAAGAGAAGGTAGTAGATTGCAAGTGCTATGAGTGTATTATTTAAGATCAAACATGGGCCTCACTCTAGATATTTTGTGGGTGTCTGGTTTAGGTACAGAGGAGGAAACCATGTGATGAGTAACAAATGTCAGGTAGTCTTATATGTCTTAGGTGGTCAGTCTAGTGGCCTCCCCAAACCTGTCTGCTGAATAAAACCTCCTAGTTACTTGATTCAGACATTCTTTATTGTGTTACTTTTTTCAAAAGCCTTGATGTTTTCATTTCAACTCAGCTGTCCCTGACAGCTTCAATTGCAAGTCTTGCTTTATATGCTTTGAGCTGCTCAGAAGAATATTGGACTGGAGATTGCATGGCTGCTTCCCACTGGGATCAGCATGATAACAGGACAGATATTTTATGAGGCAGCTTTGTGAATAACTGCATCAATAATATTTTACTATAATGAAAGATAAAGCAATAAAATAGAGGAAGCACACTGCAGAAATGAAATTCAAAGTGGAAAGAACAAACACATCTTATACCGGGCCATAGGATTGCCTATTTTTGTTGTTTGTTCTGCATCCTAACTCCACCACATCCCTTGAGAAAGGCCAAATGTCTTTCCAGGTGGGTGTGGGCTAGGGGGTGGAGTTGTATCTCTGATAAATGGGCTAAGCTGGAAAATACAAAAAAAACCCCAGTTGTTCCTATTGTTCTCAGGTCTCATTCATATGTCAGTGTGCACGACTTGTGCAGATTCCTGCTGCCAACCCTGGCTTTGCACTCTGGGGGACAAGGGAGGGCAGAGTGAGGGCCAAGCCAGGAAGCCATTGGAAAGCTAGTCTTAGGCTACTGTTAATGGCTATGACAGCTATTTTGCATTGAAGAGTGAACTGGGGCATTGTAGCTGGAAGGTAGAAGGGGATTGTGGCCAGAGAGAAGAAGAAGTGAACTAAGATGTCTGGCTTGGAGCCTATGGGCTGACAACTAAGTATGTACATGCACTGATAGCCAAGTCAGTGTTTAACTGGCCATTTTTACTTGTCTAAGTAACTGGGTGCCCATGATCTGGAGTCAGAAGGGATGGCTGTGTCCAGATCCCTTTCTTTCTTGCCTTTTTTAGGAGCAGTTTAGAACTTTGGATAGCAGCCCTACGGATCAAACTGGTACTGCCATGGCTAAGCATGTATCTAGGTCTCTGCTTCCCTGACAAGGACTTGCAAATATTTGAGCCATCAGACAGAAAAGTTGCAACAAGAAAGAGAAAAAACCCAGGATCCTGAACTGTTCTGAAAGCCTGGGGAGATCTAGTGACTGAATGTGCATGTAAAGCAGGGTAATGCTGCAGTCACCATGGCAGCATCTCAAAACTGTACAGTAATATTTTGAAATGTAATATAAATTCTAATTTTTCAGTCTTAACCTATCAAATCAGTTTTGCTATATATATCCACACTATCCACTATCCAGTCTCTGAATGAACTAAGGCTGACAGTTATTTTAAGATTGTCCAACCAGAGATCTAAAAATAAAATTTATATTCCCTGCCAAAGCACACTCCTTCAATTAGGAGAGCAGAAGGATTTTGATTTTAGGCAGGCATAGCCAAGGAAATACAGAAATGGGAGGAACATGACCTGTATTTCCTTACATGACTAAATTATGACAGCCTTTATTCACCCAACATCTGGAAACACTAGGGCTTTGTAGGCCTGCACACAGGCACGGTTCTTACCATGACTAGTTGCACGATACATAAACTACAGCTATGAAGGAAAGAATGCATACAATAGCCTAGGTTAGAGTGAAGAATTAAGCTCCTTTAAATAAACTTTAATTCAGAGGCTCTGAGAGCTGCCCTTTGCAGCCACTGACAGATTTATATTAACTTTTTATCAAAACCAGCCAAGACATGGTCTCAAGCTGTGCCAGGGGAGGTTTAGGCTGGATGTTAGGAAGAAGTTCTTCACAGAAAAAGCGATTGGCCATGGGAATGGGCTGCCCAGGGAATTGGTGGAGTCACCATCACTGGAAGTGTTTAAGAAGAGACTGGATGAGGCACTTGGTGCCATGGTTTAGTTGATTAGATGGTGTTGAGTTGAACTTGATGATCTCAAAGGTCTTTTCCAACCTGGTTAATTCTATTCTATTCTATTCTATTCTATTCTATTCTATTCTGTTCCCCCTTGCATTATAGTGAGCTTGCTGACCCTGTAAGAGAGTCACTCAGTCCTGCTGTCTCCATTTTTGCTGTCTCACAAATAAAGATATGCAGATGGACCCCCACTTAGCCTCTGAGATGGTTGACTCTGTCCCCAAAGCTTTGTAACTGCAGTAGCTTGACTTTCTGCCTGAGCTAGATAGTAATTCAGGCTGGATTAGCTGAATTTCCTTCTACAGCTGTGGATTCTTGGTTCCAGACTTCAGTTATATGCACAAGGGAGGAAATAGCATTTTCTGGTTCTTGCTTTCCTTAACATGGTCAGAAGTCATTTCTGCTTGAGTTTGTGGGAATGATCTCTGTGGGTGTCCATGTGTATGGACGGAGAAATAGGAAGAAACAGGAGACTGAAAAGAGGCAAGTTCACACAAAGAGGTGAAGTATGAATGCTTTCCAAGAGCTAATAAGCACCAGAGGGTGCTTGGGTACTGTTGAATCCGCAAGAACTGATAAACTTATGACACAAAAAGGCTGCCAAACCTGCACACCAGCATAAAAAACAGTGTCCACCCTGGTGTGTAACTCAGGCCTCCTCAAAGACAGCAGGGGCTGCTGTATGCAGACAGAAACTGCAGGCTGAAACACATACCTAGTGAAACAAGGGACCCCAAGGGCCCTGCAGAACCTACTGGTGTGTCAGTAGAAGCCTCCATGTCTGAGGAACTAGCTGGGGTCAGCCCCTCAGCTCTTGTTTCCATGCAGGTAACAGGGAGCATGTGTCCACACTGAAGGGAGTAATTGAAAGTACTCTGGTGGTTGTCTGGTCATAACAACTTAATTGAGAAAAGGTGTTCAGATGAATATCAGCTGTGACCTATCTCCACTTTACTTTAATCTCTGTCAGGGAAATTCACCATAAATCTTATGGGAGCTGCTGATTGGTGGGAAACATGCCCTTATTCCTCAATGTGCAAATGTAGTTATTATGCAAAGAGTTGTAAATCATTTTGAAGCTGTTTGCATTTGTGGTTAATTATATACATATGCTATTAGGTCTGAAATACTTGAGTAATCATTGTAGACTAGTTTTTTTCACCCACCTCCCATTTTTGCCCCTGCAGGCAGGCCACTTAGCTGAACCCAGGACTGCTCTTGCAGGTTGGGTGCTTTGAAGCCCAGATAAGAAGAGTTTTGGAGAGACAGAAAGTAGTGTTGTCTGCAAACACCAGAAGCTCAGTCTTATCCTCTGGCAGAAAGCAAAGGGCTACAGTCTGTCAGTCAGGCATGACAGCTCTGACCCCTGCTAGAATTACTAATTAAAAACAAAACAAAACAAAAGGTTACTCATGGTCTTGACAAGTTATATATTACCATCTGTAGCAGCAGATCACAGCCAGCATTTCTTTTGAAAATGAGAACAGAAACATTCAAGCATTGCTAGCAGCTTTGCTGCTAATTACACTTACAACAAAAGCAAAATGAAATAAATAAACAGCATGAGATAATGACAAGGTGCTGAGAATGTCAGATAAATAAGAGAATAGTCAATAAACAATTCATAGAATCATAGAATCATTAAGGTAGGAAAAGACCTTTAAGATCATCAAGTCCAACCATAACCCAACTACCATGACCACTAAACTGTTCCCTGAAGCACCACTTCTACATGCTATGGCAAAGGAATTTTCAAATAGAGATACCAAGTCAGTGACTTAAGTACTGACCCTGAGCCAAATGTCTGCACCACTCCTTCCCAATGCAGTGATGCTTGTAGGATTAGGCTCCTTTGCAGGGTGTTGCATTTGTCCTTACAATTAAATGAGACAGAAGGGTTTGCCAAATTCTTGTCTATAAGAGATGTTTGGTCTCTGGATAAAACATGACATCAAGAAAGAACATGAAATTACACAGCAGTTTGAAGACATTTGGTGACTCACTGCCCAAAGTCAGGAACTCAGTGACAGCAGTGCTGCTTGAGAGAATCCCCCTTGGTTTCCTTCAAGGTCTTATGTTTTATCTGCTGGCCCTGGGCATGTGCTTCAACTACTCTGAAAGTGGGTGCAGAGTCAACATACACTGAACAAAACTAAATACCAGTACTTACTTTTGGTCATGTATCTTCCCATTGCACCCACAGTCCTGCTGCTTTGCATGTAGTCACTCCTTTGACCTTGTGAGTCAGTCTCCTCCAGCTCTCAGGTGCTCACTGCCAGACTAAATGGTGACTGACATTGCTCCATCATTATCACTCTAGTAGCTCAGAGAGCCTCAGGGGAAACCTGTGTGCTCAAGCTCTCTACAACCACCTTTCCCAGAAGGAATGCAGATGGCAGGAACACATCTTGGCACTCAGAGCTTTTGCCTGCCTTCCATCTATAGCCACACCATGCATCCTTAGCAACTTCCACCATCACCCATGTGTCTGTGGCTGCCTTGTATACACAAGTTCTTCAAAGATGGATTCATCATGGGAAGATCTCCCTGAGGTTGCATTTTTTCCTGTGTTTTTATTCCTTTCCTTCAACTGGAGTGAGCAGGCTGCAATAGGAGCAGAACTCCCTTCTTCACTGGGATTGCTCACAATCCCCACTGTGAAACAGAGACCCAGTCTGCCCAACTCAAGCCCACTGAGCAGGAGGATTGAAATGATGAAAAGTGAAGGACAGTCTGCTAACATGGAGGTCACTGACTGAGATGTGTGATAACTGGCAGCACTGGCTGATAGCTTCTACCAGAGGAGGAGGAGGAAGAAAGCTCATGTTGTTGCATTTAAATGCAAGCCAAATGCTCGCCCACAGCCATTTTCAGGCAGAAAATTTAGATGTGGTCTTCAGCCTTTTCTATTTGTACCACAGATGGTGAATACACTACCCAGCTTGTCTCATTTTTCAGCTGTGACTGTGTATGTTTTCTGCATGTATTCCTCCCTTTGCAGAGGCTCCCAGTGTAGGTGTTATTCTCTCCAAAACCTGACCTGATCAGGAGGTACAATCACACAGTGATGGAAAAGGTGAAGCATGTTAGGAAGAAGGAAGGTCACAGTTTCAAAAACAGCTGCTTGTTCCTCCTCCTTCTCGTAAGCCCTCTCTTTTAAACCTTCTTTCTCTCCAGAGACTGATTATACCTTGTTCTTTGTACAGCATCTGGTATTAGCAAATACAAGTGTGGAACCCTTGGCATTACTGTACTATTACTATAAGTGCTTTAAAATATATCATTGATTTAGGAGAAACAAGATTATTTATCTCTGCTTAGATACTAAGATCATATCTGTGATTTTTTATTTTATAATTAAAAAATATGTAGCAGAAACAATTATATGAAAACTACATTTTATGCATTTCTATATAAAACATGAAAAAAATGTGCAAGAGAGCAAAGATGTTTCACAGTTCCAGAAATACTTACAGCTAGATATTCGTTCTTAATCTTCAGGTTAATCTGGAGCACTAATATGCTCAGGCAGAAAATTCAGTTGATCAAAGCAAACCTTAGCTCCCAGCTTAACATTGAAACCTAAGAAACAGAATGCTGATTTAAAATAAGCAGGCACTCCCTAGAGGTAAATATGAAATGCCACGGTTTCATACAAGACTGAATTTAATGTAATAATAACATGAAATACAATGCAGAAGAACATCAATAATTAAAAAAAAAACCAAAATAAAAATCCTCTCTTAAAAAGTGCTGCCTGTTCCACATTTATACATACTCTAGAGAGAGATTTATTGTTCACAGAAGAAAAACTGCGAAAATATATTCAGGCTTTTAGCTGTTGAAAGCACTGTGAAGAATTCAAGGGAGACAAATATGTGCTTTTTTTCTGACGGGGAAGGGGGGGCACTTTTTCTTATGTATGATTTGGGAGCCTTGGAGAACTGTTTATTTTAGGATAAGGCAAGGACTGAATCACAGAGAGTCACTTTTTATTTTATTTTACTTCACTTCACTCTGGACAGATACCAGGACCTGCAGGACTCCCATTTTCTGGCTGGTGCTGTTTACTGTTTGTTTCCCCTCACTGCATAAACTGGTCTCAGCCCTCCCTCGCACAACCACTCTCCTGCCCTTTGCAAAACCTCTGACATCCCACATGCACCCAGCTCTGCTGACTTGCAGCTGCTGCCAAGCACCCGTGCTAGCCTGTGGAGGGGTAGCAGCTTCTTACCCGCAGCTCTTTGGGCAGCATAAGAAATTACTCTTGCTTCCAGAACCATATGGACTTTCTTGATGAAATCAGTCAATGCCCATTGACCTTGAGTTTCCTACAGCCCCAGGGCTTTTGGCTCAGGTGGGCTTTGCATTTTTGGCATCCATGGTCCTGAACTGAGCTTCAGACTCTGGGAACAGTTTGGACAGAACTGGCTGTATTTGGATTTCCATGTATCTGGTGGAGAAGCAACATTTAAGCATTAATTTGTTCTGCTTGAATTTGCACAGGAGGTAAACACAGAGGTCAACAGATTCTGCCATGTTGAGTCATGAGGGCCTCTTAGTTCTGCCTGCCTGCCTGCCTCCTGGTCAAGGTTAATAAGAGCTGGCAAGCTCCAGAGACCCAGTTACACTGGGTCTTAAAATTCTTTCAAAGGCCACATTGACTATCATGAGTAGAATCAACTGTGCTGGTCTCACCAGAGTTACATTTGCTTGCTCCAGTTGTCAGTTAATCTGTTAAATACGTGAACTTCTTGGTGAAATAAACCAGCTTGCTTTCAGCTGAAATGGCATTGAAATAGGGATTGAAAGCATTCAAATAAACAGACCAATAGGACATCTACTTACGTTGCAGTTTCTGTGGGGCACCTTCAACGTCTGCAGTGCAAAGAAAAGTTTTACAATAGGATGAAATCTCATTCTGCTGTGGCTGACACCAGACACCTGTCACATGAGAAATGAAGAGATTAGGCTTCCATTCTCACTAGGGTTGCTGCAAAAACATTTATCGTTAAACAGAATTCTTCCTCCATCAAGAGCACAGTCAGTTTGGCTCAGAGAGGCATCCCTGCGCTTCATACTCAGCTGAACTTCTCAAGTCTGCATTATGGAGCTAAAGTTTGAGGACTGTATTCTCACAAGAGCAAAGGCAATGTTCAAGTTCAAGAACACAGCTCCACAAAGATTGCCTATGCCCTACACACTCAAAAGCCACAAGTCTCTAAGCTCTTGCTTCTAAAGTTCTGCTACTGGATGTTTATCTAGCAACTGCACTTTGATTAGAAATCACACACTCAGTGGATGGGGAAGACAGTAGCAAAAAAACCCATGTGGGAATTTCCAACAGAGTGCCTAAGGCCCAGCTGTCCTCATCCTCACCCCAAGGCAGAGCAGGAGGATAAAATCCTGTGGTCTGCATGAGGCTACAAGGTGCATTTTCACCAGCTGGGCAAGAGTAGCAGCACCAAGTGATGCCAGACCAGCAATACTCTGGAGGAGACATTCATGCCTCAGGGTTAGCTGCTCAGCATTAACCTGGCCTCTCAGCCTGGACACTAGACTGCCTTTTAGCTATCAGATACCGATCTATAGTAAGACACGTGTAACCCAAATTATTTCACAGCCAAGCATTCACAGATGCTGCCATCAGAGCAGAGGCTCTGTGGTGATGTTACGCTAACACGAATCCCTGTGGGAAGGAACAGGGTAGCACTCTGCACTCAGCGCTAATGCTTTTGGTTAAGCATAATCCGGCTGAAGGTCTTTTCAGTACAGCAGAGTTCAGTGGAGGACTAGCTGAGTGTGCTGCTTCAGAGGGCACTAATGCAATTGTGTGATTAATTTACGTCTGTGCTTTCATTTGCTTTGAAGGCTGCAAGAGTTGGAGATTGGCAGCATGATATGGTCAGTCACTCCTGTAGTGCTCTCTGTCCCCTGACAAAGATGACTGCTGGCCTCTGAGAGCTGTCTCCTTCAGAGCACAGATGAGTCACTGCCCTTGGGTAAATAGTGAATGCTGTGATGACATGATTGAAAGACAGTGAGGTGGAACAAACAAGGTAATTTCTTAATAAATATTTATTTCAAGGAAACATATTAGGCTTAATCCTTCTTCCACTGATGTTAATGGAAGTTATGCATTGACAAAAGGCACCACAACATTTGTAATATATTTTGACATCTGTGGATGAAAGGTTCTAAATAATATCTGAAGATTATGTATTTAACAGTGGGAATATGAGCTAGCCCACTGGATAAATTAATACACACATTGTTATGCAACTATGGTAAAATGCTTCTGATGCTTCATGCTTAAATTTCACATGTTGACAAAAGGAAGCTCAGGATTTGGTTTATTTTATTTGTTATTTTAGTATTTTATTTATTAAAATTTCATACTTGTGAGCTGTGCTTGAAAAATCTCCAAGTGCTTCTGTTTTAAGACATTAAATCTCCAAACAGAGACAAATATTCCAGTTCTGTTTCACAGGTAAAGAAACTGAGGTATGCAAAATATCATTGAGATTTTAATGTCATGGGATCTGTGAACTGAAGACTGCAGCCCTGTTCATTACAAAGATAAAGAAGAAATAAAGAATCTCTCAAAGAAGAGATTTTTAATCGTTTTCTTAATGCAAAAGCCTCAATATGCTTTCACAAAAAGAAAGGCACCCTCCTGGTGTAGAATCATCAGAAAGCAGACATTCTTTAATATCTTTCTAATGGCCAAGAAAATTTACTGTTGACTCAATGTGATTTATCTTATATTCTACTCTGTCATGAACACTACAAGCATGGAAGACCCCAGACAGCTTGTCTCTGAGGGTTTCACCACTGATTTCTCAAAGCTTCTTTAAAAGTTTTCCTCATCTCTCCATGCAGCTGAGTTTGCCACTGGAAGCACTGCACAGCATTGCTGGTGGGTGCTAAAGCCTGTCCTTGCACTCCAGCCCCAATACTGCAGGTCTTCCAAATGCTACTGTAATTAAGCCAAACACCTTTCTTTCTCGTTTGTTTCATCTAGATCACTGAACTAATTTGAAGTTCAGTTATCCTCACAGTGTAGCTGGAGAATCGTTTAAAATACCAAACTTGATCTCACAGCTGAAATGTCTGGCACCCCAAAGTGACATTTAACAAGGACACAAAGTTAAAATCTCTTCTCAAGCATTAGTCTTATGATGTTTCCTGCCATTCTGTTTTCTATTCTACTTGAAGTTTGGTACTGTTTTCCTGTGGGAATGAGGTTTGGCAAGAATGTGCTGTCTTTCTGTATGTCTCTCAATATGCCTTCAGGTTTCAGTGACATTTGGCAGAGAGGTAATGGGCTGAAGGAGATGATGTTTTCACATAAACACAGGTGGTTCTGTGCAGAAGGCCAACTCTAAGTGCACTGACTGGGAAGGAAACAGGGTGGGAATCTCACGCACCATTAGTCTGCAGAGGATGCAAGTGATAAAGTCTTTTTATGTATGCCAGTCATAGATAAAACACAAGAATTTATACCTTCTGTACAAAAACAGTTGCCTCAAAAAATGTCCTTGGGAAACCAGCTCTACTTAGTCCTGCTGCTCAGGGATCTGCTTGTTCCCTGCCTTTTTGAAATGTTTTATCCACTTAGATGACTCATGGGGACAAGGACTGGCTCTTAACAGACGACCATACCTAGCACAGTGAGTACCAGTCTCAGATGAGTCAAGGGCTCTTCAATGGCAAAGGTAGTTATGCACTGATGGAGCCTGCTTGCTGTGAAACAATAATACTCAGATCAGCCAGGTTGATCACTAATCTTCCTTTTCTGCTCTTAGATACAGATAATGGAGATTTTGCCTTCCATTACTCCTCTGTTATTAGGAAGAAGCACTGTTTATTACTGCAGGAAATTAAAAAGCCAAAGACAAGACTCAAATTCATTCCAGCATAGTGGAGACACTGACTCTTCTTTAAGTCTCTAATATCAGAGACTTTAATGCACAGAGAAAGGGTGAAGTCAATGTGATGGGCTGGCAGTCTTAGCTCATACCACTTCTACTTGGAGGTAAGGGATTATAAAACCATAGGTGGAAGAAAATCAGTCATTTCTCTCCTTGATTTTTTTTTTTACAGAAGTGGGGCATACATTCCCAATCGCATCTTGTCTTCATCCCACCATCACAGTCATTGGTGTCAAAAGATGTTGTCAAGTTTTTGTGTGCAAAGAGAGTGCCTGGCAGCTGGAGTGGCATCAGCAGCCCCTGTTGCAGGCAGCACACTGGGGATGCCCCCTGGAGGTCACACCCGGTGGATTGCTGCAGACAGGCTAAACCCAGCTGCTGGGCGTTTTCTTATCTATTAAAGAGATGCTCTGGTTGATGTGGGATGCTTCTCTCTGGAGATATACATAGAAGAGAGGAGAGCTTCCCTTCTCAAGCCACAGCATCTAGCATGCAGCTTGCTTTGCTTCATCACATCTCATTCTTCCTTTTCAAAATAATTGCAGACAGAAATTAATTTCTTAATAAGTATTGTTGGTAGGATGACCTTTTCCCATTCCCAGGAGACCAAACTGACCTTTTGTCTCCTGCTCAACCCTGACAAACACATCTCCCCGTGTGAGTCCAGCCTCTTGTCACCCCAGCCTGTGATGCTCCTCTGCCAGTATTGCTTCCCTCTCCACTTCACTCCCCAAAATCTATGCCTCTCTCACCACACTCCTTTCCCCACACAGGTCCTGGCCAGTGTCTCCACATGCCAAGCTTCAGCTCTTCCCTTCCCAGAGCAGCTTCCACTCAGGCTCTTTTCCATCCAGGCTGTTCTCAGCCTGCCAGCTGTGGTGACCTTTCAAGCGCATGGAGTGCTGTGCATGCCATGAAAACATGCTCCTCTCCACGTGTCAGCACAACCACAGCCTCTCATAAACTTTTGACCCTTGCTGAGTCCTCTACCATTTCCTAGCAGAAACAATGGCAGGGTTACACACCTGGGTTCAGTTACCCAGCGCTGGAGACTGCCAGGCAACACAGTGTTGCAGCTCTGATTACAATTACAGGAAAGAAAAGCACTCTTAAGGCAGCAGCTACACTTTTCTTTGTGTTTGCATTTGTTTTCTAGGTTGTTTTTCCTCTTCTTCTATGTCTGTTTTCTTTTGTCTTTCCTATTATTTGCCTTTAGGTTGCTGGTCAGGAGCCAGCTGTGAAAGGCTACATGCCTTCTAGTAATAGAGTATACTGCCCCTTGAGCTGCATGAGAAGTCACTGTTAGGGGTAGAGGCCAGGAAGAGCATAGAAACAGAGGAGTGGCTGTACTGCTCCCTTTAGGGAGAGTAGGGAGGAGGCAGAACCAGCCTGGATACTTAATGAAAGAAATGGTGCCTTCTCTCATTCCAGGCAACAGAAGAATCATCTTGGTCTTCCACCTTTTTACACCAAATATGGTCTTTCACCTTTTGACAAGGTCTATGTTATTTAAGTGAAAAATAGTTAAGGAATGGATGGTGTGCTCTGCAGAAATGTTGGTTAAATAGCAAAAAGCCAATAGCATCATTCTTCCAAGGGAAATTAGCTAATAAAGACAGATTTGCATGCTTAAGATAACTCACAACCTGCAGGACTTACAATCATAGGATTCAGAGAATCATAGAATTATAGAATGCATTCGGTTGGAAGGGACTTCTGGAGATCATCTTGTCCAACCCTGCTGCAGTAAGTGGGGACATCCCCAACTAAATCAGATTGCTTAGAGCCCTATCAAGCCTGATCTTGAATGTCACCAGGGACGGTGCCTCTACCAGCTCCCTGGGCAACCTTTTACCACCCTTCTCTGAGAGTATTCAGAAGCTGGATTTTACTGGATGGTTCTTTAGGAGGAAATAAGTCCTTCAGTTCAAGAGGTCCCTTATGAATAGAAATGTCACAGCTCAAGGCTTTGATATGACCTGTGCTCCTTTGGCCCTGGTGCCTGCTGTCCATGTGGCTGGCCTCACACATGCTGCAGTGAGGTGTCCCTCGCTGTGTGTGCTCACATGCCTGATTTGCCTCCTACCCAGCTGCAACAGCTGTGCTAATGGGCAACATCTTGTAGTGGGAGATAAGCTGCAGCCTCGACTGGCAGGTAGCCTGGCTTGGAGGGTTTTGCTCACAGTATGAGCTATGTTAGGATCTGGAAAAGATGGGAGATCTCTGTCACTGGTGTTGTGCAGCTGATTAATCTGAGCAGATGACAAATGAACAGAATAGAATAGAATAGAATTAACCAGGTTGGAAAAGACCTTTGAGATCATCAAGTCCAACCCATCACCCAACACCATCTAATCAACTAAACCATGGCACCAAGTGCCTCATCCAGTCTCTTCTTAAACACTTCCAGTGATGGTGACTCCACCATCTCCGTGGGCAGCACATTCCAATGGCCAATCACTGTTTCTATGAAGAATTTCTTCCTAGCATCCAGCCTAAACCTCCCCTGGTGCAGCTTGAGACTGTGTCCTCTTGTTCTGGTGCTGGTTGCCTGGGAGAAGAGACCAAGCCCCACCTGGCTACAACCTCCCTTCAGGTAGTTGCAGATAGCAATAAGGTCTCCTCTGAGCCTCCTCTTCTCCAGGCTAAGCAACCCCAGCTCCCTCAGCCTCTCCTCATACGGCTTGTGCTCCAAACCCCTCCCCAGCTTTGTTGCCCTTCTCTGGACATGTTCCAGCAAGTCAACATCTTTCCTAAACTGAGGGGCCCCGAACACAGTATTCAAGGTGTGGCCTAACCAGTGCTGAGTACAGGGGCACAATGACTTCCCTGCTCTGGATGGCCACACTATTCCTGATACAGGCCAGGATGCCATTGGCCTTCTTGGCCACCTGGGCACTCTGCTGGCTCATGTTCAGCCAGCTGGCAAACAGCACCCCCAGGTCCCTTTCTGCCTGGCCACTCTCCAGCCACTCTGACCCCAGCCTGTAGCACTGCATGGGGTTGTTGTGGCCAATGTGCAGAACCCGGCACTTGGATGTGTTCAATCTCATGCCGTTGGACTCTGCCCATCTGTCCAGCCTGTCAAGGTCCCTCTGCAGAGCTCTCCTACCCTCAAACAGATCAACACCTGCCCCCCAGCTTGGTGTCATCTGCAAATGATGGACTCAGTCCCCTCATACAGATCATCAGTAAAGATATTGAACACTATGGAGCCTAGCACTGATGAACTGAACTGAACTGAACATTTAACAAAGAAACCTGCTCTCTAACAGGAAGTATTCTGCTGGTTACTTGTACCATACTGCTCAACGACATAGTCCCTGTTAACAAGAGCTCAGCAGTTTACTGGGCACATATCACAGGAGTCATGGGAACCTGGAAAGAATGTACAGTTCATGTGTGCAGGTATGCACATTTTATGTGTAGTATGTGTGTGTAGCCATGGAGTGATCAACAGGCCCCTTGCATATTGCCTCCCTCCTGTTACCCTTGCACTGTTATCTGTTACCTTGCAAGATGCTCCCCCTCTTCAGGTCATGCCAAGAGTGGATGCCTTGATATCTCTTTTTCTCTTTTTTTAAATCTGTATCTACAGCATTCATGAGGAAGAGGAACTGGTCCCATGGCTCCATGAAAATAGCAGTGAACAGACTCAGTGACTCCTGAGGTTGTGTAAGTTGCCTTAGTCTGAGTAGCCTGGATGGAGAAAGAGTAATATAAACAAGCATGCTGCAACATTTGTTCCAGGAATGCCCATAGTGAGTGCATCTCTGTGAGGAAGGCTAAACCCAAGGAAGGACACACAACGTGGCCATCAGCCTCTCCCATTCTTGTGCCAGGTACAGCAAGCCATAAGTGCCCACAGGACCAGTGGAATTTTGGTTTTTCCTTGGGGCTGCTGTTGCCCTCAGTGAGAGAAGCAGCTCAGATTAAGTTTAAAATCAAATCCACAGGATGTTTCTTGCTCTTACAGAAAACAGAAAGCTCCAGAATATCTAGAAAAACATAGATCCAAACTGCTTTATAGTTACAGTGGCTTGATTTTGGAGGTGAGACTGACTCAGGGTATTCTGTGCTTCATTTGGCAAAGTTCACCAGTTTTTACCAGCTGGGCTGTGCTTTAAGCCTCAGCCTCTGAATAGTTGTCTGCTTCACTGCTATCATGAATCCCTGCAATGGAGAGTGTCAGAAGGACATGTTATTTACTTATTTTCTACCTGGAGAAATGCCCTCCAATGTCATCTAAATAAACAGTTACTGTCTTTTTGTGTCATTCTGAAACATTCTGCAGGCCATGCACCATTCAATGTTTAAACTGCTTGTCTAGCTCCATCCAGATACTATGGCTTTGAAATGAAATAACACTAATTCTAGTTACTGGATTTAACAGATTATGTTCACAAAGTAGCTGTTTGACTCTTTTCATTTCTTGTCACATCCTATTCCATTTAAACTTGATATCCTATTTTTTAACCAAACAGGTGCCATGACTTTAATGACTTGAGACACAATATCTCGGTATGCTGAAAAAAAACTGAAAAGAGACAAACTACTCCACAAAAAAATTTGCAGCTCATTGTCAACTTCCATGAGAAAACTTGCTAACCAAGCTGGAAAATGCAGGCAGGTTCAGGAACCCGATGAAGAATACAGAGAAATGTTAAATAAATTATTGCTTATGCATTATTAAAAATAACAGTCACACTTCCATAGCTCCTCTCAGATAATGAACTCAAAGCCATTTATAATTAATTACACAACTCCATGTAGGTGAAAGAACTGTGCCACATTGTTTTTATGAGCAAAGAGCTGAGACATTGAGAAGTGTTTAGAGTCATGTAGTCCCCACCTTGAACACCAGCAGGGAGTTTTCCCAGAGGGCAGGAAAGGTAGGCATCCCAATTGGTTTTCTAGGTTTTAAGCCCCTGGAGCTGGGACTGTCTCTCCTAGATGTGGTTGGAGTCTGCCCCATGGGGTCTTCAGATTTTCCCACTGAGGCAATAACCCAGCATTTATAACTCAGTGGGATACAGGCTCTTCAACTCATCATCCCGAAACCTGGACTTGCCAAAACAACATCTTGTAGAGCAATGCTGTGACAGGGTGCTGAGGGCTCCTGTCACTGTTGTTGAAGCCTCAAAAAGTAGTGCTGCACAGAAGAGAAAACAAGTCCCAACATGCACAAAAGGCATAGATGCTGATTTCACTCATGTATGGGGGAGTTATAGCTGCCAAGACTGGAAGCTGTTTTGCCTTGTGCTGACAGGAGGCAGCAGGGCAGTACCCGTCCATACTGCTGGCTTGCACCAAGGCAAACATTCATCTGCTGCTGAATAATCCAATCAGCAAACTAAAATCTTACCCCAAATGATTTTCTAACATGGTATATTCCAAAAAAACCTACTGACATTTACTGGCATACTGACAATAACATGAACATCATACATAACACAACCGAGTATTTTATCAGAGCTGAAGTCAAGTGTGCAGCCCAGATTACTTCCACCCTTGTAGACTGCATTGCAGGGAGTGCTGTGGGAAGCAGTATTCCATGAAATGGTTAGAGAATCTAAGCCCCATGAACCCAGGAGAGCATGACTTGGCCTCCTTTCCCTTGTGCTGCTTGGGTTTGCAAATGGCAGATGTTTCTTTTCCCCAGCTTTCAGCCTTATTTTGTTTCTCATGGGCAACTGAGTCAAATTGCACTGCATTTGTGGTATCCTATGACTGTTCCTTATCGAGCAATGGCAACCCTGCTGTGAAACAAGACGTCTACCTATTTCTTTACATTATTATCCTTGCACAGATGAAGGCTTGCTGCAGTCAGCACCTTCTGCTCCTGTTCACTGTGTTGTGCACAGAGCAGCAGTAAGGTCCTGCAGGCAGAAAATCCTGTTTGGTTCATACTTCAAATGTGTATCTTCTTTTTTCCCTTCCTTTAAAACTGTTCATTATCTAGTCATTTCAGACAGGCAATGAATTTCTGCATTTAAACCACTTCCCCAGAGTGGTGGACTGTCTTGATAAAGAGGCAGGCAGGCAGGACCCATTTAATTAAAAGTCTCTGAAAATAAAGATCCTGAGAAATTATTATAGTTTCCTTCTCATTTTACTTTTATTCCAGATATTCCAGAAGCTTGTTGTGCTGGTATCAGGCAAGAGATACATGGAACTTCAGTGTTGGGCAGCAAATGGTCCAGGGAGTATCAGGGAAGCAGATCATCAGGATCACCCAACTTTGTCCTGGCCTTCCTCCAGGAGGTGAGATCCAGCCAGTGAAAACAAGTGATTTTCTATTTAGATAGTGGTAAAAAGGCTCTCAGGACTCCAGATGCTGATGGCTGAACTCTGTTTCTCACAAGAGGTTGTGCATTTCATGACCATGAGTTTCAGTTGTGCTAAATACACGGTTTCCTTCCACAATGCACCATCCTTTTCATAGGATATATTTAGTGAGCTCTTGTCCTACAGCCTTGTGTGGACTTAGGGGTTAAATATGCTATGAAAACTGCCCAGAAAGTGGACTAGGTGAAAATGTAATGAATATTGTGATATTCCTAAGAATATTGTGATAAGCTGACTCCTATCTCTATGTGTACATGGAAGAGTATGAAGAGGAAATCCGTGATGAGTAATGGACACATGAATAATTTATTTGACACAAAACTATTTTGTATCTTGACAAAAAACTTGTATTCTTATAAAAGCAGAAGTTCCTGAGGCAGTGCAGTTTGCCTCCAGGGCCAGATGGTTTTTTTCCTCTTTCCTTATTTGCTAGCAACAATCTTATTTACTCTATCAGAATTCATCATTAATAATCACTTGTCACAAGTTTTCTGACCCCACGAGCAGTTGTTTTGCCATTCTGCATTGCACATTTCCAGAGTCAACAATAGACTATATATTCCATATCTTGCAATAAGATATGGCAAGAAAATATCTATGTTGTGTGAATAAATAGAATGGATGGGAGATTTGAATAATAGAACAATGCACAGGTTTGGGGTTTGATTGCATTTTTACCAAGGGAAAAATGGAATTAGAAGGGAAATATCTACTAGAAATAAGAAGGGTTACCTCAACTTTTTTGTAGCTACAAGATGGTAATCAAAAGAGGTATTTTTATACCCATCAGGGAGCCATCCAGGGTTTATGCAGATTTGACATTTTCTTCTGCCTTCCCTATTTGTATCTGGAGCCCAAGGTGAACAGCCTCCTTTTTCATTTGCTCTCTTTAAATATCTTTGTCTGGGCAGCTGTTGATTCAGGCCCTGTGAATAAATAAAATGAAGAGGATCTCCTTTGTGATTTAAAAAGAAATGCTCTTTTTTGGATCCTGACTTGCCATTTGTGATGTTAGCATTATCTTACTTAAACAAATGGCCTCTTCTCCCTCCTCACGAACGTATTAGCTTTTCATTTGTAAAAGCTGCAGCAAGTGAACTTTCCTGACATTAATGGGAGGTGACGGCTGGTGAGGGAAGATGCTGCCTCTGTCCAAGAGAAATGCTGTGAACCCAGCAGACCTGCAGTGCTCCAGTTTCCTGCACAGCTTTTTATTCTCCAGTGCTTGTGAGTGTTACTGAGGGAAATCAAAGAAAAAATCCTTTTAAAGTTCATTTGTGACACCCCCTGCACACTGACTTTCATCATCATTTAAGGAGGACTATTAACAGAAACCCCCCAGTGCTCACCAGGTGCAAGCATTGGAAAAGAGGATCAGCTAACAGAAAATGCATTAATCTGTAATAATAATGATAGCAGCAACAATCCCATCAGCCTCATGCCACACATATGGAAATGGAGGCATGGAAAAGCTCCCAGCTGGTACCTGGGAGCTCCCCTTCCCAGGTCTCTCCTCTAACCACTGGGAGATATTGTGTCACCACAACATGCAATTGCTACTGAGTATACTTTTATTAAGTGTGGCTAGAACTTACCAGGACAGCTTCACAGAGCCTTTTCAGGTTCAGCTGACCTCACTGACCCTCAGTCATATTTGCACCACCAGGTGTTTTTGGTGAACATTCCTCAGCTGGCAGCTCTGTGGCTGTTAGTATGAACTAGCTCACTTGAGCCTCTTTTTACACTCCATTAAGATGTTTGAAGGCTATCATGCCAGCTGCACCCTGTACCCATGTTTTAGTTCCCATTCCTTTCAGGCAGTACAAGGAGGAAGGAGGGGAAGAGGCCAATATGCCATGCCACTGTGCAATAACAGGAAATGTTTGCTACAGAAAGCTGCTAATAATTGTAAAGTTGAAAAAGGGCTAGGAGTACCAGAGAAAGTGCTGAGCAGCTTTAGCATCTGTTGCCCTCAGAGACACTTAGCTTCTCTTGCAGAAGCTAAGCACTCACCAGGATCACCTTCATAATGAGCTCAGACAAATCCATCTTCTTGGCTGGCACAACGTAAGGAGACATGAAAGCTTCTTCAGAGCTTCCTATTTCCCTCTGCTTCTTGCCAGCTAAGAGGGATGTCCTGGTGATGGGGAGGTGAGGGTGCTGATTTTTAGGTAGATCTAGGACTCTTATGCTTACTGTGTCCTCATTATTGATCTTAAGGGGCACACTTCTGGCAGATCAAATTACTTAAGCAAGTACTACTTCAGTGCTGTTTAGCGCAGATTCCTCAAATGCCCTCTCTCTGATGTTTTGTGGAGTAATGCTGTTATCAGCTGACTTCTGTTCAGATCTACCTGCTATTTTACCTTTCTCTAGCATTATCCAGGAGTTTGGTCACCACATATTCTTCTCACCTGCCCTGCACTGACCCTATGCCAAGAACAGAGCCCATGTGTTCAAAGCATGCTCCATCTCTTTCACCCTCCATCCTTTTCACGTTCCATCCCATTCTCCCTAGGCCATGTGGCAAAGCTTGTGCAGATGGAGCTGTAATTTGTCTTTGGAAACATCCAGGCTTACACAGTCAGCAGCTGGAGAAGGAAAGGCCGAGCTAAAGGATGAAGTATCAAGACTCAGGACTATAAGGGAATGGGAAAGGGAGTTAGATATGTGGGAGCTGGCTTTACAGACCTCCCCTGTTGAGGAGGGGGGAATGGATACAGGTGCCTGTTAGGAGAAGCATGGGGAATCCATCCCAGCCCTCTATGCCTCCTCCATTGCCCTTGCACACTAAGTATGAGGCCCTGCAGGTTGAGGGCACCGTGGATAAGATGACAGAAGAGGAACCATCTAAGGGGATGCCTAAAGCAAATCAGTCCCCACCAACCGTCAGGACTAGTGCCATAAAGAAAAAGAAGGGTAATTGTTGTTGGGGACTCTCTCCTGAGGGGAACAGAGGGTTGTATATATTGTCCTGACCCATCTCACAGGGCAGTCTGTTGCCTGGGTAAGGGACATCACCAGGAGACTACCAAAGCTAATCCAGCCCTCTGACTATTACCCATTGCTGATAATCCAAGCTGGCAGCAATGAGATTGATAAGAAGGGCACCAGGACAATCAAAATTGAATTCAAGGTCTTCAGACGATTGATGGGGCAGGAGCTCAAGTGGTGTTCTGCTCAGTTCCCTCAGTGGCAGGGGTGTGCACTGAAAGGAACAGGAGAACCCATGCCATCAATAAATGCCTCAAGGGATGGTGCCAGCAGCAGAATTTTGGGTTCTTTGATCAAGGGGCAACTTTTACCACACCTGACATGCTGGACCTAGATGGGGTGAATCTATCTAGAACAGGCAAGAGAGCTCTAGCACTAGAGTTGGCAGGACTCATTGGGAGGGCCTTAAACTCAGTTTGAAGGGGGTGGGTGGTGAAACCAGTCTCTCTGGAGGGGAAAGAGAGGGACATAAACTAGAGTTAGATAAGAAATCAGCAGCCCAGCTGAAGTGCATGTACACCAATGCATGAAGTATAGGTAACAAGAGGAACTGGAAGTCTTGGTTCACCAGGAAAACTATGATGTAGTTGCCATTACAGAAACGTGGTGGGATGATTCACACAGTTGGATGCACTGGATGGTTACAAGCTCTTTAGGCAAGACAGGTGAAGCAGAAGAGGAGGAGGGGTGGCCCTGTATATCAGGGAATCTTCTTAATGCCACAGAACTTGAGGTAGAAGATGAGTGCCTGTGGGTTAAAATCAGAGGGTTGCAATCTAGAGTAAGTAACGAATAGGCTGGGATCTCAAGCTTATTTTTACTCAGCTTATTTAGTTTCCTGGTAGGCAGCTGCCTTTCCCTTGCATTTATCTTGAACTGATTTTTGACCTGCATTTCAGACTACCCAGTTCTGTCCTTGCTGAAGTAGCATAGCTGATACCTGCCAATAACTTGTCACAGCAACTTCTTCTTGCTGTTTGGAGTAAAATGGCATGTCCCAGTTTAGACAAGTGGGTTGGTGCAAAGGATTTTTCTAAGCTCTCTATTTTATGCTCTCTATGGTAGGGAAGCAGTGTATTTGGTCAAAAATACCCACCACATGCTAGTGACAGCTTTTATGACACAGGCAACATAGGTATTGCCTAAAGCAGACAAAACTACCATGGTCCTACTCAGCTATAGCAGACCCTAAGGGGCAGGGGAAGAGTAGGTGAATGAGAGGGGGCATGAACCAGCTAAAAATCATCCATCACAAAGAAGACACACATATGGGAGTCACTACATGCATACACACACACTAAATACAGACTCTTTCAAGGATGATGCTGTAGCTTTTTTGTATCAAAATTTTCTGCTGCTCTGGCAGGTAATAGTTGAGCACAAACTTGGTTCATTAAAATAAGCTCCTGGCTTAAAATGTTTGGCCTATATCATATCAGAGATCAGACAGAACAACATCAAAATCTCTTTCCCTAGCCTACAAGTACACAAAACAATGAAAGAAAAAAACAAACCCACCATCACCAGCAACAACAGTCTTACAGTGACTGAACTGGCACTTAACTGCAAACTGCTCCTGTCCTGCTCAATAACCTCTGAAGAAGCTTTTTGCAGCCAAAACAATTCACAGCCCTTAACTGTGAAAACTTTCAGCCAGTTTTGTGGCTGGTGCTGTGGCTATAACATTTGGCAAAACAATGAAAATCTACTAACAACTTAACTCCTCATTATCAGCTTTTAAATGGATTAATCCATGAGAAACACCCCAGCAACAGAGCTGGTCAAAAGATTGACTGGAAGTAGTGGTAACAGCTATAAACTGTACAGAACTTTCCTGCAGGGACATAGGAACTTCAAGACCTCCCAGCAATCTGCTTTGAACTTCCTTCCAGGCATCATTGTTGTGAACATCATCTCCCCTGTAGATTAAAAAGAATTGCTTGTGGGGTTTCTTTCACTGTGTTTTATTTTCTACTTCCAGGGGGCGTTCCAAATGCTGGCTGAACGTAGAGCTGTGCTACAGGTTGAAGGAAAAATAATTTCTGTTACAGAAATGGTGCTTGCAATATTAAGGTCACACCGTCCTAACATGATCCTGCTGCAGAGATGAATACAGATTCTGATGCATCATGTCGTCCTCAATTAACTGAAGGCAGTTTGTCCTGGGGCCTGACAATTCATCTGTTCGTTGGAGCTCACACCCAATTAACATACAACAAAATCAAAAGATTCTTCCACCACAAACAGCCTGCTCATTCGTCTGTTGTTCCATTGTGATGCTGTTCTCATTACTACATTTGATTTAATTTGTGCTAGTTCTGTACAAAAAATACTGTAGTACCCTTGCTTTGGGGCATAAATGATCAACAAAACAAAAAAAAGCTGCTTCCCTTTTGGGCAATCAAAATACACAACATGAGGTAAATTTGGAATGGCTTGCAGATGCTGCACATAAAGGTTTTAATCCTTAGCTACAACTTCATGTTTGTGCGCAGTGGGTTTTTTATAATTAACTTGCACAAGCATCTTCTGTAAAGGATTCCTTACCCTACAAGAGCCTTCTCCCTTTCAGTCTCTACACATCCACAATAGTAAAATAATAATAATAGCAGATATATGCTTTAAGGAGTACTGTTTGCTAAAAAGAACAGTTATTCTGATCCCTAACTTCAACAGTGATCAAAGTAAATGAATTCTTGTAAACACCTATGAGGAACTATTGAGCTGTCACACTGGTTTAAGAACTAAAGTTGTAGTAATAGTTCATGTAAGAAAAAAAAAATCTCATTTACTATGCAATTTTATAAGTATTTAATAGTATGTCATTCAAAAATTCTCAAGTGCTAGCAGTTTAAGCACTCATAAGACAAGTCTTTTCTAGTAGCTTCCTAAGTTCAGTACTGTCAACTGGAAAGACAAAAGTAGAGCAGATTGAAGGACAAAAATCCCCTACAAATTACTCTTATTCAGCAGAAAGTAAAATCTTCATTAAGGTAATGAAAATACTGATAACTAAGGTTCTCTTTTAATCAGTTTGTGACAAATTTCTAACAATATAAAGATCAATGTGGCAAAAAAACATCCCTTAAAAATGTTGTATCTACTCAGCCAATAATGCATTTCACAATATGATGTGACACCAGTTAATGACACCGTTTCTCTCACCTACAAACTGCCTGTGGGTACACTACGCTCCCAAGCAGCTGCCTTCACCAGATACACACAACCACACACATAATCAACCAGGTTGGAAAAGACCTGAGAGATCCTGAAGTCCAACCTATTACCTAATACCTAACACCTCATGACAACTGAACCATGGCTCCAAGTGCCACATCCAATCTTTTTTTGAACACCTCCAGGGACAGTGACTCCACCACCTCCCTGGGCAGCCCATTCCAATGGCAAATTATTCTTTTTGTGAAGAACTTTCTCCTCACCTCAAGCCTAAACTTCCCTTGGCACAGCTTGTGACTGTGTCCTCTTGTTCTGCCACTGGTTGCCTGGGAGAAGAGACCAACCCTCACCTGTCTCAACCTCCTTTCAGGTAGTTGTAGAGAGCAGCAAGATCTCCCCTGAACCTCCTCTTCTCCAGGCTAAACAACCCCAGCTCCCTCAACCTCTCCTCATAGGGCTTGTACTCAAGACCTCTCTCCAGCCTCATTGCTCTTCTCTGGACAGGTTCAAGTATCGAAATGTCCTTAAATTGAGGAGCCCAGAACTGGACACAGTACTCAAGGTGTGGCCTAACTAGTGCTGAGTATAGGGGAAGAATGACTTCCCTGCTCCTGCTGGCCACACTATTCCTGGTACAGGCCAGGATGCCGTTGGCCTTCCTAGCCACCTGGGCACACTGCTGGCTTATGTTCACAGTCAAAAAGATGAGGAAGTAATGAATAGTAAAAAAAGACATAATATTCATAAAGCATGTTTAGGGTTGCTTCCTAAGATAGGATAATCCCTTAATGTATCAGAGAAACATGAATAGATTTTAAAGGCTGTTTCAGGATGTGCCATTTCAGAGTGCCTCAACTGCCCACATTTCTTAAAGGTATTTTAAAAAGGTCAGGTAGGGAAATCATACATATTTATCCCTTTTGGTTAGAACACGTAGATATATGACAGAGAGAAAGTCTTTGTTCATTGCTATTCATCGTATTCTTGTCGTTAGGATGATCCAAATATGTTTGGCAAGAGTGCTTATGTGGTAGCACAGGTAACCATCCAATCAATACCTTGTTCCCAATTATCAGTACTGAACTCCGCAAGCTTCTAAATAGTCTTCTCCCTTGCTGAGACCAGGAATTAACTCCTGGAAGGAAAATAAAACACAGACTTATGCTATTTTGACCAGTTCTGTGGAGTCCTTCAAAATATGTTAAGATTCTAATTTTCATGGCAAGAAGGATGTAATTTTTACTTACATAAACAAATGAGAAACTATACAAACTGGAGTTTATATTTAATTCACACAGTGCAACAAGGAATACAAGAACTTCTGCTTCACATAGGGTATTTTAAATTCTTTTTAGGTATTTTATTTTTAAAACTTAACATTCAGTAAGAAAGGATACTATCAAAAGCCAAGATTGAAGACCAGTTAGGAAGTATGATTATTCTGTATTACTTGACAGACGGTCACACAGGAATATTTTAAAAACCACTTTTTTTTCCCAGCAGAAAAGTCAGAAAAAGCATTTTAAACTGTTCATTAATATTACATGGAGACTTACTTCCTTATATACCAGAAAACCATTTCACAGCTGTCATACCAGTAGTATCCTGCCATTTCTGTCACCTCTCGTGTATATAGCTACGACATGTCCTCGTATTTCAGTAAGCGATCTGTTTTAAGATGACAGAAACTAATTAGGACCTCTAAACCTTACTTCTACTCAAAGTACCACAGGCTTTGCCACAGGAATGCATTAAGTATGGTTTATCTGCTCGGATTTTCAAAAAGATGTATGGGACATTTGCATTGGTTACTGTTTTTACATCATAAAAAATATGCTCATCAGAGCATAGCAAAGTGCTGTTTTAACTGTTTGATGAGCTGCTGTGTATCAACATGGCCTGGAAACGCTTCTTCTGACTTCTGAGCAGCACTATAACTCCTCTGAAGATCTCCAACCTGTTAGAAACATAGAAATCCATTTTGTAAACCCAAGCACAGCAGTATTTACATCATGTGTTTTTAGCGACGACGGAGAATGGAGTCAATACATCTGATCAATGTGATCTAGTATTGTCCTTTATTGCTTCAGTATCGCAGGCCCATGGCTTAGGCCTATGGTGAAAGCATGGTACAGAGCAGACAGTAGAGCTGACAGGCTAGTAAGAAAAGCATGGAGGAAAGTGCGCAGTAAGAAAACCCTTAGAACTTATATAAACTTGGAGGGCATTGCTGGCATGGCTTCATTGGCCCCTCACGAGTGACCACACACTATTACTATAGATTATTGGTTAAACCAGTAATAACATGCAAGATTGTTGATGCACGTGTGCATCCTGTTATTCTGAGGTAACTGTGTTTATACCTACCCGTGTCCTGCTTTGGTTACACGGTGCAGGCACAGCACTATTCTGCTATGCTGCTAGCTACTTCTGCACCCGTGCTGGACACGGCCTACCACCATGTCAGGCTCCAGGCCTACACTGCCAGATTGCTCATGCTGCTTATTGCAACCATTACCACATGTGTTCTGTGCAGTACATTTCTGATGCTCACAAAAGTTTAAACACAGCTGGTCCTGAGAGTGAACAAATAAATCAGGTCAGTAATGGGGTTTCTGAACTCAAGGTTATGTTCCTCTTACATCAAGACATGAGAAGAAAAAGAAATGTAATAGGAGTGATGCTTCAAGACAGTAACTTTACATCCCATTCCACTTGATTTCTTGGAGAAGAGTTAGCCAGGTACAATATGCTCAGTGCTTGAAGAAGGGAGAAATAAAAAAGAGAAGATTTGTTTTCAAGCTCCATTGAAGTGTTGTTGTATGCACAGGCCAAACACAATCAGTCAGGCCTCTGTAAAAGCTGCAACACCGTGTGATTACCTGCTTCTTTCTGAGAGAGGCGCAAGAGTGTTGGAGAGCTGACATTACTCCTCTGCTATTAGAGGTGTTTCCACACCGTTTTCTATGTACCAAACTTGACTTTTTGCTAAATAGCCATGTTTTTTAGAAGGAGGAAGCATAATTAAGAAAAGTATCTCAGAAAAAAAAACCAACCACCAAACCACAAATGTTTGGGAACACCACATCTACTAAAAGTGATAAATCCCAGGTGAAAAGTGTAAGCAGGAGGCCTCTGTTGCCTATGCATCAGTCAACAAAGAGCTTTGTGCAGGAAGAATTCTCTGAAAGGGAAGAAACCCTTCTCTGGTCCTGGACAGAGAAGTTATGTTTTGTAACTGCTAGCCTTACACTGAATCCAAAGGTTGCATCACCACACTGCATCACCAGCTAGCTGATCTGGTCACCTGTTTTCTCCAACACAAGCACACTCTTTGTGCAAAAGCTAAGGAACAAGACATTTGCAGACTAGGATTTACACTGTATTTGGTAAGTATAAAATGCCATTATTCAACACCATTTTATGTTTCACAATGGATAAGATATGCTTACAAATTAATGGGTTGTTCTTTCCTTGACACATGTACTTTGGTATCTGTAGGAGCTTGGCTGCCCACACAACACAGACTCATAAGAGTATCTTGAAGGTGGAGGCACAAGAAAAGGAGCAATTTTTTCTTGTGAAATATGTAAGGACTTGTACAAGTTTCTCCTTATTAACAGCAATGCTGGACACTTAATTCAGTGTCTGAGATACTCTTTATGAAAGAGTAATAATTTCTTTATGAAAGAAATTATTAACACACAAAACTCAGAGGTTGTAAAGCTGAAGAAGAGCCTTTTCTTTGGAGATCACAGGACAAATGAATGATATTATTCCTGAAATTACTGATAAATCACATAATACTATTTCACTTTGTATTCTGAAAAAGCCAAGGAGTCCAAAGACTATGTGTAGAATTGTTAACACATTGTTCATCATCTGGGCATTTGAAAAGTTACAAGATTATGTTGTAGCTAGATGACCTCACTTACTCTGAAAGCAAACATCTGAATGACTGCTTCCACACCCAAAGCCTCTGGGTATTAAAATCAGTATGCAACTTCAGTTTTTCTTGAGTTTATGCACTCTCTCGTCTTTTCCCTTACCTGTTTGGAATTCTCAGTAATAATAAATCCCCAACTTACCCACCAAGTTAGAGTAGGATAGTGTATTGCATTACCTTCTCTGAGAGTATTGCAAAATTGAAATGGGGTTCATACATATGAGGTGCTAAAGATGAAGCAGTTTGCAGCAAAGCTCTTGCCTACACAGAGAAAGAAAAAAACAAACAAACAAAATCTGTGAGGGGATAAGTTACAAGAATCTAAATGCAGTTCTCACCATTCTTAAAAGAAATCATCATGTGTTTTCTTTACTAGGCCTTCCCTAAATAAGCCATCTTCAACTACGTATGAGTTATACCAGTGCACATTTAGGAACAATACAGTTTAATAGCATTGTAGTGAATAAGACTTTTGGTAGAGTCAGAAAAAACATGTTGCAACTTACTCAACTAAGCAGTTCAATTCTAAAGACTGAACAGGCTATACTAATTAAAAAAATATGTTTAAAGTCCCATCCCATTGTATTTATATGTTATCACTGACAGCACTGTCTTCAGCACCCCTGAAGACATTAAAATGCAAGTTTTGATGTTCAAGAAATGTAATAACTTTTTTTTCTCTGACTAGCAAAACAGTAGCTTTAAAAACTAATAAATAATTAATTATCAGAGTACACATTTTCATACTGTAAATCCAACACAAAATTAAGGTCCTGTGAATACTTGTATTAAAGATGGGGAATTTTGGAGGAAAAAACCAAAACCAAGTATTTTTAAAACAAAAAGCTATCCATAAAGTGGGAATAAAACCAAAAAAGTATATGTAAACTGTTTGGGAAGGTAGAATTAGGAAGTTACTAACACTGCCGAAACCTGGCAACTCTGAGTACAGGCAGCAATACTTATGGAAGAAAAATGTAAGATAAAATAAAATACAGAGTAAGCAAAATATCTTCACATTTTTAGCCTTCTGTGCATGATTTTATTGCCATAATGATCCTGATTTTTAACTATACACGAAGAAAACAGAAAATTTTAACCTGAAGACTAAAACAGACAGGAAACAGTTACAATGGAAAGGCTCTGCAGTACTAATTAATGGCCACCACAACCTCCACAACTGGATTTACTTAGGAATTAGAAGTCTGTAAAAGTACTGATTGTGGAACTGAAACTAAACCCATATTTTACTTGTCATCTGAAAGATCCAGTGCTGTGTTTGTTTCAGTGTTCCCATGGTAATTGATAGGCTATCTGAATAAAGTTAACTTTGAGAATTTGCTCTTTAGAAAGGTATTTACAAGTCTTTGTATCAATCTATCACTCTGATGTATACATGAATCTTTCAAAATAGGCTTACTTCCATAAGGGTTAAAACAAGCCCATGCTAGTCCAATAAATGCATATTGATTTCCCCTGCCTTCATATAAAAGCCTGAATGCATCAAATCCCCTGTGCATGCCAATTATACACCCCAGCACAATACAAACTTGGTATACTCACATTTGCTAAGACAAATCATCAAGTTTACTGATGCGAAAGTATTGATCAGGAACCTGCTGCTTTGGGACAAAACTCTGAAGTACCCTTGTTGAAAATATCTTTTAGATCTGATCTGATTACCTAAGTCTACAGTAAAAGTTGTCATTCAAGTGAATCACAGAATACTAGGTTTTTGTCTGGGTATCAATTTAGAACAAAGATCTCATAACTGCAAAGCCACTGTAAACTTTGTTTGTCTTTGATGAACTACTTGGACATGCCTAAGAATGAAGAGCCTAATGGGAGACAGCATGACAAGTGGAGGTCACACTGGAACATGCATAAAAGTTATCCACATTTTCTGCCTGTAATAGTAAACTACAAGTTCATATGCTACCTCCACCTCAGGCAAATGACATGGTTTGTAAGTACAAAGGGGCAAAAGGAAGCATTCTGCTTAGGATGAGGTTGAACACCTACCTGTTCAATGTGACCTTTTTGCATTTCCAGCACAGCCAAGTTGTTGTAAGCTTCAGCATAGTCATTATTGTTGACTAATGTGAGCTTAAAACACTGGTAAGCCAGATTCAGGTCTCCTATTCCCTAGAAGTAAAACTATATTGTAATTTGTGAAACAATTGGAAACAACATGCATCTGTTTTGTTGTCTGGAATATCTTTTCCTCCATATGTACTAGTATGGAATAAAAATTACAATAAAAGCACACTGGTAAGAACCATATGTGCCTTCTTTCCATACCATCCTACTCTCCCTCCAAACAGAATCATTTTTCTCTAGCACAAACTTCCATGCTCCAAGAGATATGCACTTAATCTAATGTAGCTTTTAAATTACTGTTAAAATCTAGAGTATCTGCTACTGTCTACAGTAAAGCAAGAAAAAAAGATGTCTCCAAATGTGAAGTCATAACTGTCACTCTCTCTCTACATCAATTATAAAAAACACCACATATAAGTCTAGTTTTGAGAAAATAAAAAAATAAGGGGTATTAATTTCTTTGTATGGAGCTGAAAAAATGTAGGCATATCAGTCCAAAAATCAGTATTTTATGCAGTATAAATTAATGTGTTTACTGCAGTGAAACCAAGATGGACAGTTCAGTTTCTCTTTGACTTAAGTTAAATCATAGTCAGGATCTGAAGACAACTCATGACAGAAAGCTGTCTAAAACTTTATTCAGTAACCTACTGGGCACAAAGCCAAACAGAAATCCAACATAACTTCTGGAAAAACATCTGCAAAAATGTGTAATGAATGCAAGTTAGCGTAGAAATTGAACACACTTTATCACACAACTACACAATATTTCTAGAGCTACCTGTCAGAGGAACTTGCCTTCTCAACTATGACATGTATGTGCTGTAGTGTCTGCTGCATGCCGCTGAATGTCTGTTTTTATGACAACAGAACCAGTCTAATGCTGCATGTAACACAAGTAACAATCAGAGAAAAATATCTTGAATTTTTACAGGTTAGCCTGTATTGCAGCAAAGGGCTTCAAGGGCAGGTGTATGTTGCAACATTTTAGAAAGAAGGGAGGGTTAAAGATGGTGGGAAGGGAGTATCTTTTAGCAGTTAAAAGTCATACTCTCTGAATGTGTACAGAACTTTATTGTTTTGCCTCTTCCTCTCTAGTGAAGTGCAAATAAGCCACTAATCTACAGTGTACTCTCTCCTGCATGCTATTTCAAAGTAGGGCAATGACTTCTGCCTATTCTTTTTCCAGGTTTTGAGTAATTGTACTTATTCAGAAAAGTTGTGAATATTTTTCATACCACCGCCACATGTCCCAGGTTGTACCACACATCTGCTGTCTCCTCTTCGTTTTCAGCCAGAAACAGTGCACGTTCAAATGAAGACAGTGTCATATCATATTGCTGGGCATAGAAGCAACAGAGACCCAGATTGTTAAAAAGTTGGCAGTTATAAACACCCATCTGCAGGAGCCGTCTAGATTGAAAGGAAATAAATAATTAGTTTCTTTAATATTCTTTTAGAATATGAATTCTATTTTAAATGACAAAGTTTTCTTCTCCTTTCTCCCTCTCCTGAAAGTGTGCAATAACCAAGTGTTGTAGTCTTAAACTTAGTAAAGGGTAGTGCAGGGCACTTTTGATAGTAGAATCCAAGCTATGCAAAACAGTCTTTGTTTAAATTAGGTAACTTTTGTCTTCTTGACTGTGTCACATAAGACAGAGCTGTATGTGGACATTTTCCATTTCCTTCTTCCGCTCCTTCAACCTCAATCAAGCTGTGATTTGCTGCAGCTACTTTTTGTGACTCTTCAGGCTTCCTTTTTTTTGCCAGCTTCCTTTCCTTCAGCATTGCTTTAATCAGCACTATTACACATAGCATGTGAATCTACATTAGTCTTACAGCTGAAGCTTAACTCAGATTTTGATTCAAACTGATATTGTTTAATGTGTTCTTTTAGAATGGAGATGTCTTATAAAAATCCTGTTTGTTAATATTTATAGGAAAAACAGATATGCCAAGAGAGCTAGGGAAAAAGAGGGCTGCTGTCCATAGCATGACTGTGAGCTTCTGACCTTAGAACGTACAAAACATGAAAGTGCTCAGGTCCAACAGAAATGAGATGGTAGTGCTTATACTGACTTAATCTGCTCTTAGACTTAAGAACAGGAGTCAGATCCTTTGCACTCCAGTTCCACTGAAATAAAAAGCAAGGAGTGTTGTTTAACACCATTACTTTGAGTAAAATCTATGGGAATCCACATTCAAACAAGGGATTTTTTTGGTCACAACTGCTCATGTCTTCAGGTGAAGTCTTTTTCAAAGGGCTGAAGAGGAAGCCCATGTGCCTTCGGGATACAACTAGAGTTGAGAGTATGGTTCAGTGTTCTTAAACTGCCTCATGTTGCAAAAGATAATTGTTTATTAATCAAATAATAACTAGCTTGATAATCTTTGTTGATACTTCTACATACTCATGTTAAGAGAGAGATGTAATTATTACTGACTGATAAGATACATAAGTTGATATGCTGATTTTCTGGTGATTTTTGTCCAAATGCTTAATCACTCTCTCATGCCAATCTCCTAATGTCCTTTTTCTGCATCACAGAATTCAGTGCTTCATATTACTTTCCCACATCTTCAGTTCCCTCCCCTGTCCCACAAGTGTAGATACCTATAAAACCGCAGAGCTATCTCAGGTTGGTCTGAATAAAAATGGTTACTGCCAATGCAAGCAATGGCTTCCACGTGAGTATTGTCTTGTTTTAAGACCTCTTTATAGTACTCTGCAGCCGAGGAGATATTGTTCATTTCCTAAACAACAGGATAAAAAACAAACAAAAAAATAAATATCAGATTAATCCTACTTTTTATCACTGGTTTTTATCATAAAGCTTATTAAAATATCAATCTGCTGGATGCTTTATCTATGCCCTGTATACTACTTAACTGAGATTAATTGTGTATGCTCTTATGGTTCTCTGATAGTACAATGCAACGTCACTGTCTGGCATCTTCACAAGCAACACACAAATGCATGAAGAATGCATATTTACCAGTGCTAGCTGTACCTGTCATTAAGTCTATGCCACAGTGACCCCAAAAAAAAAATTAATTTTTATTATTATTTCTTAGAAAAAGAGATTGCTCAGAAGCTTGCATGTGCAATGGTTATTTGCTGCTTTTAGCACAATGTCTTTTGATACACAGCACTGTGCAGTTAGTTTCCCAGTACGGTAACATGGCACAGACGTATCCTCAGTCAATGTCTACATTATTTTCAATGCTTTGGAAGTCATCTCATGAATTGTTCTGAACACAAATGAGAATATAATTGTATATGAAGAATTACTACATGCCTTTGAGAACAGGAACTATGCATTTATTACCTAAGCTTGTACTAGCTAGAATATGCCAGTTAAGAGAACGATATTGTATAAAAATACAGGCTTGGATGTAAGCTACTTGGAAGATGAATTAAGGTGAATTCATTACTGTAAACAACATCACACTGTATCTGAGGCCTGCAAATCATGAGAAGACTCTAACCCATATCAGAAGAAAATAATTTAAAAGATCAAAGTACACTTCTGTTTTAAGAAGTGCTGTGTGCTGCAGATACACTGTACTTTCAACTCGTTTAAAGAATGTGCTTTTATTTAACCTCAGCAGCATGTTTAGCCATGGAAAAATTTATTTAAAACCCAAAAAAGGTCTACAACTCTTCCTACTGTCAAAAGGTAGTGACAGAGAAGAAAAGCTCTGACTAAGCTGCTTGATGCGTATACTTCACTTGAGAGTTTACGTAATGAGAACAGCCCTGTGCTGCAGTACAAATCTTTGCTAATGAAGCTATAATCCTGCACTCAGGTGTCAGTGCAAAACTAGATCTTGTGAACTATATGCTGCTCTTTAATAATTCCTTAAAGGGCTATGCAATGTTATGTGTGATTCTGCAAAATAATATCCATATTAAAAACTGTTTAACAATTCAGAAAGAAAAGCCTCCAAAAATTATGCAGATGTTTTATTCTTGCTGAAGGACAGAAAGGATTTAATATGAAAATGGATTAATGCTTAGGGGTTAGATGGGAATGATGAGAACAGGAAAGAATGCCAAGTATGAATGTAGACAAAATAAATAAAAAATTCATGACTTTAAAATATTTGTCCTGGAATAGCAGCATTACCAACTGTCAGTGAAAAACAGTATTAAGTTCACCGTTTCACTTGAAAATACATACTTTTAAAATACAAAATACACAGTTACCAAGCTAAACTGGAACTAAAATTAAACCTACTTGAAATAACATCTACTTCCTAAACTAAAAAATATTCACATTCCAGTGTTCACAAGAACTGTTCTCTGGTTTAAAAAAAACAACAGTAACACATAGTGCTAATAAAGACAACATCATCAACTGGACTGTTTTGCTTTTAATCCTGATGGCAGAGTGACTTAAGCAGTCTTAGTATAATGAAACATATAAACTAGACCTAGCTACATGGACAACATCTGGACCTCTTGACTTAAAATGGACTTACTTCTGAGTGTCAAGGGTAAACAGGATTTCACAAGGGTGATTAACCAGCGAAGCAAGGAAGACTCCAAGGCACCCCTGACATAATTTTGGTATCTTTGTGTACTGTTACCTGTTTTGCATTAGCAATACCAAAAATCAGCATAGCTGACTTTTTTATGACCTTATATTCAACCATTAGCTCTTTTTCCTTGCTCAGACAGCTAACCTTGATCACAACAGGGACTGCATAGTGAGTGCATACCTCATGGATTCTGGCAATTCCACAAATAAGAGTTACTTCTCCAGGAAATCGATCTAACCCTTGCTTGAAAAGGTTCATAGCTGTTACAGGCTGATCCAAGCGCAAATACACCTACGCAGATGGAGAGCAAATATAAATGTCAAACATCTGACTTTTATACTTCTACTGCTGTTTAACAAAGGAGACAAATAAAAGGGATGACACCTCCCTTTATGCAGTAAACCATTAGCCGAGATGGTGAATAATACCAGGGAAATAAAGGACTAAATACTCAGTAAACCTCTGTAGTGAAGATAATTAAAATTACATGCATATCATCTAGACATTATTAATTCATCTGGACATTACTTATAAATCAAAGAAGGAAATTGCTATTTATCATTGCATCAACATAATATACTTTGACACTGGTATCACTGGTACCTTGAATATTTGCCTGTCTTACTGTATTTTTAAAAGTTTATGTTTAGGCTTGAAAGAACTGTACCTTCAGGTTTACAGTGCTGGAATACCAAAATACTTTACTTAGTCAAGACTGAACTGCACTGAGACTTTCAGATTTACTTACTGCTCTGCCAACCTCCTCTGTCACAAACAAAAAAATCCTGTAACAGAACGAGAGCAGTTTGGTCTCTGTGATGCGGCTTCTGTGTTAATTATGACAATTTGTACTGTCAATACTTTTGTGTAAGAATTGGATAGAGGACATCAACATATAGAGACCACCTGATAGAGAGCTCATAGAGACCACCTCTGCATCTGTCAGAGCAGACTTGTAAAGCCCTTCTGGGTGGGGTATGGTAAATACAGCTACAGCAAAAGAAAAAGCCCTTAACACTTCTTTTTGGAAACTAGATGGCTAGACTGATACATCTGTTTCCCACTGAAAAATGGGAGTATTCTGAGTGGTCCTGTTGGAGAAACATTACAAATATTGCATTAAATAGTACTAATGCTTGATATGACTAAGAAAGGGAAAGAATCAGTGACCGGTATGCTGACACATTTTGCAATGCAGTGTAGGAAAAGTTATGTTTAACTGAGCACCTGAGAAACCTCCAGATATTATCTGCTTCTGCACTTGAGCATCATGGACTTTCAAGTGCCCATAGTAAAAAAAGAAATTAAAGCCATAAAGTATTAATTCTTATCCCTATAGATATATAATTCTGTAGACATTTGCAAATAATTATTTCCTATGATCACTGAAGTGACATTATTAATTGTCAGAGGTGTGGACTGTGAAAGCCTTCCTAATAAAGGGACTGCCATTTTGAGTTGATTGCTGACAAACAGGAAGAAAAAAAAAAAACCACAACAAAAAAACCCAACCACACCAAAACAAACAAACAAACAAAACCCCAAACCCACAGGCACTTTTCTCCAGTCATTTTGCTAATGTCAGTTCTTTTATCAAGCTAGAAGACAAATGCCTTCTTGGGAAAAGCAATAAAAGAGTGAGGGTTGGTTTTTTTTCCAGGGGTGTGGTCCTTGGTAGACTAGGACTGCACTAGTAATACCATCAATGAACATGCTTTAAATTAACAGTTTATTCCTAATGCACTCTATCTGGGCTTGCTGCCCTGTCTAAACCAGATTTCAAGTAATTTGCTATAGTTTTTAAACTATGCATTGTTTTTTCATGAATTTCATGTCTGTATTAAATTTTAAACTAAATTCAGAGAATCATAAAATTATCAGATAGTTTTGGTTGGAAAAGACCTTTAAGATCATTGAGTCCAACCATTATCTAACACAACCAAGTCTGGTGCTAAACAATGTCCTTCAGCACCACATCTAATTGTTTCAGTTGTGACTGTCAAGGTTCTTATTGTTTCTAGAAAGTTTTCTACAAAAAAATTAATATATCAAGAGCTTCAGTGGGAAGTACACAGAAAGAATACATAACAGCTGGTTACAGTTTAATTAAGAAGAACTTTGACTTCTTGTTTCACTCCTAAGTATCACCTATATGAATGACTTATACAATTTGTGCTAAATACGTATAGTAAGCCAGTACACACTGCCATACCTACAAACAATCTTGTATTTTCTTTAAACTGAGGTTTGTTTTCCTTGCTTGATTAATTTTTGACTGATCCAGCTATGAAGCACAGCTGTCTTCTCATTCTTAGGGTAACAAATACAACAAATGGAGGATAGGAAGCTCTGTTACGTCTGGTCTTTTGAAAAGTTTTTTTGGCTTGTTGCTGAAGTATATTTTCTGATTATGACTTAGGTCTGCTCTATTGCTTCATCTGGATGTTCACACCAAAGATGTACTTGCTACAGATACTGTGCAAATAATACACTAAGGCAACACATCCACGGTACTCTGCTATCCAATTTCTATATCCAATGGCATATCACACTGTCCAGAATCTCTATAGATTGTAGAGCTGCTGTCCAGATGAGTATCAAAAGACCTTAAAAGCCATGTGGGACAACTTCTACCTACTCACAGCTGCTTTGGGTGAGACATGCTCTTTAAGGATACTAAAGCTGTCGTCATTAAGTTCTCGATGCTAAACACAGAATAGCTCCATTTTCATTTTGTAAGTCTCTTCTCTCCGGTAAAAAATGCCATTTCCAGCTCTTCTGGGTCACAAAGTATTTTGTAACTTCTCATCAGCCTTCAATTCTTTAAAGACATTTTTTTTTCAATCTATTCATAAATTAACATTGCAAGACAGAGCTTTCTGGAAAATACTTTATAAAAAACTAGATAGCTGTTAAAAAAATGAATATAAACAAAATCTAATTGGTACTGTAGTATTGGTCTGTTTGCATAGAACTTGACACAGTTCTTTGTTGTTTTTAATGGCTGTTTAACTCAAATCTTATCTTTTCAGTACTGTCATATTGAGCTTTATCTCAGTGCCCTGCTCTATAGCCTGTCCACCCACAGTCACTAAATCATGTTGTGAGATGCTTTACACCTAAGTGAGCTGGTCTGTGGAGTGGGAGGTAGAAGTTCAAAGGCAGCTCCTACTTGAGTTAATAATGATGCAGGGAGGATGTATATCTCCCATAAAGAAAGAAACATTGTTTGTTAATCCAGTTACTCTGCCAATTTAATCAGTCTGTGTAGCTCATGTATTTTACAGAATGACATCAACTAGTGCTGGAAATCTAAAATTATTAAGCTCAGTTGAGTAAACTAACTCCAACTGCTATGTTGAAGATGAGTCTCCAGACATCTAGGATAATAGTTTAAATACAAAGTGTAAGCTGATCAAGAAACGTAAAGGTAAAGCACATATAATAATGAGTAACTATATCTATCCACTTTTGGATAGGCCTGTGACAGCCGGCTTAAAGAGAGCTTTTAAAGAGCAACTGATTTAATCTTTCTAGCACAAGAAGAACAAAAATAGTTCAAATTTCTCACAGGCCACCTTGTCTGGAATGTCTTAGAAAAAATATTTAGAAACTGATGCATACTTTGGTACACAAGTAAATCTGATGCTTAGCTGTTCTACTTGGCCTTTTAAAACTTTTAGTGCCTTTATTTTGACAACACACTCTTTTTCAAAGTCTCTGCTGCCTTTAAGCTCACTTTGTTTTGATTTTGCTTGCGAAACGAGGATTTTGAGCTTCACTTTTCACTGATTTATTTTCACAGGAGACCATATATAACTACATTGTTCTTCATACTGGAACTCAAATAATTCTTTAGCCCTCTAGTCCTCATTGGAGTTTAGAACACAGAATATAGTAACAGAGGTGTTTGGGTTTTTTTGTAAACTATAGACTTCAACTGTTAGCATGTATTGCCTCAGGTCTATATATGGAAATCACACATGATTAAACTTAAGGGTGTACCAAGCTCAATATTCATCTGTTCTGGTGTATGGAATAGTGATAGTATGGAATTCCACTTGATTCTTAAACAAGCAAATCTATGACTTACTTTTGCCAAATACAAGATTGTATCAACCATGTCTTGCTGCTTGAGAGCTGACTTAAATTGTTTCTCGGCTTCGCGAAATAATCCTAACCTGAAGAGACAATAGAGCGGTATACAAGGTGTTGGTTTCTTGGTTTGGAAATGCTTGTTAAATAATGAAGCAGCGCGCAGTAAATCAAACACAAAGTTACTAAAAGCATACTTCAAAGTCATAGATTTGTGACCACATTAACCCATGCTTCTAAATATATTGAAGACGACTACTCAAAACTACAAAAAAAGGCTACAGGGTGGCTTCTGTGAGAAGCTTCTAAAGTTTCCCTTGTGTTCAATAGAGACAATGCCAGGTAGATACAACATGGATAGGCCACTACAAAGGCCAGGTCCATCAAGTGATGGCAGTAGTGCCTCTGCGGCTACATATTTAGGAAGAGGAGGAACTGCAGCTAGAGAGAGGAGTGAGAACATCTGAGAGAAACAACTCTGCAGACAAAGTCAGTGAAGATAAACGGGGAGGAAGTGCTCCAAGTGAAAGAGCAGAGATTCCCCTGCAGCCTGTGATGATGATGACGGTGTGAGAGTCCACACCCCTTTAGCACATTGGTGGAGCACATATCCACTTGAAGCCTGTGGATAACCCTACAATGGAGCAGGCAGATGCCCCTGAAGAAGGCTAGAACCTTGTGGGAAGCCCACACTGGATCAGGCTCTTGGCAGGACTTGTGGACCCTTGCAGAGAGAAGCCCATACTGGAGCAGGTTTGCTGACATGACCTGTGACCCTGCAGGAGACTCATGCTGGAGCAGTCTGTTCCTGAAGCTCTACAGTCTGTGGAAAGGACCCACGCTGGAGCAGGCAATGAAGAACTGTAGCCTGTAAGCATGACTCACACTGGAGAGGTTTATGGAGAACTGTCTCCCATAAGAGGGACCCCACACTGGAACAGGGGAAGAATGTGATAAGTACACTCCCGAAGAAGGAAGTAGTGACAGAAACGATGTGTAAAAAACTAACAAGTTGCATTTTCCATCCACCTGTGCCATTGTAGGAGGAGAAGGTAGCTAATTCAGGAGTGAAGGGGAGCCCATGAAGCAGGGAAGGCTGGAGGAAAGGTGCTAATTTCTCATTCTATTTTGATTGGCAATAAATTAAATTAATTTTGCCCCCAAGCTGAGTCTGTTTTGCCCATGATGGTAATTGGCAAGCAATCTCTGTGTCCTTATCTTGACCCAAGAGCCTTTAATTATATTTTCTCTCCCTTGTCCAGCTGAGGAGATGAGTGATAGAGTGGCTTTGGTGGGTACCTGGCATCCAGCCAGGATCAACACAATACAGCTTAAAATAAAATAAAACTCAGTTTAATCTTTTAATGAATGTCAAATAAAGGTTAAGGATAATGAAGAATTTCATTCATTTGGGCATCAAAAAAGAAGAAATGGTTTCAAGCCAAGATGCAACATGGAATTTTAAAGAGCTAACTGCTCTGCATCATCAGACTGTTCCTGAAAAAAAATGCTTATAGAATTGTAAAGACTGCAGATATTGCTTCAGGTTTTTTAAGAACTTTTTAATAAAAACTTTTTATTATTTTATCAATCTGAAGACCTTATTAATTATTGACTTAATTTCTCAAGCTAATATAGCAATGTTAATTTTGTGCGGTCATGTTTAACAACAGTTCTCCAACAATTACTTTGAAACATTAACAAACATGAATATGCAACTTTCAGTTACTTCAAGGTAGTCAGTGTAGATGCCTTTACCTGAAACAGTTTAACATCATCTCAGTATATTTAAGGAGACCTAACTGTAAGCACAGTGCTCTCCTCTAAATACTTACTGAACTATTTCTGCAGTGCACAGCAGACCCAGAAGTTCAGGTCCCACTCTCACGCTCTGATTACAAAAGAAATGAACATTGGCTTACCTATAGTAGCACTTCCCAATTTGGACTTTCCACCACCAGTCCTTGAATTGTGCATGCTCAGTGGCAAGGGCTGCCAAATCTAGAGCCTTCAAAAACAAACCCATGATGTTAGCATTAGTACCATCAATGTTTACAAGAAAGGACATGAAGTGAACAATCTGAAGGCTTTCGTAAAGGGAAAATTTTGAATGAAAAGTCCTGTTGAACTTGAGGTGTGGGGACTGCTTTTATGTTTACTATTTTTACACCTTAGTGCATAAAGTAGCTGAAAGGATAATTTGTCCCTATAAGAACATGTAATCCAAACAACTTCTAGCAATTTCAAGAAAAAATGTAAAATTAATTTGATCAGACTCCTGAAGTGCAGCTTCAGAACATACAGGACATGTGTAAGCCAAGACATTTTCTCCAAGCTTCCCATCCTTTTGCACTAAAAGTTGTTAAAAGCAAGTAAAAATATACTAAAATAAACAGTTCAGCCAGATAGAAAATCTGTAGAACTGTCATCTCATTGTTAATAAGGCTTCCTCCACTTAGGTGAACTTTTAGATGTGTACAGTAAGAATTACTTCTTCCTTTGAAAACTGTTAAGTTGTTGTTTGGTTGGAGCTTTTTGATACATTTTATGATACATAGGAAAGAGATATTTTAAGAAATAGAAAGCTACTGATGAGGGTGGAGGTCTAAAATCTGGTTTATCTAGTATATTGGTAAAGTAGGTATGCTAATCAACGTGCTACCATCAGCCACCACAGACAGAATCTGTGGCTTTTCCTGTTTTATCTATAATTTCAACATTTCTGTTAAAACAAATTGATGTGTGTTCCATACCAACACTTATCAAAGCAGTAATTGTTAGCATCCCTTATTTATAATTCCATTTTGTCCCAGAACATGTCCAAGCCATGCCACGTTTGTTTGCCATATTTTAGTGATATCATCAGAAACAGTCTAAAAAGTTTTCAAGCACTATTTTTATAACAAAGAACTGACCTGTTTCATTTGTTTTCACAAACATTTTGCAGGCCACAAAAATCAGAAACCAACTATCTACTGTGAACAGTTCTGTGCAATAGCCACTAAGTAGCTGAGGAACCAATAATTTCCAGAAAAAAAAACCAAAACAAAACAAACTAGAAAATGCTAGAAATACTAGAAAATGCCCAATTTCATGACACATACCTCTGGGTTTAATTCCTGTTCTTCTTGTTAGCAAAATGAGGCTGCAAGTAATCAACGGGTGTAGATTTGACATAGCACAGCAAAATCAAGAGTGCTGTGACAGCTTACAAAAGTCTCTCTCTTTTGGCTCTGAGAAAGAATGATTCATTTTCTGTAGCAATTGAGGTTAAGGAGTTGCATTCATGCTGTTCTCAAAGACAAAGAGACAACTGTCACCCCCTGCCTCTGTGATGGGAGAGAGAGAACTGAGGAAAGCTTACAACTTTGAAGTCATTATTTCTTCCAGTTAGGTGGAATCCTTGAAAGCCTCCTATGGCAGCTCTTAATCTTAGTTGCCCTTTGTTTCTTAGCAGCTTTTCAAATTGCACAATAGGTCCCCTGGAGCTACAGATACAAGGAGGAACATATTTGCTTCGAGACAGAAATTATTGGTTCCTCTTCCAGACAAGTAATTTCTTTCATTTTAAGATAAGATATACAAGCAATTTTATCCCAGTACTGTGAAAATTTGGGGAAGTAGTTAATGTTAAAACACTGATTACTTTTGTTGCATTTATAAATACACAAATTATTTGTCTGTCAAATACCACACCTGATTCTAATGCTGCTTGAGCTAACACTTATGAGCAAGGATCATACTGCAAATAAGATGCTTCAAAGAGCTTTCCTTAGGAAGCTCTGATGACAAGTATTAAAAGAGGAGGACTGACTTACAGAGAACAATCTCTTCTGTAGCTACATATTCGGCTTTTTTTTTCCTGGTGCCCTAATTACTTCTGATAACTATTTTATGCAAGGCTAACAATTCTGGCTGCTATTGTAAAGTGGGAACAAAGACTACTTCAGGCTTAGTAGACACTAACATAAGTTTATCTAGCTGGGATCTTATTCCTCACAGCAGAAAACAAAATAGTAATTTTAAAGTTAGTTTCTGAAATTAGGTCCTACTTCTATATTTTCCTGTTAAGAAAGCAGGAAAGGACTAGAAAAAGCCTGTTTTGGATAGTATACAAGTGACCACAAACTTGAATCCCCAAATACTACATGTCACCAATATTTCTAAAATTATCTGTCTGAAAAGTGCAAGTATCAGTGTCAGCTTTTTCTATGCTAGTAGTTAGACTTTCTGTGGGTATCACATGGAAATCTTTTGACAACATGGCTCTGAAATGTTCATAACTTGATGAAATTAGACTTTCAAAAAGTCAAAGCCTTCATCTTGCCACATCCATACCAATTACTAGCATCCTTCAATTTATGTTTGCCACAAACTTTAATTGCAGAGTTTAGACACAAATCAATGTTAATCTGCAAAGCATGTTTATATAAACCAGTCTATAATAGCAATAGTGAGTATTATGTCTGTCCTGTGTTCCTGTGCAATGCTGAATGTACCAATGCTGAATGTAGTTGTACCAATAACTACAGCCCATAAAAACAAAGGGGTCCACAAGGGCTGGACCTACTTCAAGAAAGAAATCTTGAAGGCACAGGAACAGGCTGTGCCAATGTGCCAGAACATGAGCTGCAGGGGTAGACTGCTGGCCTGGACGGGCAATGAACTTCTGAACGAATTAAGGGGAAAAAAGAGGGTGTATCATCTTTGGAAGGTAGGAGAGGTTACCCATGAAATGTTTAAGGATGTTGCTAGGTCATGTAGGAAAAAAATTAGAGGCAAAAGTACATTTAGAGCTTAGACTGGACACTGCTGTGAAGGACAACAAAAAAAATCCTTTTATAAATATATTAATGGCAAAAGGAGGGGCAAGGAAAACCTCCACTCCTTAGTGGACATGGATGGGAATATTATCACTAAAGATCAGGAAAAGGCAGAGGTTCTTAATACCTTCTTTGCCTCAATTTGTAATAGCAAGATAGGTTGTCTTCCAGACAACTGGCTTTCTGAGCTGGCAGATGGAGTCAGGGAGCAGTATAGTTCCCCTGTGATCCAGGAGGAAGTAGTTAAGAGACCTGCTTAGCCATTTGGATCCCCACAAGTCCATGGGAGTGAATGGGATCCATCCTAGGGAGCTGAGAGAGCTGGCAGATGAGCTGGCCAAGCCACTCTCCATCATTTTTCAACAGTCCTGGCTCACTGGAAAGGTCCCAGATGACTGGAAGCTGCCAACGTGATGCCCATCCACAAGAAGGGCAAGAAGGAGGAACCAGGGAATTACAGGCCTGTCAGCCTGACCTCAGTGCCAGGCAAGATTATGGAACAGATCATCTTGAGTGCAATCACACAGCACTTACAGGATGGCCAAGGGATCAGGCCCAGTCAGCATGGATTTAGGAAAGGCAGATTTAGGCTGGACAGATGGGCAGAGTCCAATGGCATGAGATTTAACATGGAAGACATTCTTCACAGAAAGAGTGATTGGCCATTGGAATGGGCTGCCCAGGGAGATGGTGGAGTCACCCTCACTGGAGGTGTTAAAGAAGAGACTGGATGAGGGACTTGGTGCCATGGTTTAGTTGATTAGATGGTGTTGGATAATAGGTTGGACTTGATGATCTCAAAGGTCTTTTCCAACCTGGTTTGTTCTATTCTATTCTAAGAGAAAAACAGTTATGTGCCTTGGCAGGTAAATGTACTTTTGTTTAAACATCATAATTTCATATATAGGACTGCATGCACCAAGGAATTGAATAGATAGAAATGATAGCAAGTGTCTGCTCCTGCTTTCATGTGCTGTTGAATGGCAGTAATTCACCCAGCAATGGTTATTGACTAAAAGTCTTATTTGGAGATAAATCAGCACAGGACAGTTTATAACATAACTGAGTAAATTAAATTAACCACAGACAATTTGGTGAATGTCTTACAGATTTCTATAGTTTGCAAATCTAACATAACTCCATTATAAACAGATTTCTATCAGAGTATTTATTTAAGTGTATCAGAAAGAACTGAGGAAATATCAGAGGTCATGACTTCTGGCCCCAGGCATATATCATACACTCACTGTTCTTCCTCACAACAAAGTGTCCTGTCATCATTACCCACCTGTGAATAATGGCAGAACACAATGTCACAGTCTACTGCCGAAAAAAAAGTAGAGTGGCCAAGTCTTTTAAACTGCCCTTGTCTTACACCATTTAGCAAATAAAACAATGTTTAGAAACAGCTCAAAGGGTACAGAAAGCCACTTATTAATTATGTATGTTTCCAAAGGGAAACATCAGGAACAATACTGGATAGGACAATAGTTTAATTTTAATTAAATAAGATGAAAGACTTTTGAAAAAGCTCAATGTTTCTCTCTTCTTGCATCCCCACATTTCTGATAATTGACAGATTACAGATGTATTTACTTTTAATCTGAACTGAGTGCCTAGCGTTATCTGGCCAGCTGAATGATACACAGTAATATTTCTCAGCTGAAACTTCTGAGGTTTTACATATATACTTTCATATATGCTGAATACTGAACAGAATACAGATGATAAAATTGCCTTTATTTCAGACTGTTCCAGCTCAGCACAATGACAAAGGAAGAATACCATCACTACTACTTCCGTGTCTATTCATAAAACTGCAGGAACCAGTCCTCCAATCCCACACACACAGGAAGTCTACAAGTAGAGGCTCTTCAGTCTACATAGTCACAAGCTTAAACCAACTTCCCAGGCTTCCAAGCCTTCCAAGCTTTTTCATCTTCATTTAATCCCGTGGAGAAAAATATTGGTTTTCTTTTTAAGAACATGCAACATCACACAGTAGCACATAATGCAAAGATGCAGGAACTGTCAGTGAATGTCTTAATGGATCATCCAGGCAAGATCCAAATCAGCTTTCAAACAGTTAACATACATGCTCTTTTTCTGCTGAATATTAAGCAACCAATATCTCCTCAGGAAGAGACAAGAAACTAAATCTGTGAAATGCTGTTTGTAAGAGGTGAAGAATAATAAATGCAGACAAGTCTAAGCAGATGTTAAAGTATTTAATTTTTTTAAAAAGAAAAATTAAAGTACATGAGATTCAAAAGTTTGGAGAACAGAATTACATTGAAAGTGGTGCAGAAAGTGCAGAAGAGGAATGAAAGTGAACAAGAGAAAGTAAATTGAACACTTAAAAGCCAAAAAAAAAAAAATAATCTCTCCTGAGATACACATCACATTTAAAAGGCCCCTTGTACTGTTAAATGTGGCACTACTTTTTCTTCTGCAAGATGCTATCATCAGCCAAACATGTTGATGATCTCCTCATTACACAATAAACTGTGGTGACTAAGCTGAGACTTCCTTGTTTACAGAAATTTATTCAAGTGGATAGGGATACACAAAACCAAACCAAACCAAAATCCAAAACATAAAACAACAACAACAAAATCACAACCCCCCCCCCCCCCCCCCAAAAAAAAACCAACAGCACAAACAACACCAAAAACCCAAACCAAAACAACAATTAAAAAACCCCACAAAACCAAAAACAGTGATTTGGGATTTTCTGCAAGGGTTGCAAAATATATGCAATACAGAGTAAATACATCTCACAGTTGTTGGTTTTTTTCCTGGAGTATTCGGAAAATTCCTTCCATTTTTTAAAATGATCTGTCTAGTTTAGAGATTTTGCATGTCCTTAAAGTATAGATGAGAGGCATGTGTGGTATTTATCAAGTAATCCTTTCATTCTCAGTGAACTGAGTTCTCAGCAACAAACAGCGTAAATTTTAATTAGTGGCATAAAACCCAGGCACTTTGTTCATAGTAACAGAATAAATGGTAACTGTAATTTCTCTCTGACATTTCTGATGCTTGTCCTTAGAGTTCTAACTATATTTTGGATTAATAGCTCACCGCAATTTGATCCTCTTAAAAGAGTTCTATGCAATAAATTGACAGTGTATAACTATAATCATTTGATACTAGAATAAAAAGCTGTATCTTTGGAAATAGCTCTGATCTATGTCAACAACAACAAGGTTTTTTTTGGTTATTAACTGGAGAGTTTAACTTCAGACCAAATCACACACCAGTTAGTAGTACTGCAAAAATTCAGTAGCTGTTTAGTCACATATGCATTAACACAAGCAGTTCTTTCAAACAAACAAGCAGAAAGTTTTATTCCATATATAAATATATATAACAGTAGTTAAATACTCGGCACTTTATTCATAGAATAATTGTTTCCCTCAGGAAACTGCCAAAAAAGTTGCACAACCATTATCTATTTGTGAAAATTTAAACAATAAACAGCCCCAAGTGGATCTTCCCCATTCAGTACAGTAACACAAGAAGAAGTAAAGAATAGGAACAGAATAGAATAAACCAGGTTGGAAGAGACCTTTAAGATCAAGTCCAACCTATCATCGAACTCTATCTAATCAACTAAACCATGGCACCAAGCAGCTGAAGTGGTAGAAGCCCTATCCCTGGAGATTTTTAAGGCCAGGCTGCAAGTGGCTCTGAGCAACCTGATCTAGTGTGAGGTGTCCCTGCCCATGGCAGGGGGGGTGGAACCAGATGATTCTTGACGCCCCTTCCAACCCTAACGATTCTATGAAGCTATGATTCTAAAACTTTTGGAGAATAAATGTTATTAAAAAATCATATGGATAACATAATTTTTCTTTTGAGACCACAAAACACCTCAGCATATGGGATTAAATTTCTTGAAAAAGTGTCCAGAGTTCTAGTGATTTTTTTTTCCCCAGTTTCACCAAATACCTTTTCTTTCTGCACACCCAAATGCATAAACAACCATCTCAATAGTTTAAAATGTCAAATTATGTTCAAGTCAATTCACTTCTGTTAATGGACAGTCTTCTGTAACCTACTGCTTTCTCTCAAGCCTCAGGAACTCTGAACTTTCTGGATATGGTTGAAGCTACTGCTCAAGGTCCAGTAAATTCTGTTAACATGGAATCATCACACACAGGCATCTTATCACATTCACAGACGAGTGACCTAGTTTTAAGCATTACAATGTTTTGCTTCTCAAAATAGAGAGCAGTGCCTGTCTTAGTATTTGCAAATTATAATCCCCAGTTACCATTCCTGCAAGAAAGGATTTCTCCCAAACACCTTCTAATGCTTCACTTCTGTATTCAGATATAAAGTACTAGCTGGGTCTTCAGCAGAATACTGACAGAAATAACTTAATGATAGTTAATAAAAACTGAAAGTGTATTGTATGAAAATTCATACTCACATTTTTTACGTCATTTTCATGGTAAAAAATATATTCAAACAATGCCTGTTGGAAGAATATTTAAAACATTGTCATATTTTTAAGACAAAAATTTATATTATTATTGATTACATTAGGCAGAAATTAATTCTTTGTGAAAACAATCACACATCACAATTGCTGACATGAACTTTTAATTAAGACTTGAATAGACAAAAAAATATGTGCTCCATTACAGAAGAGCATTTAAATTCTTAATTTGTTGCAAGAGATTAATGGAATTGTTTGGGTTTTTTTAATTTTTGGCCTGTAAAGTCACTTAAAAAAATCCCTCCTCAAACAATGGCAGCTACAGATAGAAAGTGAATACAGATTTGAAAATCTGGTACCATTTTAATGGCTTTTTAACTGTAAAATCAGCAAATGATCAAACAAAGGCTTTTTGAAAAGTATAGTTAGATGTTTATGTAGTGCAAAATCTACTCAAATTAAATATAGGTTTATTAAGAATGTAAGCTAAGCAAACTTTGCCTTAGGGAAAAATACATAAATACAAAACCTATAGAATTTTTGGGTCTGTAAAGGAAAAATTTTTGTCTGTTTTTCAATTTGTGAATGACAAATGCTAACAATACTGCACTTCTGAAGCTCAAACACACCATCATCATACCAAAACTAAAATAATTTACATGCATCAGCTGTGCTGTGATAACTGCTCCTAAGACCACAACTGCACAGCAAGATAACTGCATCTGTTTACTCTTGTATAAAGCTAAGCCAGTCATACTACCTTGTAGTACTTGTTCTGCACTATAGTAGAGCATGTAACAGGTAATGGCGGTAGGAGCATTTTAAGTGAATAAAATTATCTTGAAAGATAGTAGATAACAGTGAAGACTAGGAGCATCTATTCCCAAAAATACAGTATGCGTGCCAGTAACACAAGGTTCAGTTGAACGGAATCTTGATCTTTTTCTGCATCCAAATTCCAGGCTTTAATTACTTCAAAAGAAGAGAATGTTGTTCTAAATTTTTATTATTCATTATAAATTATTCATATATATATATATATTCATTATATCTATATACACATATTATAAATACTTATTATTAATTATAAATATAATCTAAATAAGAGGACAGCTGTTTTCTAAGGATTGCCATGACTCTTACTACAGAATTGTCATGCCTGGTGAGGAAAGTGAACCCCAACCCACTTTTCTTCTACTTTTGCTCAGAAAAGAATCTGAACAGGTGATTGAAAGACATTAAATAATTATATAAATATTATGTAAGAGGATAACAAAAGAACAGAAAATAAAGGTGTAGTGAGGCACTTCTTTCTCTAGTTCAGTAACAGGGAAGCATCCAGTAAAAATGAGCAAAGGTAAAGCACTAAAAATACAATTTTTGCATGGCTGGCATGAGGAATTTCCTGTTATCTACAGGCCATGACCCTCAAAAGGATTTAAAAAAAAGAACGTTCACTTGGATAAAAATATCTAGAGTTATTAAGATAACTCTATGAAAAATCCAAAAGCTAAAAAGAATCAAATTTACTGTTTCATGCCATAACCCAGCTGCTAACAGATTTACCAGAGGCCCTCTCTGGTGACCGATGATACCTCACATGTCTCCTATGGGGTGTCCTGCATCCTGGCTGATGGTAGTCAGAAAGAAACCACATTATTCTATGCTTCAAAAAATAGGAAGACCTAGTCACACAGTGAAATGATGGATACTCTAACAAAAAAAGATGCAATCAGCATACTTCACAAACACACGTATGAAAGAAGTATGTAGACATTTATACCAACATGAATACACAGGCTAATTATGTTAATTTCACAGTTGCCAGATTTATCAACTTTTTGCACCCAGGAGAGGTGACAGCTCAAAGAGTTTTAAAACTTTAAGCAATGATTCTTAACACAGAATGCAGTCTGGAGTCTCACCTCCTGCTTTGACTTTAGCCTTAATTCTGTCTTGTTAAAAAAAATAAAAATAAAAAAAGTTTAAATCCATGTAGCTCCAAATTTAAATTTAGATCTTACATTCTGTGTGAAATGTTACTGTCATAATGTATTAACTTCATAATACTGACAAGTACACATGATGCCTATGGATGTTTCTATGACTTGCTTTACAGTTTTTGCTTAAGCCTCTTTTCATATGGAAGTGGAAGAAGTCAGAGGTACACCATTGTCCCAGAAAACGGTAATTAAAACCCAAAATGTTTAAAATTATGTAAGTTTAACATACCTGAGAGCTGCTGTTGTAAGCACTTCATCTGATAGCTATCCTACCTTCTTAAATAGCGTATAGTTACCAAACACAAAAGCTATCTGCCTTCAAGCAGAACTACTAAGCCTAGATTTTTATGGCCATGTCTTGTGTTTCTTAATCCTTCCTAGGTTTCTTACATTCTCCTTGTTTTACTGACTGATGGATTTAAAATAATGTGTGCTGGCTGATTCCTGGGAAAAAGGCCTGCAGTTTTTTCAGAACTCATAAAGAACTGACTCCTAACTGCCCTCAGATGGTATTTTGGAAGTCTTTTATTATCTTGCTAGACCAGAACTTCCTATACTTCATATCTATTCTTTAGCCTAGATTTGGTTAAGCAGCCAAGGGACCTTGGCTCCTTGTGATAAGCAGGAGAAAACTGTGCAATCACACAAAATTTATTTCCACACTGAAAAGCAATGCCCCTACATCACCCTAGATTATGTTTTAAAAAGCAAAGGAGTTTGCTAATCATTTTTGAAAAATCATTAACTGAAGTTTTAGGCTGAAGGAGCTAATTTCCACTAGCAGATTATTAGGTACTACTAGCCTTATAACAGTGTTTACCACTGTTTCCCAAAGTAGTCTAAATATATGGGTTCTTGCAAATCTAAGTTGCTAGGCAAATACAGGTCCTGAGAGTATACCTGATGGTTGTTTGATACCCTGTGTAAAGACCCTGTGTTGGCCTCAGCACAAGAGTTGGTTTGTTTTTGTGAACAAAGGATGCACAGAAAATATCCTCATTTATACACTTAACTGGGGAAAGATTCAACCAAAAGACCACAGAGTGATAAATCATTACACAGCTTTTAGTTCCTTTCCCCTCCAATCTTGTCAGTTGGGCAGATAACCTGCATAAACCTGCTGTAAGGGCAGACAGTCTGTTTCAATGGCTGTCAATCATAGGATCTTAATTGAATAAGAAGAATCTTTTATATAAAAGTGTTAACACATGCCATAAAAATTAAAGGGAAAAATACAAACCCTTTGAACATTTTTAGGCCAGGATTGCCATCTATTTGTATACAGAACCACATTTTCAGATGCCAAAGAGGGTTCTGCTGATTTTTTTTCTTCCTCCTGGCTTTTATTGGTTTTAGTTGCCTTTTGCCACTTCTGTATGCACAGCTCAAAGTTATTTACCAATAGAATATTTTATTCTATATAAAGGCTTTACCTAGGTTATGCTTTCAACATAACCTTTCTGGACATATTTTCATTTTCAAGTCTGGTAATCACTACCAAAAGTGAAGTAACATACTGTTTTTTGAACTTTGTATTTGCAACACAGCTCACTATTGTATTCCCAATCCCACGTACAGTTGCATTAGAATGATGCTAGAAAACGAGGAACAGATATCACAACACTAACCAAAATAGTTACGTACCTTTGCCAGTTTTGGTTTTTGAGCATATTTTGCTAAATTCAGTCGAGACAGATTTATGAAGGGGCCATCTGGATTTGTTATCATTGAAGCCTGGAGGGAAGAAAGAAGTTTTCTAATGGAAATACACTCTATTTTTCTCCAGAAAACTTTGAAAATAGTAGTAGTATACAAAAGAACCCACCCCAACTATCAAAGCTTTTCTAGATGCATTGCTCTGCTGTGCAGTACATCCTCTTCTTACTGAATTTTATCTTTTCTGAAAGAATTTGTCTTACTCCCACACAGACCCTGAAAGAGGCTGCATGAATTACCTTTTGGAACTAACTTTTTTCTTCCCTGTCTCCACTATTACCATAATGAGCCTAAGCATGTAGCTTGCACTAACTTGTTAGACGGACCGAAGGCAGTTGGGATACATAATAAAAAATTATGCAAGAGCAATTCAAGAAGATCAGCTCATGCCTGTGATAGTGAGAAGATAACACATCTTGCCATTAATGTGACATTAATCTCTATTATACATTTGCGCCAGTTAAAGCTTATTAATTTTGACAACAGACAAGTGAATTTATGTGCATTTTTCATGTAAACAGACTAGCAAATGAACAGAAAGTAATATTTTCAAACTCTACTTTGAAAACTATTTAAACAAAAAAAATTGAAAACGTTCACCTCCTTTAAATCTGAGTTTAGGTGCAGCTTTTAACTCAGCTACAATGTCACTGGACCATATGCTATGACTAAGGAAACCATCATTCATAAGAGAAACAACATACCGTTCCTAGCCTGCCATATCTCCCAGAAGCACTGGTAATTGGACGAGCTGTGAGCGCTGTTCGAGGTGTTCTTATAGCCTGTTCCATAGTACTTGGCCGCCCACTTTGCGTGCTGGGTCTCACAAATCCTGTAATAGGTCTTCCTGATTGAGTTACCGGCCTGAAGATGTTAAGCATGTTATCCTTAAGTTGAGTGGTGTTCATTGACAGAGAATTTAAACACTTATAACTGAAGCATTTAATTTTCAGAAGTTAAATTTAGAATTTGCTCATCTGTAACTAGTCACATTTTTTAAAAGTAAACAATCACATACCTAACAGCTGGGCTGGGGCCTCCACCTTGGCTAGTTCCAGGGAGCTTCAAAGATGTTCCCGGTCCTACAAAATAAAAGCATTTCCCACTTCATACTGAGTTACTACACCCTTGTCCAAGGGACTTAAAAAATTACTGTCTTACAATAAACTCAACATTTCTTTGTTCAAACTGAGAAGACATAGAATTACAAAAAGAAGATAGAAAACAAATATTGAATTGTAATACTGATAAATTGTCAGATTATTGCAAGGAACCTGCCACAATGAGCATGGTTTTCTCACTCTTACCCTTCCCATTCTCTCCCCTGTTCCACTTAGGGGGAAGTAAACAAGCAGCTGTGTGGGGTTAGCTGTCTACTGAGGTTAAACCACAACAATTCTCAAGAACTTATTGGGAGCAACAGATAGCACCAGAGTAGAAAAGGCTACTGGAACAATGAGATCATGCTAATTTGAAATGGTATGTTTTCTGTCTGGGACTAAAATAGCAACTAAACTTCAGTAAACCAAAATTTTCAGTTGTAGGTCAGATGGAGAATGATACCTCATGCTGTTAGACCTATGTAGGACACCCTTCACAATTTAGGGCTCTGTAAAGTTCAGGTTCAACCAAATCCAAAGGTCATCAATGAAAACACTGAACTGCCTTGAGCCCAGGTGAACCAATGAAGGGTGCCTGTTTTCATGTATTTATCTTTTAACAGTGGATCACTAAGAATGGAAGTTCCTGCATGTAGATTTTCCATCACCTTCTCTGGCATTTGATTATAGTCAGTTTTTCTCACCTCCTAAATTAACGTCTAAGAGGTGGTTATAAAACTGTGGTTAAAATCAAGATATGACATTTACACCTTCTGGTCTGTTCACTACTTATTACCATTTACAGGAAGAAATGAGATTTCAGTTGACCTAGCCAGTTCTTGACAAGTCACTATTACTCATCGACTTACTTTCTAGATACTTAGGAACTGATTTCATCCCTAATTTTTCCAAGAACTGAAGTTACATTGGGAGGTAGATAGTTTCTTTCCTTCTTTTTTCCCTCCAAGACAAAGCCCAATTTTGCCCTTTTTCAGCCTTCTCTCTTGCCCTCAAGCTGTAATTACGTCTGAAATACTACCAGTCTACAGTTTAAGAAGGTTAATAGACTTGTTCGAATCAGTAACTTCCAACGTCTACCTTCTAGCTTTTTTAATCCATGTCAATACCAAGCATCTCTGACTCTAATATTATAGTGGCACCAACTGTATTTAAAGTTAAATAATAGTTTTTAAAAGTATTAATCATGATCCCCTTGGTAAAGTCAAATAAGTATGTAAATAATATTAATACAAGGACCAAAACTCAGGATGGCTGGTTTTGTTTCTTACTTGCTTGAATTTTTCACTTCACAACAGACTGAACAGTCCACCCAGCAGTTTCTAATACAATAACTAGGGCACTCTTCTGAGAAACAGAAAAAGCAGCTTTCAACTTTTCATGCTACTATCCAAAGACCTAATCTTCCACTGTCTGAGCCTTTACAGTAATATAAAAAAGGGGACTAAAATCCCTTGACCAGACATGTTTTAATAACTATAATTGTTTTGTGCTTTTGGTGTATGGGGAGAATGCCTACAGGATTTAGTTCCCTTGATCTCACCACAGGCAACTTAGTCTTTACATTGTCTAAGCTGGAAGGGGTGCATATAAGAATCAGTGATAGGGATGAAAAACTGCCCTGCAAAGGGAGAGGAAAAAGTAGAGGAAAGCAGAAGGGAGAAAAATTGGTTCAGAAAATGTTTACAGAAGTAATACAAAAAGGTGATGCCAGATTTGGGCAGACAGTACAGTACAGGCATATGGATGAGATTCACAATACATCAAAGACATAGGTATCTCTAGTTTCCCACTCTGCCTAGAAAAGATGGAAATGAGTTTAAAAAAAAAAGAAAAAGAAAAAAAGTAGTGTGCTGATGGAAGAGAGCTAGTGAGTACAAATACACACAGAAAACTGAGAAAACACTGTGTGACCTCCTGTCTGACAGGACCAAGCACTACATCAAGATCATGTGGTGTATCTTCACATTGCCATACAACCACAAAAACTATTAGGTCACCTCAGCATGCTAGGTGACAATTTTATGCTAGATGGCAATCCTGACCAAAAGAGGTCTTGTTGCTTCAATGTATTTCAGTGAAAGCTGTTCTTACGTGCGACCTGAGCAATGGCATTTTCATCTAGCATCATCTCTGCAATTCCTTCTTGATCCATCTCAATTTCATCCACGTACACCATTTCTGTCAAAGCTCGTGTTTTCAGGCTCCAGGCAGCCTGAACAGGATAAAGTAAAAAGGAAAACATCTTCAGCACATCAAGTAAATAATCTACTCAGCAATTCTGCCAATTTTTATTATTTTTCCTTTCACAGTTTTAATAGGCCTGAATAAAGTATTAACTTAAACGTGTAGGTATCCATTGCCTGATGGAGGTGGAAAAGGGACTAAGATTTAGACAACCCTTTTGGAGTGGAACAGCTACAGTCACTTAGTTTGGAGAACAGAATTTCATGCCTCATTAAAAAAGATGACTAATTTAGTTCACAGGCAACTCTCTGAGATGTTGTGCTTTTGAAGAAATTCCCAGCTACCAGTGCCATTCAAAACCCTCTGCTGACAGACATCTTACTTAAGATGGGAGGGGAAGGTAAGTAAACCAGTGTAATGCAAAGTAATGTCCTTGCCAAGCATCTGTAGAGAAAGAAGGAAAATCTTAAATGGCAATTAACATTACTACCCTCAAGTGACAGTCTATAGAAACAATCTAAAACACTTTAGTTCACAGCATCAGATGTAAAAAATGTAAAAATGCATAGACTGAGCATCTCTCAATTGTGAGATTATTAGAGAATTTGTTAGTGAATTGAACTGACTACACAGAATGTCTTGGAGGATTATGTGAGCAGCATGGAAAGGCAAGCATAATTCTAGTCTACTTGACAAGCTTTGTGTAGACTGTAGGGACAGTAAATCAATGGGAAAAAGAAAACCCAGTGGCAGCCATACAGAAGTAGCAACAAAGCAAGTGCAGATCCAACCACTTTAGTAATTTAATATGCCTGTAATGTACTTATGGAGCTGGTATGATAGAGAAAGCCAGAAGTCCAATTCCTGATCTTCCTTCAGATATTGAACAGATCATCATAAATTTTCCAGAGTAAAAATCACTGTCAATGCAATTACATTTGTTTCTTTTCTGACACAAGATACAGCAGTCTGGTAGAAAACCATGTTTAATGTTTGCTAAGGAGACATTTAAAAATAAAAGCAGACTGATGCTACCTTAATAAAACTAAAGGTCAAATACACGGAAACATTCATTCCTACCTCTTTAAATAAGAGGTAGGAAAAGATCTGGACCTCAGGATTATTTAAAAATTTAAGTCATCATTTAATGTGACAATTCTTATTTATTATGTCTCTGATAATCCCTTCCTCTACAATTCCCTTGTATTTCTATGCAACTTTGTAACTGCTTATCAAAAAGAGTATATCTAAAAATGCTGGAAGATTCAACTCTCCTTTTTTAAAACTGCTTTTTTGCAAGTGATTTAACCAGCCAGTTTAACCACAAATAGAAACCATTTTTCAAGTATTAAGTGAAAGGAACAGGTCAGGATGGTTTGAATCTAGGCCAGACAGATATAATCTACATCTGCCTTATTATCTTTTAGTTTCTTCTGATGTAGTAGGTAGCCTTTAATTAGCACTGAGATTTGCAGCTGGCTGTTAAAGCCCTTAGCTCGTTTTCATTATTTTACAGAAATATTTAGTTAGTGGCATTTTTAAGATCTTGATGGTAACTCTGGTTTTGTTTTCTTTGGTTTTTTTCCAAAGATGTATGTCTGAAATAAACATAACCATGTCTATATTGGGAACATAATGAAATTAGAGCTCTCAGTATAGCCATACATAGGCTAATTTCCTAGCAGAGATAAGAAAAGCTGAACATAGCAATGATCTTTTTATGGGAATTAAAAGCAGCAACTTCTCTACACTACTTGCTAAAACTGGGGCCAGCTCTCACCATTGTGATTTTTCCAGTAACAAACATGAGATAATATGTTTTTTTAAAGCAACATGTCCCTCTCACTATTGGGAAAATATCTGTCATAAAAACAGATTCCTAGGACTGCTCTTTCAGTCTCAAGCTCCTAGTCTGAGACTTCACAGCCAAAAAGGATTCATATCATTCCTGAATTGAACATTAGTCTGCACATTAGAGTATTGCCTGCAGCAATATTTGTTGCAGGACTTCTGATCAGAACAGGAAGACAAAGATAAATGTTACATTCATGACTTATAGAAAGTTTACTGTGGGAGACAAGATAATTCAAAATTCCAAACTACTAGTTACAGGACAAATATGAAACAGAAATATCATTTCTATGCGGAACACAGTTATGCGGAACATCTGAAAAAAATCAAGACATGGGAAATGGAATTAGAAATGTATGCTGATACACAAATACAAAGGGAGAAGTAAATATTTTTTTTCTAAATAATTAAATTTCTCACCCCCTCTTAATTCATAAAAAGTCACAGAGGACATTATTAAAACTATGGTACATGACTATTGTCTTACTTTTAAAAAGGAAGTCTGAGAGATGTTGAAACCGATCATCCCAAACAAATATATAGTTGCTTTTTTGTTCATAAAAATATCTTTTATAATTATCTTTTATCAAATGATGTTTAGAGATTTTCTTAACAGCTCAGTAATTTCAACTTTTGCTGACTTTATATAAAGAATTTCTACCAGTACTCCTGGTATTTCCTACAGCTATTTTATCCTTGCATGAAGCCTACTTTCTGTGTTGCAGTTTTTTAGTTATCCAGAAAAATTTTACTAATTCTGTTGAAAGTAACCACAGCACAATATACAGATTTTTTTGTTCAGTGAAAACCAGTTTGAGTTTAACCTGAAACTAATACAGAACAACTTAATTTGGAAAACTACAACTAAAATTAGTAAGAGCAGCACAAAACTGGAAGAACCACACCACAACAGGAAGACTCACTTCTAATCACCAAAAGCCATAAAAATAAATGTAGACATTTCTGAGTAACTGCATGACAATATTATTTACACCTTGACTTAGTACAAGTTTGTCCACTCAGACTGTTACCTCAGAACCCATTTATATTAGTATCAATAACTTTCATTTGTGACAAGCAACATGTCTGACATTCATGAAGATTTCCATTTTTATGAGATAGGCACAGCATAGTAACAGATTTAGCTTATTTAAATCAGAACTTGACAATAACAAATAGGAATTAAAGAGAAAGCAATATATTAAATACTGTAAGTACAGAAATGTGATAGAGTATTTCTTAAGCAGTAGAAACTCAAACCTTAAATTCTAAATTTATTTTCTGAATCTGGTAATTCTGAACCTATACATTTCTGAGAAATTTCATTCTCCAATAATCTTTTCCATTAGCATAAATTTTATTCCACACACAGTGAAAACCCCATAAGACAACAAGTACCTTGTGAAGTGTTATCATTGAAGTCAACAAGATACCCAGCCATATTTCACTGAAATCATTTTGTATGCAAACAACTTTCATAACTTCATTGGAATGTAATTGGAGACTTGTAAAATATGTTATTGATCTGTATTTAAAAATGCAGTTTCATGTTGCATTTAATCTCTTCTGACTGTGGGCTGCAGCCAAAAGATGCCACCCCCTGCACATCACTGTTCTCCCCATTGCAGTAATCTAGGGCTAATGTAGACAGAATAAAAACTGACCAATTACTTGGTGTTCCACGACTTATGCAAAACGTCATCATTTAGTTTCAAGATTACCAGACTTAGCAGAAGGCAGGCAGAGAGAATCAGCTGTAGGAGCCAGAAGGGCATGGGCAACAGCCCACCTTTATGCTGCATTAAATGAAACGTGAAAGTGATCTCTCTGAGCATAAATGCTGTTTTGTCTGTGAAATAAACACACATTGACTTTTTCCTAATCTCATCAACAGATGAAGGTCATTCAGTTCAAGACAGATTCAATTTAGCTTTTAGAAGGCACTGTGCTACCGAACTGCTTATACATAGGAAATATATGAAAGAAATAAACTTCTATTCTAAACACCTAAATAAATATTATTCAGTGTATCAGCAATTCTTCCTAATGATTGTATCTAATAATTGTATTTATGAAAAGAATCTTACCTGAAACACTGTGTATTCAGCATCAGACTCCTGCAAAAACAGGATACACAAATTGAGGAATGAAAATGCCAAAGAATAAAACTGAACAAAAAGAGGAATACAAACTCTGTGAACACCTTGTATATATTCACACGTTATGAAGATAATCAACATTTCACAGAAAGATACTTTTTGCTTTCTTGCTTCTGCTGGATCTTGTTGGCCAAATCTTGCATTAACATTACAGAATTATTAAACTGAAAAATGGTACATAAAAAAAAAAAAAGAAGAAACCCTGCAAGCTGTAAGCAAATATCTCAAAAGTTAACCAGTTTATTAGGCCATGGCTTTAGAATACCTATGCTCTAAAAGCCATCTTTGTGTATTTTTGTTAGCTGCTGATGGTGATCACACAAAGAAAATTTATGAACATACTTAATTTTTCTTGGGTACTTTTGTGATAGAAACTCTGTACTTATTGTATTCTGGTCAATAATGCTGTATGTGGAACAAACATCAAACTCGTGGCTTACTGCACCATACAATAAATAAAGGAAAACTACCAGGTAATGTTTACTGCAAGCTGAAAAGCAGGAACTTGCATCTGCTTGAGAAGTCGAGGTAAAAGCCAGTAAATACTAGCAACAGAAAATGTAGTCTTAACAATTTACTGCATAATTATCATGTTAACATTTAAACTATACTTCAGGGCTTTTGCTGCTCATTTCCAGGGACTAGAGAGGAGTTTTTCCTCTCTAACTTATTACTTCACTTTAGGAGAAAAGATGAGGAAGGTGGGAGATAGATGTTACTCTCTCAAAATCACTGTTAGTCTTTTGTATGGTCAGATCACTTCTGCTTCTAGAGGTAGTGGAAAATTTCTTACATATCTGGGCTTGTGTAAATCTATCACAGTTAAGCTACCTGTATTAGAGCAAATATAGAACTTTAGAGTAATTCAGACTAGAAAGGGACTTCAGGAGGTCTTTAGTCCAAAGCCCTGCCTAAAGCAAGGTCAGCTCTGAGGTCAACTGAGGTCACTCAGAGCTTTGACAAGCTGGCTCTTGAAAAATTCCAAGGATGAAGACTGCACAGTAACCCTGTGCAACCTGTTTCACTGCCTGACTGTCCTTACGGAGAAATGTTTTTCCTTACTATCAAGCCAAAATCTCCTTCATTTCAATTTATGTTCGCTGTCTCACTCTCCAACTGTGAGAAGCCCCTAGCTTCATCTTCTTGTCAATCTCCTTGTATGTAGTAGAAAGCGGCTATTGGATCACACCAATGTCTCCTCCAAGCTAGCTGAAGCACTGCCCAGCATCCAGTTAGCTCCCTTTGCAGCCAGGGCACACACTGCTGGCTCATGCTTCAACCAAGAGAATGGCAAAGTATAGAATACATAGAATACATAGAATACATAGAATAAACCAGGTTGGAAGAGACCTTCAAGATCATCGCGTCCAACCCATCACCAATCCAACACCGCCCAAGCAACTAACCCACAGCACCAAGCACCCTGTCAAGTCTTCTCCTAAAAACCTCCAGTGATGGCGACTCCACCACCTCCCCAGGCAGCCCATTCCAATGTGCAATCACTCTTTCTGTATAGAACTTTTTTCTAACATCCAGCCTGAACCTCCCCTGGCGCAGCCTGAGACTGTGTCCTCTTGTTCTGGTACTGCTTGCCTGGGAGAAGAGACCAACATCCGTCTGTCTACAACCTCCCTTCAGGTAGTTGTAGAGAGTAATAAGGTCACCCCTGAGTCTCCTCTTCTCCAGGCTAAGCAACCCCAGCTCCCTCAGCCTCTCCTCGTAGGGCTTATGTTCCAAACCCCTCACCAACTTTGTTGCTCTTCTCTGGACTCGTTCCAGCAAGTCAACATCCTTCCTAAACTGAGGGGCCCAGAACTGGACACAGTACTCGAGGTGCGGCCTAACCAGTGCAGTGTACAGGGGCAGAATGACCTCCCTGCTCCTGCTGGCCTGCTTGCTCTGTTTCTCTGCAGTGTAAGATACAGTCTACTTCTTCCAATTTGAAGATCGTCCCCAACAGCAGGGACCTGGAAGTCTGATGATGCTTTTTCATCCTCCTTCTGTAGTGTACTGGAATTTCTGTGGCCTTTTAAAGATCCCATTTGGAATCACAGCCTTGTTAACCAGTGTTAGAATGCATAACATGACTTACAAAAATGAATGTTCTATGGAACTAAACATTCATTGAGCGATTAATCACAGTTGTCTGTGATATAAAGACAGTTCCAGTCCATGTATATTTTAGATGTATGACTAAAAGAACTTCAAGGTCTTTTAGTATATTGGTTTATTTATAATATTTGTCTTCTAAAAAATAAAACTGTTCTAGCTTTCTAAGTAATAAATAAGGACACTGACATATTTCAATTTGTATTTTATTCATCCCATTGTGTCTCAGCATTACAGCACATATTTTAACATGGTTGGATCCAGCAGTTGCTACTCGTGCAAGTAATCCACTGGAACCAGATTCCAAATAAAGATTTCTTTGAGAGGATTAACAAATAGCGTTGCCCTGTAAGCTTGTATCTCAAAACAAAAGGTCAAATTTACTCTTCATTTACACATATAAAGCTCCTTTGCAATGCATAAGATTTAAAGCAATGAAGGAAGGATTTAACCCAGATCTCTAAATCAACTGAGGACATTTTAAAATAATGTGCAAAGTCAGTTTGAAAACCAAAAATACTTAGGGAAAAAAAATAAAAGCTCTTTTGCTTATAGCCTAAAAGAGGGAATGAAACAAAATTACACATCTGATTCTCATAGAGCTTCATTCTACAATTAATTTCAGATGAGTAGGATTTAATACATGTAGTACATTAAAACTAGTATATTCTGAAAATGCTTTTCAAATTATTAAGAGCAGGAATACAGAAAAAACATTTTCCATGAATAATGACTGTATGTATCACTAATTGTTATGCATAAACTTAATAAGTAGTCTTTTCAACCAATAACTGACTCCACTTGGACATACCTCTTCAAGATCCATGTACAGAAACATCTGGGATAACTATGACAACCTCATAAAAACAGTACACAAGTAACAGTAGCTGAAAGTTCACCACTGGAGAAGAAAGGGCATATGAACAAAAGCAAATCCTCCTAGTAGACCACCAATGAAGTTAAAGACAGGACATCTACTGTATGTCTATTAACTTCAATAAGCACTTTTTTGTGCTTGTTTAACTACAGCAGATCTCAAACACTGGTGCTGGTTATTGCCTTGAATCTGACATATGGAACACAAAGAAGAGTAATCAGATTAGGTAACTAATCAGGATGATCAAAAGAGAGCCTCGGATTGTATTTCCTCTAGGTCATGCTGTTACTATAAACATATAAGACAACACCTGTTTGCTTACAATGGGGAATAATTAAACTGAACAACAGTGCTTTATGTGTTTGCATGCTCAAATACTAGTCATGGAAAATGCAATTTTTATCTATCCTGAGATAAGACTGTCAGTATAGAAGGAAATTCCATCATGAAAAATTCTGTTCCTAATTATTAAATGAAGAAATGCACAGGACATTTTCTAGAAAACAGCATTTCAACCTTCGTTAAAAATCAAGTTCAGTATCAGCTAATTCTTCTACTAAAATGTTCAGCACATTTTATTGAATAAGAACTTTTCAGGAAAATGTTACTAATTTTAAAATGTTTTATTTTGTAAATGTGTCCTTTAAGAATGCAAGTATATAATGGCATAGCATTTGATACTGCTACAAAAAAGGTTGGCTAAAAGATCAACACCATGCCTTAAAAACCTCTTATGACTGAGTCTGATGAGAGTTCTAACAAATTAAGATAGCTTCTAAGTACACTATTGATTGGCTCATCAGTAAACTTATTTTTCAGGCCTCAAATAATCTTTTACCATGTTCTTAAAGGAAAACTTCTTAAACAGCTTTATACTTGTGATTAAGATATTCTGAATATATATCTTACCTAACAAACTGTACATACAAACAGTGGTAAATTGAAAGATATATCAAGATGCACTGGTCAAGAAAAGTGTCTTACTACAAGTATAAGGGTGACTGGCAAAGATGTCATGCTCTAAAGATTATTGGACAAAGCTGATTTCATCTGCCCTTAGTTTTGTTAATGTTGCAGATGCAACGGAGCAAAAGTGGTGCTATCACTTAACAGACCAGTTGACAGCTGGAAAAAAACAACAGAAAGGCCTTCACACAAGCAAGGTTGTCTCCTCAGGCATGAAAACACTCTCAGATTATGCATTGTTAGTCTCTTCTTTTACTTATTGTTACATTATATATCTTAGAAGGCTAGCTGCCTGAGCATGAAAAAGTTCTGACATTTAACACTCACAGATTAACTCAACCATTCCTGAGCATCTCTTTAGAGGACACCACTACCTATGGCTAGGTTTGTATCACACCCTAAGGCATGCTGTTCAAAGAAGCAAATTCCCCAACAGTGATCAAGGGTACTGTTACAAGATCCCTCTTTTCCTGGTGGCAGAGGTTGGGAGGCACACGTTTAACAGAATGTGGGACCAGAGGATGAGAACACATGGCACAAAGATTACAGCAGTTAGGTTTTCCCTTATGCTGCACAGGATCTCAATCTAAATTTTCTGTAAGTGGTGTCATTTGTCTGTTGGCTCTCCTGGTGCCCATCATGACACATCTTGGGCTTGTTTTGCAGAAGCACTCCAATGAAGGGTTTGACCAGTAACTGTTTTAGAATTCCAATGTGTTTCTAAAACATAATAAACCACACACATTGGGTTAATACCAAAATTTATACATACTTAATTTCAGACATTTCTCCAGGTGATACTAAAATACTACTAATGTAATTCACACAGATGGAAGACAACACCATTTTCTGGTAGGTGGCTGAAGAACACAGAAATAAAGTTCTATCAAAATATTTAGGAACTACTGCTTTAACTAACATGCCCCCTTCAGAAGTAACAGACTTTGGGAATCAACAGTCAATCTGCCTGATAATGGTCTTGGATTCTTATTTTAAAAAAACCCAAACTGTAATCTTAGGTCATGTTTCTAGTATTGACAACTGAAGCAACTAAACTGATGATAAGCTACCTTTAGAATAAATACAGTATAATATAAATAGTATTAGACGAGGCAAGCCAGGAGAACTAAATTTTTAGGAATTGTATTTATCTGTGGGCAGCCTTGGAGTTTACTATTTTTGAAGGCTTTATAAAAATAACAGCATGCATGCTGCAATACATAAACATTATTTGCCTTTTCATTCTGTTTCCTTTATCTATGCCAGAAGTCTAGCAGGGCTAACCTTACAAACAGGTACCTGATAGCAGAAGTGTCACAAAGTAGTGAGCTGAAAGTGCAATGAAATAGCTAGGGAAAAGACTGGTAAGGCTTTAGAAATGACAATGATAAAAACCAGTTTTATTGCACAGATGATACTAAAACTGTGTTGAGTACAATAAAAAGTGTAAAATCTAAACCATCATTAGCACAACTGACCAAAGAAGATACATGCTATTCCATTCTATGTCTGCCATGAATATTAAAGCTGTATTTTTATGTTTTGCTTGACAGGATTTCAAGTTTTGTTTGTTGAGTTGGTTTGAGTTTGGTTCAAGTTGCACCCTTGAAAGTTATTTAACTGATATTTTGGTTTATCCAGCCTGCTGTACCAAAATGAAAAGGAAGTATAAATAATGCTACAGCTTCTCCCATCAGGAGCTGTTCTCTTTTTCTGAACTAGCAGAGATGAATGATGGAAGAAAGTTGTGCAGCCATTACATTATACTCCATGAAGTACAGTTTACTCCATGATCCTTCTGAAGAAACATGCTGAATTGGCATTTAATAACCACTTCTATGTTTATTTTCTCTTTTTAAAAGCCTCTAAATTGTTAGTCCACTTTAAGTACTTGATAGTGTTTCTGAGCTTGAGATGTGCTTTATTCAATCACCATTCTGAAATCTTTTTCCAAACACTAACATTTTAAAAGTGCAAGGAATGATATTTTTTTAAAAGTATTTAGAAGTCATTAATTATTGCTTAAAAATAGCTCTTAATAAGGATCCCATATTTCAAGGTTGCCTCTACAAAAAGCCAGCAGGAACAGGGAGGTCATTGTGCCTCTGTACTCAGCACTGGTTAGGCCACACCTTGAGTACTGTGTCCACTTCTGGGCCCCTCAATTTAAGAAGGATATTGAGACACTTGAACATGTCCAGAGAAGGGCAATGAGGCTGGTGAGAAGCCTTGAGCACAAGCCCTATGAGGAGAGGCTGAGGGAGCTGGGATTGTTTAGCCTGGAGGAGGCTCAGGGGAGACCTTATTGCTGTCTACAACTACCTGAAGGGTGGTTGTAGCCAGGAGGAGGTTGGTCTCTTTTCCCAGGCAACCAGCACCAGAGCAAGAGGACACAGTCTCAGGCTGCATCCTGGAAGTTTAGGCTGGAGGCAAGGAGAAAGTTCTTCACAAAAAGAGTGATTGGCCATTGGAATGTGCTGCCCAGGGAGGTGGTGCAGTCACCGTCCCTGGAGGTGTTTGTCCCTGGAGGTGTTTAAGAGGGAATTGGATGTGGCACTTGAAGCCATGGCTGTTAGTCGTGAGGTGTTGAGTGATAGGTTGGACTTGATGTCTGAGGTCTTTTCTAACCTTACTGAGTCTATGACTTCTTTTCCATCTAGACAGGAAGGTTTGAAATACACTGCTGCTGAAGAGTAACATTTTCACATAAAACTGAACAGTTCTGAAATGAACATACTGCAGGTATAAACCCCAGTCTTTTGCAGATAACCATGACCTATAAGTCTAATGAAAAACTGATGAAAACTAGATCTTAAAATTCGCATAGGACTTCTAAGAGCTTGCAATTTGATGCAGTGTAGGCATCATCCATATCCCCATTTTACACCATTTCTCAAAAGATAATTATCTTGAATGGTTTTGCTGTTTCATCCTTACAGAAGATTAAACTTATATGCTGATGTGATCATTTCAAAGATTTAATTAAGTGATCAACTGTTTGTCCCAACTTTATATAGCATTTGAAAAAGCTCTCATACTGCTGCTATGCAAGGTCGTGGGTCTTTAAGGACAATGTGTAGCTTTACTAAGAAAACAATTTAAATTTACTTAAAAGTTTGCAGCATCTAGGATCAAAACTCAAATGGGATCTACATTGTCTCACTGTTTTGATGTTTTCCTCTTAAAACATTTTTCTCAGCCTTGTACACCTAACTTCTGTCAGTTGCAGATGTCCCCAACAAGTTCCCCAGTGCTACTGGGAACAGCCCAGCAAAAATCTGAAGTTGCCATGCGTAACAAAACAATTTTATACTTGAGTTTCAGCACACAGCAGAAATTCATTTGTCTTTATATTTCCACGTTGAAACCAGATAGGAGCGGGAGGGGTACCACCAGGACCAGCTTAAGCAGCCAGGAGCCCCACACGCACCGCCTCCGTTTTCAGAAGGGCTAGAGGGGGCACTGTGGGAAGGCACTGCCTGGCCCGGCCGGGCCCGACCCCACCCACCTCCTCTTCGTGGAGCACGGTGAGGCCTAGCTCCCTCCGACCCGCTAACAGGCGCTGCAACAGGTACACAGCGAGTCCTACTTGTGCCAGCGCCGGCGGGCGGCGGAAGAAGCGGGTACGCGGCTCGTTACCGACCGCCACCACCTCCCGCCCCGCCCGGCCAGCCGGCCTCTCGGCCGCCCCGCCTCCCGGTACCTGCTCGCCGGGTGGCCTCTCCAGCAACTCCGAGCAAAGCTCCGAGCACTGCCGGAACTTCCTCCGCCTGAAGTAGCTCCAGGCCTGGAACAGTGGGTCCAGCCCCATCCTACCGGCACGACAGTTGTAGCGGCGGCCGCCAGGCGCCCGCTCCTCCCGGCTCGCTGCGTGCCGAGCAGGGCCTGGGGCGGAGCACAGGAGGCCGATCTGCTGCCGCGGAAATAAGAGGCCCCGCCTCAGCCTGGCGGGGCCTGCGCGCCAAGCCGTGAGGCCTCAGGGATAACGGGCGGCCCGCACCTCTGGGTGGCATCTGCTTGCTTGCAGCCAGACCCAGCAAACTGCAGTTCGCCTCAGGGCGCTGAGGCCAAGCTTCTCCCTGCAAGAGCCTCTTGTAGGCTGATACTGAAAGAAGTTTGATCTGTAATACTGGGAATGGCAGATTTCAAATCACTATTTTTAGCTGTGTCCTATTATTTGCTGTCATGTTATTAAGAGCCATTTCGAATTGCAACACATGCCTAAAAAAGAATAATGCAGTACTTAAATCCTTATTTGGGTAAAAAATTTGTTAGAAGTCTGGGAGGCCAGGTTGAGTAAAGCATATTGTTGTGAAAAGCATTGCTTTCAGTCTTGTGGACTCCATTAGTTACTTTATTAGTTTTTGCAGTGAAAATATTTGGAGATAATTACTTTCTATAGATTGTTAGATGCTGATAACAACCATGTAACCAAGTAAAAAGTGGGAAAATGTCTAGCGATGCTTGGGGAAGTGAGTTTGTGATGCAAAAAAATCTCTTGATGGTTGAACACAGACACGATTGCTAAAAACAAGTCTTTGGTATTTTAACAGATTATTCTGGGTTTATTGCTTCTTACTGACCAAAACAGTTTGTCCAAGATCCATGAAATGGATATCCAGGTTAGTAAGATTAACATGAAGTTGAAAGATGCTGAAACAGAAGCAGAAGTGCACTCCCAGGACTATGGCTTATTCTAATATGGGAGTAAATGGTTTGAACTGAAGTAACAGCTGTATACAGCTGGGGTTTGGCTGTCCTGTGGAGAGTGCACAGGGAAACAATTATCTGATTGAAATCTTTTCTGGGACCCATGGTATTCCTACTTAAGAGTGGAAAGGAAACCGTGCTATAGTTCCTGACACTTTTCTGTTCTTAAATCATTGTGGAAGTTAGTGCGTGCTGCATGCTCACAAAACACATAGGAGACTGGCACAAGGAAACTCACTGTATACCTCAGGTTTTTCAGAAGAGTGAACAGTCAGACCATCTACTTTCGTACTGCTATGCTGTTGTATTAATGTGCCTGCTCTGGGTAACTATGGAACTATAAGATGTTATCTCATTTTGTTTACAAATTCTTTTAAATGGCAAATCCTTCAACATGTTTTATAGTTAGGCTTAAGCAAGATGAGCAGGATATGCTGTTCAGAGAGATTGTGAACATCAGTCAAAACCTACAGATTTATTAAAAATACCAACTTGAAGTTCTACTTTTTTGTACATTTATGAGATGGTCTCATCTTAAATGCTTTAAATGCTTGCTATTACCATGCTAAGTAATTCAGCATGACTGGGCTGCTGTGGGTTTTTTTTATAGAACACAATGTGAATGACACTTCCACTTTGTAGAGATACATTTTGAGGTCAGTACTTCAGTTCTAAAGTTGTCAGCAGAAGCTAAATGACATAAAATTGGGAGAAGTTTCATACCTGTTCCATTGAGTGACTGACTTTTATCTATCTGCCTGTAATACTTGCCATATAAATCTGGGTCTGAATACTCAGTTGTCACGTGTAGAGTCACTCTTGCACACTTCTGTGACTCCCAAACATAGCATAGAAGCCAGGTGGGTAGTCCAACAAGTATTCATAATACTTGTTACCCACTTTATGGGACAGTGAAAACAGAATTTTGGAAGCCAGCATGTCACAGGTAGTACATGAAATAAGACTACGTGGGAAAAATACCCGCAGGAATGCAGAAGTTCTTGAAGGCATGTGTAAACTCTCTTTCTGACTTGGGATATAAAAAAATCTTTATCATGGTTTAGGACTAACTGTAGTGCTGCTTGGCAGTGGTGGATGGAGGAGGTAAAACAGAAGCTGATGACTAAATACAGCTCTGGCTGTTCTTTCCTGGACTGAGTTGCAGTCCTCTCAGACTAATATTGAGATGAGTAGTAGGAAAAGACTATAGAGGAATTTTCATATCCTTTTATCCTGTGTTCATCACGCTAGCAGGAATCACTGCAGCTGTGTAAAAAAAAAAGTGGCCTATGAAAAAGGCTTGTATGTTATTTCCATTTGAAGATAGGTTGCAAAAAATTGCAAAGCATCCACTGATGACTGGATGCTCAGCTTAAAAACATGAGGCTTGACTGTTTTTCTTTCTTCTCAAGTTTAGAATGCCTAGACTAGAATGCTTATTTGCATGGATTATGAGTATCAAAGGAGGAACCCTAGTAATAATACTGTTAATAGTTGTATCTGAAGAGAAAATACAGATCTCCTGGTACTTAGCCTACTGTATTAATTACAGTGTCATTCCAGTATCATCATTTGTTATAAACGTTAGCTCCCACCAGAAAAAAAAAAAAAAAAAAGATGCCCTGCATCTCTCTTCCTTTTAGGAGTGGTAGCCTGTTTTGTTATTAATTTCTAATTTTTAGAGTGAAACTGTGGAGAAAAAATCTATTTGGGATAGTGTGAGGTGTGGCCACTTTATGAAAGCTTATGCACAGTAAGATATACTAAGACATTATGTTGTGAAGCAGTCTCTTGCCTGTATTTAGTTTATTGTAATTTTTTTACATGTGGAATCACTTAATATGAAATATTTGCTATCCTGGAATTCAGCTTGATATGCTTCAATCAGTAGAATGATTGAAGTGCAGTATAACTGTAGAAAAGCAGCATACAGAACTGAGTAACTGAATCAGAAAATTATTTCAGCTGAAAGGGACGGTGTCTAATTCAACCTCCCACTTAAAACAGGGTTACCTTCAAAGCTGGATGAGGTTGCTCAGGGCCTTGTCCAGCTGCAATTAGAAAATCTCTGAGGATGGGAAATCCATAGCCTCTTTGGGCCACCTATTCCAGCCCTTAACCAATCTATTCCAGTGCTTAGTCACTAGGTCAGACTGCTCAGAGGCTCATCCAGCCTGGCCTTAAAAAATTCCAGGGATGGGGCTTCTACCACCTCCCTGGTCAACCTGTTCCAGTGTCTCACCACCCTCATGGTGAAGAACTTCTTCCTGACATCCAATCTGAAACTACCCACTTCTAGTTTTGCTCCATTCCCCTAGTCCTATCACTACGCAACATCCTAAAAAGCCCCTCACCAGCTTCCATATAGGCCCCCTTAAGGTACTGGAAGGCCACAATAAGGTCTCCTCAGAGCCTTCTCTTCTCCAGACTGAATAGCCTTAACTCTCTCAATCTGTCCCCAACAGCAAATTGCATTTGCTATTTAGTTTATTCAGCTGTTGGAATAAATTTGAGAGTTCAGAATCAGATTTTTATCATAAGTGTATTGATAGAAATTGTATTGAGATTTAATCAGTCTCTCTTTATGAGCCTCACTTAAGCCTCTGTAGGTTTATGATATTTGAAGTGCTGGTGCTTAACAGAGGTTCTTCAAACCACCTAGGTGAGTGCCTTTAGTATGTGTATAATTGTGCATGAAAAGCAAGCTGAAAAAAAGCTGTTTAGATCCCAGTGTGCATCAGATGACTGCAGCCATGTCATGTAAACACAGTACTGAAAGAAATTAAGCACTCCAGTGAGTGGCTTTCAATGCATTTTGGTGTCAGACTGTTGGCAGTCTGAATCACAGTTGGTTTTTTATTGTATATAGACCAAAAATAAATTTGGTTTAGTAAACTGTTACCGTGTGCTAATACAGATTTTAGGGCCAGTTTTAAAAGTTTGTCATAGACAAACCATTAAAATCCATGGTAGAAACCCTTCTCTCAGTTTCAGAAGAGAGAGGATTTGAATTTTGGATTATAGGACAGACCCTAAAACAAGATCTTTAGGTAAAAATGTCACAACTAAGGAAGGCAGTATATGGTTTTCAGTGATTGAGTGCCCTTTGCAGTTTCAGCTGGTATTGTTCACTGACGTAGTCACATAATTTCCTGTCCTAAACAGATTTATTTCTGCTTTAGAATGTCCAGAAGTTGTTGCTTTCTGTTCTAATGATGAATGAATTTAATTTCAGTGTTTGTATCTTGCCCATCTCTTTACCAGCTGTATGTTAGGGAACCATTATATGAGGACATTTCTAAATCAAATTTATGTGGATAAATGTACTGCAGCCCTATTTGCTGTCTGCATTGTGAAAACCACACGTTCGTTGTCTTTTTTATATGGTACCTACTTCTTGTGCCCAGAATGAATGTTTACCAAATTAATTCAATTCCTCTAGTTATCAAAGTGTAATTTATCTTGCAGAAGCAGGACAAAATAATGTCCTTAATATTTAATTGTTTTATTTTAACTTCAATCACTGTATCTAGTTTATCAGTCAGTACTAAAAGAAACTACATAGATTTGTAGTTACTACATTTAGAGTATTGGATGATGCTTCAACATAGGATATTATTTTAAAGAGCAGTTGCCTTTTTCTCTTCAGAGCATGCTAGCTACAACATTTTGAATCTGTCAGAATTTTTGGAGGTACAGTATAATGTACTTGTGGCTTGTTAGTCTTTAGCTCATCATTTTCCAGCACCTTATTGTGAAGATATCTCCATTGGTGATCATATCCTTGACGTGCTCCCAACTTGTATTTTCCAGACAAGAAGAAACCACTAAATATTTTTCTGTGACATTTTCTTAACCATAATGGATTCTTTTTCTTCTGGATGATGCAGTAGTATCACATCCTGCTTGACCTGAGGGGGAGGGAGTGACTCAGATTTGCAGATTCCCTTGAGTGCAATAAAGTGCACACAACACCAAAGATCCTCTAGTCTACACTCATTTTCTTTTTCCACAAAAGCTTCTCAGTACTGAATAAAAGAATATACTTGCAGCTCATAAGCTGTGGTTTGTCTTTCCTCTCACCAGAGAGTGCAAGAGAAAAGAAGACAGAGAAAGAGGTATCACTAGACCAGGTTCCAGTGTTGATTCTGCCAACAGGGGTCTTCAGTCTCTGGGAGTGTTTGTCTTGAAGTCCTGTCTGCTGCTCTTTGCCATTCCCTTTAATCCTCATCCCTCAACACAGACTGCCCTCTTTGAAAGTTTAATTTCTGGGCAGATCTTTGAAACTTTTTTCCTGGGGATTTGGCATCTGTTGTGAGTGTTTGAGGCATTCCTCACAGAAGCTTAGGGGAGTCTTCACCCCACACATATTTTTATGAGGTTTCTTCTTTGTTGTTCCGCATTTTCTGATAAGCCAGCAATCCTTTGCTTAGAGATTTATGGGTCAGGAAAAGATACCAGGACTGTTGTTTGGGTTTGTTTAGCTTTCCACTTGGTCTCCCACAAGTAGACCTACTGATTATTTTCAAGGCTTTCTACTTCTAATGTTTTGTTTGTTTTTTTTTTAACAAACCTCTTAATTTTTATCTTAGTCCTTTGATTTTTTTTGATAACTTGAATCTTATATGTTGGCTGATATGCTATAAAATCCCTCATTAAATTTTCCCTTTTCTAAAGGAGAATTAACTCAAATAGTAGTTGAGTTTGCACCACTGCCTTTTTTCCCATGACTTCTTATATGTTTATCCAGTAGTAAAAAGGCTTTTGTGATCCTTAGTGTTTGCTTCAGTGCTATTAAATGGTAGCAAGTAATTCTTACTACTTTCTCTCTTAAATAGGTTCCTTAGTTTTCCAAATTATTATTTTCAGCATTGTGTTCCCATAATAGACCAAGACATTTTTATCCCCAAGGATGTTGAGATTAATGTTGCACTGTTGCTCATCTGTTTCATAATTACTACTCGAACCAGCTACTTTGTATTACTTAACAGAGGACTTAACAGAGAATAATCTCTCATCTTGTGTGCTCTTGAATTAGCTGTAGAAGAGCATTTGTTTAAGAAATCACTTCTTTAAGCCATGTTCCATTTAGCAGAACATGAGATACATTGTCAATATATTTTCAATATGATAAGTAGTATGCCATTTGATTTTATTTAGAGAACTGATGTACCTGTGTCACTGTATGTTAATGGAACATCATTTGATGTATCTGGCATCTTTGGACAGATATAAACCCTACCACTGACAGCTAAGGCAAAACAGCTAAACACCTTATTTTCCTTGTGAAACACCTTACTGGAAGAACAGAAAATGTCATACTTGGCTAAAAACTCGTTTCTTTGCCTCTGTAGCTCTAATAAGACCTTTTCATGCTCCTGCGAGAGCCGCCTGGCTGCGGGAGCTGTCCCTGCCTGCCCAGATCAGCACCGCGGACAGCGCATCCGCGACCTCCGGTCCGCGGCCGTGGGGACGAGACACCGAGAAAGGGGACGCAAATGGGCTGGCGTCAGAGTCCCCGGGTACATCAGTGTGGTACAACGCTGACGGAGGATGTCAGAGGTCCTGGTGGCTCCTAAAGTCAAGACCACCCAGTACCAGTGATACTGGTTGGAGACGGCCAGGCTGGTAGAGGCCAAAGGAATTAGGTGTTACGGAGCTGAGTGGAAAAGCTAGACAGCACAAGGATAAAGGAAGAGGTTGTGACACCACACTGCTTCCTGTTCCTGGCAAAAATTGATGCTGAGCCTGTAAAATTTCACTTGCACTGCTTATGTATAGGCATAATTTCAGCCAACTACAACAGTGAATAGTTCTTCTATTGGAACTTTATCTCAGGCATTCCCTCATCTTAGAGATGGCAGTCAATTCTGGACCAACCAAAAGGAAATAATGGCTGCTGGTGTGGTGTGTGACATGCAGCTGTTCCCATCCTCCCTGCATTGCATATACATAGTTTTTCTGACTTTTGTTTTCTCCTGATCATTACAGAAAATACAATCTGCAACTTCCAGTTAGACCCAATGGCATTACGTGTCAAAATTTCTTCCCAATTGTTTTCTTTTTTCAATTTTAGTAATGGTGGGTTTGGAACATGTAGCTGAAAACAGCCCCTTTCATTAGCCAAATACTCATCTGTTCTAATTTCTGAGTTGTGAAAAAAACAAACCCACAAGATTAAAATTTTACCTCCACTGAAGTTAATATCAAACATTAGTACTGATCTCAAGAGGTCCAAAATTTCACTTTGAGTAATAACAAAATGAAAGTATATATAGAGACTAGAAGAAATTAGAGACACTATAATTATGTATTTTTGTACACTTGTGTTTAAATATGAAATAAATGTGAAGAGAAAGTATGTTAATTTATACCACAAAAACACTCCCACTATCAAACTTTTACAACCAAAGTCAAATATGTATCAAATGCCTGTTTGCTGATAATGCAACTAACATTTTAAAGTTTAAAACAAGTTATTTCAGTCATCACATACATTATTTTTCAAACCTCCTTTTCATAAGCTTCAGTTTATAGAGAGTCTTGTAGTTGTAACCTTATTTTTAGCATCAATATAATTGTAATTTATAGAACTGCACCATCTCTTACTAGCAGCTGAATGAAATGTATACCAACATTCAAACACTCTGTGAAATTCAAGGGGAAGCAATGCAGAAATGCAAATTCTGGGGAATTTTGTTTTTCTAAAAGCAGCTAGTGTTATTTTTTTCCATATTATTTCCAGAATTATACTAATCATCATTACAGACTTTTCCCGTAGCCAGAAAAGAGATAACAACATAGAACAGCCACGCAGAGTTAACATCAGAAAGAATAACACATTTCATACCTCTAAGATGAGCAAGTTGGTAATTTTCCAGCCTGTTTCCCTGGCTTGTCTCACATCTTGGGGACTCCTGAGAAACTGCAGCTACCCAAGTCCCAAGGTACTCTGGCTGTTTATGAAGTAAATAGAAGGAGAAATGACTGCTTGCACGTTTTTTGTGGAACTAACATTTACTTTGTTTATTGGTGAACATACACAACTTTTTGTCCAAGTAAGGGATAAAAGTCCTTTTCTTTACTTAAAAAAAAAAAAAATTGTGGAAGGAGAAGTTTCCTTAGCTGTGTTTTTGCATCAAGGTTCAGGCTGCATGAATCTCTCCACAGAGGTCTGTTATGTGCCTTGTGTTATTTTCAATGTGTGGGATTGAAAGCTGCATCTGATCCTGGTGTCATGAGCTTATTGTCAGAGCTTGAGAAGAATACTATGTCTGTGTCTTAAACTGTGAAAATATGCTAATATGAAGCTAACTCACAAGAATGCTTAAATGCATGTTTTTACAAAATAATTATTTTTCCATAACAAGGAGATTTAAGAAGAAAATCTCCCACTGATTAAAACCTAAGTACAGTACCATGAAAAAATGTCTCCAACATAAAGTAACTAGTTAGTTCTTTGGAAAAAAATGTCAGTATGACTAATTAAATAGTAAAAGATAAATAGAAATAGAAGGAATGGAGATGTAAAAATAAATTCTGATAAAATTCATAGGTTTGTAAAGCCAAATCTGCTAGAAGTAATAGGAAAATTATTGGGTTTATTTTGAATTGTAAATCCCAGATAGATATCCAGGAGCTTTTAGAACAAGTATTAAAGCTTATACTGTGAAACTGTTTGCATGATCATGTAATGTACATTTATTTAGTCAGTTAGGTACCTTATAGTGTGACAAAGCTGGGAAGGACTATGTTCACCTGACCAAAATTTTGGACATGGAGGCAGACTTACTCCCTTACACTGCTGGCTCAAGCACTAGAGAGATGTCGCTTTTGCATCTGTGGGATTAGAAAATTATGTTTTTTCCCGTGTAAAAACCGTTTCAAGAGCTAAGGATGAAAAGTTGTGTCAGCACAGATGTGGAGGTGACTTTTGTGTGGTGTATGAGGCAGGCGGTAAAGGGTTAAGAAACCACAGTTGACATCTGGGATCAAATGGCGCTGCCCCCAAATAGAGCAGCGTTGGCGGTCGTTTAAACACATGGGCGAGGGCCTCATTCAGCCCCAGCGGCTGCTGGGGGCTAAGTGGCAGTGGGTCGACAGAAAGGCAAGGAACTGGTATATACATCAAAGGGAGAGTAAAAACGTGTAACTAAACTTGTGAAACGGGGAGAAGTCACAGCCTCGCTTAAAACACGAGGTGTGTGGGGGGGAATAAAAGGAAAAAAATGTAAATAAAAAAGCCCCCCAAACCCCAAGAAGGTGCGATAGTGAAGCTCATCACCTCCTGGCCAGGACTTCTCGGCGGTGGGTCTGCCTTCTCCCCACACCGCCATCTCTGCACGCCGACGTCTCGGCCCGCGCCTCCCGCCGCTGAGCGTCCGCGCAGTCCCGCGCAGTCCCGCCCAGCCGCCTGACGGCGCTGCCCTCGGCGCAGGCGCAGGCCGGGGCGCTGGGGGGGGTGGGGGGGTGGGGGGTCGGAGCGGCGCCGCGCCGCGCCCTCGCTCCTCGTCCCGGGCGGTGTCTCAGTGCAGCCATGTCTGGCGGCGCGAGGCGACGGGGCGGGCATGGTCGGCGGCGCCCTCTGTGAGGCGGCGGCGGACGCGCGGCGGCGGACGGCATTCATGTCGGCTGGCAGGGAGTAGCGCGGCGGACACCCAGCCGAGCGGAGGGGGCGGCCGACCCGTCGCCCCATTTCCGCGGGGTCTCTGGCCGGAGAGAGCCGTACCCGGCTGGCGGGGGCGGAGGGACATGGCTGACCGGAGCGCGCCGAGCTGCCACCTGCGGCTAGAGTGGGTCTACGGTTACCGGGGTCACCAGTGCCGCAACAACCTCTACTACACGGCGGCCAAGGAGATCGTCTACTTCGTGGCGGGGGTCGGCGTTGTCTACAGCCCCCGTGAGCACCGGCAGAAATTCTACCTGGGGCACCAGGACGACATCATCAGGTACCACCGCCGCCGCGGACACCCGGGCCGCATCCCGCCGCGGGCCCCGGCCCCCTCTGGGCGCCCTTGCCCCGCATCCCGCCTCACCCCCCGCCCGGTGCTTCCCGCCCCTTTGGAGCGAGGGGCGAGTATCCCTCCGCCGCCGCTTGCCCCAGGTACCGTCCCGGGCTGCGCCGGCAATCCAGCTCCCGCATCCAGTCAGTGCTGTGGGGATTCGTGGCGCGGATCGAGATACATCAAGGGCAGACAGCGCTTTCTCACCCTCTCTGCGTCGCCGCCCGGGCTTTGCCGTGGGAGAATCAGGCTGGAAACGGCTTTCGGCTGTCGGGTTTAACGGGCCATGACTTGTCCTCTGGCCACCGGTGAGCGGTGCCGAAACTTGAACGGGCGGCTAGTGCGCCAGGTTGCCCTACCCTGCCCGGCAGCCTGAGGGTCGCTGCTTGGTCCCTGAATGTCAGAGGGCCCCTGAATGTCAAAGGGCCGGCGGGAGGAGGAGTAATCTTTTGTGCCCTGAAGTACTTGGGCTGCGGAGGAGGTTAATCTGCAGCAGGTAGACCTTTGGCTCTCATTTAAAAGGCAACGATTACATGGGGAATTATTGGCCTGCCTGTAACTCATGCAACTTTTAGGGTAATCTTGAAAGACGAGCCTTTCTTGCAAAATGGAGTTTTCTCCTGTAGCTCAATAGTTTATTTGGCAGCGAATGTTATCAAGTGCTGAAGTTCATGAAAAAATAATTATAAACTCATGGTGCAGAAGACGTGTGCTGGTGTTTGTTTCTAAGTATTCTTCACTCCAAGGATGCTTTTATAAGCCTAATGGTGTGAGATGAGGGAGAGAATTTGAGGAGTGTGAAGGGTAGATGTGAGCCTGACTCATCAATCCTTTCCCTTCCAGTAGGTGTCATTGCGGATGAATTTTAAAATCTGATCTCCTTTGCTCTTCCTCCTGGGGCAAGAGCTAGCAGGAGACAATTTTGTAGATAACATTCAGCACAAAATTTGTTTTTTATGATGCTTAGTGCTCCAAGGCATACCTTCTGTATGTGTTACTCTCACAAGTAACAGGTATTGCCTTTGGAGAGCAGAATAGGTATGCCTTTCATTTAGCTCTTAGACACACTAGAAAACTTGGTCATAATGGCAAATTTTTTTTCTTTGTTTAAATCTTCTTCTTATATGACTGTGAATGTCCCTTAGGATGTTGTGTCTGTAGTATATCTCTTCTTGATACTAAAAATATGAAGGGAAAAAAAAAAAGGCAGATAATGTACCATTTTAGACTGTTGTACTATAGATGTTGAATTGGAAGTTTGAATCACTGTTATTTGCATCATCGAGTGCTTTGATGTTCTCCTTGTAGTCCAGGGAAGTGTTTCTTAAGAACAGCTAGCTGCCTCTGTTGTTAGGTGTTGCAGGAAATCCAGATCTGCAACTTCCCATTGTACTTCAAAGTGTTGGCTCATTACGTGTTCTGATCTGAGGTCCAAGGTTGCTGTGTGATTTTACATGTTTAATACCATGCGTTTACGAGTGCTTCCAAATGACACTGTTTCAGTAGGACTTCTATAGTAGGACTATACTGTAAGAATTGCATGTTTTGAGATACAACTGGGGATGTTGTGTTTTCCTGCGGTGGCAGTTTCTTGCTAACTCTCAGTTTTAGTACAGTGTACTACTACATTTGGCCGAAATATGACAGAACTCATTATTCAGAATGTACTACAACAAACAAACAATCTGTCAAAAATCAGCAAACCAGAGAGAAAGAGTGTGGCTTTATCTGATTTGTATAGCTATGTGCGTCAGTTTGCATGGTACTTCAGCCTGGTGTACTGGAGTTGCTCCTGCTTTGAGTTGTGCTGATGTTGAAAGAATATAATTCAAAGTATGCTAAAGCATTGCAGTTCTAGGCAGTTAGAATTTTGCATGCTTCTTAAATGTAAAAGCTGTCAAAAATATTAGTATGCTTATAGAAGAATGCTTCATTTAAAAGCAGCATGTCTATTTCTAATAGTAAGATTAGAATTGCAGTGATCAGTGTTCACTTGCTGCTTTTTTCTAAAAGCAGCATGGTACCATTCAAATGTCATCATCCTGTATTTTTCTTCATTAAACTTGGGTACCTAGGTGTATCAGTTCTCAATACTTAAAGCAGTCATAGTATGAAGGTTAAGTAGCAAAAAGTTGGATTTTTAAAATATGTGAAACATTGCAAAAATGGAATTATGTAATACAGAATCAATGTTACCGAATTTTCTCTGAAGATAGCAAACTCAACTGTTGTAGTGCAGAACCCCCAGCATTTGTGTTTTAGTAGGCTCAGCAAGTACTGTCCAAATGCTGAGGCATTTGATGTTTTAGTGAAAGCAACGGGAGGTTTGAGTGTCTTTTTACTAGTATGGGATCTCACTTGTGGCAGCAGATCGGGTGTTTGAAGGTCTTATATATTTAAAGAATCAAGCTTCCGTGAGCACAGCTCCATAGCTACAAAGACTAAGCAGGACATGTTGCATGCTACATGGTGATATTATTAGTACTCTTCATTATGAGAACTTTTATATCATTATCATACTTTGGATGACATTCTATTTTAAGCATCAGTCAGGAAGAGAGGAATTGCAATTCTTAAGTCATGGATCAATTCACAGAATCACAGAATGTTCGGGGTTGGAAGATTCTCAGTCTCCAGAGATTGAGTCCAACCCCCCTGCCAAAACAGGATCACCTATAGCAGGCTGCACAGGAAAGTCTCCAGAGAAGGAAAGTCTACAACCTCTCTGGGGAGCCTGTTCCAGTGCTCTGTCACCCTCACCATAAAGAAGTGTCTCCTTGTGTAAATGTGGAACCTCCTGTGTTCTGGCTTGTACCTGCTCCTTGTCCTGTTGCTGGGCGCCACCAAAATGAGACTGGCACCTTCATCTTAACACCCACTCCTCAGATATTTATTAACATAGATAAGATCCCCTCTCAGCCTTGGTTAACAATTAGTATGCCTTTTGCTGTGAAGCTTTACCTCCTTTTATTAAAGAAAAAAATACTAAACCTACCAGAAGATTTTTTACATATGATTAGGTGTTCTAGCATAGCTTATTTCTAATAAAAATAATCTCATTTCAGTTTTAATTAGTGGCCACACTTTCTCCAATCCCCAGCCTTGGGAGCCTACTGAAAATATAAGAACTTTCAGTGTTTTGTCCCTCCATTCCATTGATTGCTCTTTTGGAATAGACAAAGGTGTAGTTAAGATCACTTGGGCCCTCTTTTATTAGTCTGATTTTTGGATTGAGCAATCTTGTATCTTCGATTTGTCTCTAAAAAAGACTTCTCTTGCTTTCTGAAGAGCTTTTAGTTTTTGTATTTGTTTTTTAACTCTTCTGAGAATTTCTACCCAGAAATCAACTCACCTGCCTGGAAGATAGAGGATATTATCTTTTCCATCTTGTTTGTCTCCCATTTTTATGGCGTCTGTACATTTTTGTTTCAGTCCTCTCTGTGTGTGGACACTTGTGGAACATGTCACTTAGATGCAGAATTGCTTTGAAAATCTGCATCTTTTGGTAGTGCTGCTAACTGATTTTTTTTTTTCCCCTTGCATTTTTAGGAGTAGAGAGGGAGGGAAATACTGTACCTGAAACCTGAGGTGACTTGCTTTGGTAGTACTATCCATTGCCAGCAGCATAACTTGTACATTTGCTGTGCTTGCAGAAGTTAAGATCCCCTGTCCATCTTAGGCTGTTTGTATGTGAGAGATTCTCATGGTTCATTCAAAATCAGTATTATTCCTTCAAAGTTACTGATTTAAACTGGATATTCTGTAGGATTTCATAAATCACCAAACTAGCTTGTGAGATATAGATTGGTTTCCTTTATGATAGCGAGAAGGAAGCAGTGTCTTAGTGTGTTTGGTTACAGGTTTTCTTCATTGTTTCTTCATAATTTTAGTGGTTTATGGAGCATGAGTTATTTAATGTAGGCTGTCCTTCTCTGAGAGACCTTAGGGGGATCATATTCTGATCTGTATAAAGATTCAGAAGATGCCCCCTCAGAGTTTTAATTTGTCATAATGGAAACCAGTGCTCATGTTGAGGTTTCTTATTTGTCTGGGCTTCCTAAAGCATCTTTATGTACTTTATCTGATGGAAAGTAGGAAAATTGGAAAACCTGAACTCATCAACCTTTTAAAATGTCTGTCTGTTGGCAAAAGCCTTTGATGTTACCAGGACTATTACCTTTGCTGACATGCTCCAAGGAGACTTTTAAAATAATTGTTCCTTTTCATGTTAGCTATGTGTCTTTTTTTTTTTTTTGTGAGCTTCAGAGTACTGGGATTTTACTGGTACTTAACTTTTCCCTTGGTGTTGATGATGCTATTGAAAACCAAAAGCCTCATATCAAATCAGTACATCTTTTTGAGTTATTTAGTAGACTTGGCAAAAATGCACATTTTGCTTTCTATGGCACCTGTTCTTCAGTTCAGCTGCAGCACTCATTTGCAAGTCTGTCCTTGTGCACCATTATCTTCATGGTAGCACAAAGCTACCACACAACCATGCAGTTCAGAGAAAGAGTGGCTACATTCCTCTGTCAAAATGAGACACATTTGGAAGAGTTGTTGTAGCTTTCCTACTTTTTAAATGTTCCTCATGTGAATTAGCTGGAAAACAATAGCCCTGTTGAATATACTTCCTACAACTGTATCAGCAGTAAACTGTGACTATTTGAGTAAGATGACTGGTACATTTAGATTTTGTTGCTAAAGGAAGTAGCTGGCACATCTTGTGCTAGAAAACACATTTGAATTTCTGCTGGTAATGTCATAAGCTCATTGCCCTACTTGTCAAAAATTTGAGTACTTTACCTTGACTTGGTCTGAGTTGGGGGAAAGAAATTATGTATTATTTGCCCTAGGACTCATGCAGAGTTCTGTTTTTATGGGCAGACATAACTTTAATGATTATTCAGAAAACATTTAAATTCTTTATTATTAAGATTCCCTGCTACAAAGACAGAGGAGAATGAAATTATTACTGTCTTCAGTTTGGTTAAAAACATCTAGTTCTTTCCCCCTTCCTGGCCCTCTATATCCAAGATTGTAGAGAGGTGAATAACATGCTTACAGAAAGCACAGGTATATGTGAGAGAGGTAGAAAGAAGGACAAAACATTTCTCTCTGTTCTGGAAGAGATAAGGTTTGACTGTTTTCAGCAAAATAGTTTACTTGTCTAAATCACAGGTTTTGTAAAGTCCGTTTTTCTTGTTTCTGCAAACTCTGTAGGAATCACTTTGGACTTTTTTCCCCTTAAGGAACAAAAAGAAGCAGCCAAACTCTGGTCACTAATCTGTGGTCTTACTGGGCACTTGGAGACTGTCATCTTTCTATATTTCAGAATTTAGCTCAATCTACAAGAGATTGTCCTGCCTGAGATTCTGTGATCTTGCTTCTTTATTCCAAAGTGAAATAAACTATTTCTTTCTACTGTCAACATTTCTGAGGTTCTAGTGAAAATTTAAACCACTAAAATCACGTCTGCTCCTTGGTGTTAGTGCTGTCTGCTGACTCTGAAGGAGATTTTCTGCCTGTTTATGCACCTTCATCATGAGTCCCACTGTCTGCATCTAAGAAATTATTGGACTCCTATCTGTTGGTTTCTAAGACTGCTAGTAGATAATTTCCAGATGGGAGGTCTAGACTTCCTCTGTGTGTCTTTTAGCTGTGGTTTGTAAACAAAAATTCTAGCGGTGCAGTGATTAGACAAATCCCAGTTTTGAATGAAAACTCTGGTCTTTACCTCATCCTCTCATTTGTTAACTATGCATTGTTATGACCTTGAGTGACTAGCTATTGGACTTCCTCTGTAAAGATGCTGTTTACTTCTGCCACCTGATTGGATCACCTCTCTTTGTGTTCCCCCTTTTCATTAGTCCATGGAAGGAAAACCTTATGAAAGAGGTTTTCCTCTTATGATAGAGGAGAATGTATTTCCTCAGAAAAAGAGATAAAAGGTTTCACAATAATGCAGAAGGAGACTATTTTATTTCCATCTTTTCTATTCCTCCAGTGTACTTACACCCTAAGATCTACTCTAGTTCTCAAAAACTTCAACAAATAAGTAATTGAAAGTTCAGGTATCTGCTCTCAGGTTTGTTGTCTTGCTTTTGTCTGGAATAAGTGGTGTATTTCTCTGGCCTAACTCCTGATGACAGTCAAGCATAAATGTTAAATAATAGATATTATGTATAGCTACAAACATTTATCAGATGGAATTCTGTCATTTGGTTTGTCAGCAGATTATGAATTTTCACCAGGAATTTCATGATGAGTTGTGTATTTGAAATTCCAGGGAATTGAATTAGCGTAGCAGTTGCCCATGAGGAAAAACGTCTTAATTTTCCACTGTGTGCGCATCATTTTCCATAATTTCCTTGAATTACTAATTTGATAGGTGGAAAAAGAATCTCCATCATGTTCTGGTGAGGAATTCTTTGCATGCCCTTGAATTCTGTGCAGATCTTTCTTTCTAGAGGACAACTCCTGTTTGTTTGTTTATTTGCACAATGTAACCTCTGAAATTATTTCAACAGTCATAATCTTTGAATAAAGACAGTTATCCTCCCTTGAATTCTCTGATAATTTTACTGAGGAAAACAGGAGTAGAATACATCTTAGAGTTGTCTGAAATGTGAAATGGGTCATACATAGAAACACCTCAAAATGTTGCCTTTATAATACTTAGGAAACCTACAAGGGCCATACATTATGGGTTATTTAGGATAGTCCTGGGAAACCAGTCTTTGTTCTTAAGTCCCAGAGAAAGTCTTTGGTAGGAATCCTTCCCCTCTACTCAGTGCTGGTGAGGCCACACCTTGAGTACTCTGTTTCAGTTCTTCCCAGTACAAGCCTGATACGGTGCTATTAGAGGGAGTTCAGTGATGGGCCACAAAGATGATTAAGGAACTGGACCATCTTTCCTGCCAAACAGCTGAAAGTTGGAGCCATTTAGCCTATAAAAGCAGAGGCTCAAAGAGGATTGTGTCAATGTATATAAATACCTGAAAAGAAAGCATAAAAATGATGGAGCCAGGATGTCCACTGACAGGTCAAGTGACTTTCTAACCAAAAATCAAAATTGGAGTCCCAGTCTGAACACTGGGGGCTTTCAGAATTGGAAGTTCAGTTCCAGAGCTTCAAGATTTTGATGACAAACATCCATTTTTGATCTTCTTCCCGCATACAAAGTCAAGTAATTTCATGTAAATGTAAGGAAATTATTTTTGACATTATTTTGTCTTGAAGAAAATTAGACATCAAGAATAGATTGTGGTTTTTTGGTATGCTGTGGAATGTTTACTGTGAAACCTAACATCTTTAATAGTCTTACTTTCTGCAAAGAGCAGCAAGTTTTGGAGTATTTGCAGGTGTGTTGGTGTTCAAATGTGACAACTGTGGTTTGTTCTCTGTGCACTTTTGATGGGAGTATCATGTTCTTGTTTCAAAGAACGAGAGCAATGTAATGCTGAAATTATGTAATGTGTACCATTCCAAGAGCTATATTACAGCAACTCAAATCACTTGAACAGAATTACATTAGCCTGATGAATTAATCTTTGTGGATAAGGCATTTTCCTGTTCTGGATACAGTATTTTGAGGGACTGATGGAGTTTTTGCCCTGAACGTTCAGATTAGCAACTTAAAAATGAGGTCTTCTCCTTAACTTATTCTTAGAATTATGTGGTGCCATGTTTGTTTTGTTCATAGTAATGATAAATCCATCTACTCTCATTTAGTTATCTCTAGATGATCTTTAAGGGCATAATCAGTTTATTTCCCTCCACTAAAGAACTCATAATTTAGGTCTCATTAAGTCATGTCATAATTAAAGTAATCACTCCTCCTATGAGCCTTAACTGCAAGTATCTTTTCACTATCAGTCAAAATGGCATTTCTTACAGCAGAAGTAATTGCTAGGACAAGATGTGAGATAATTATTCTGCTGACTGCTTCATTTATGCCATGGTTCACAAGGACAAATCCCCTTTTTTCCTTGAGGAAAATTAAGTTTTCTGGGTAGTTCTTGTGCTGTTCTGAAACACATATTCTACCAGACTAGAAGGTGTACTTCAAGGGATTTATTGTCAAATATTCATTACAAGTCTTTGGGGTTTTACTACAGAAAAATTTATGTACCATCTTTTTAAAATATGCATGGATTTAGTTTGATAAACCAAAACTATTTTAGGAATACCGAATAAAATTCATTTTTGTAGTGGGACTAGAGTGTTCCTGTTGTTTAATATGCCTGCATACCATTGAAAACTTTATTTTCCCTAATTAAAACCACATGAGTAGAAATACCAAAAATAACCAAGTATCTAAAGCATACTAGAAGTTGATTAAAGTAGACTGACACAGCAAGGAGCTACAGGCTTACGAGGTTGCCCTCATGCATTATGCTTTTCATAGCCAGCAGTCACATCACCTTCTGATCTGATTCTGTCAGCACTCACAGGCATGGTTGGTTCAGGTCAATACTTAAATGAGAAAACATCTTGGTGGTGTAGGAAATGTTTTTCTTGATTTGATAGTTGGCTCTTTTTCTCAGAACTAATGCAACAACATGAGAGTCTAGGCCAATGTCAGAGAAGACCAGGAAATATAATCCAGGGCTTAAAAATGTTTGATCATTAAAAATTTTAAAGGTTTTTCTGCAGAAATTTTGAGGTTTACCCTAATCTTTTTGCTTTTCTAAATCATAGCCACACTTACTGGGTGATGCTAAAGAATGGTGAAATTCAGTGTATTCCACAAAGAAATTTAACTTTAGCTGAGAGAGTTTAAATTCAGAGTGTATAGTACAGATGCAACTTCACACCCAAAGGAAGAATCCATGAGGAATCTACGGTGTGCAAGCCCTGAGAGCATTGAGTCAACTGAGAGTCCCTGTCCTTTTGTTTGTCTCATCTGTGAAGAGACAAACCGTTTTCTTATTTCCTGTTTTTTGAAGTTTTGAATAGTTTACATCTAAGATAGCTGGAATGGAACATAATGTGAAGAAACAAACTTTATTTACTTGTTATTGTAGATATTGTTTTAGATTAGATGGATAGTATTAGTAACCAATGGAATTGTTTAGAAGGGGTGGATTGTGGTAGTTTTAGGCTATGCCTTTAAAATTTTTCACAGATCTTGAACAGAAAGTGGTAGAATGTAAATAAATCCCTATTGGGTGTAAAAAAGGAAAATACTGATAAATCTAAACAATCACATTGGAGAGATAAGGGACTTACAACTAGTTTACGAAAACAATCTCTCTCTTTTCACTTCTTTGGCTCTGGCTGATGTTTCTCCTGGCTTTACTGAGCTTGGCTGCTCTGCTTTTGTTATGACTGGTATTAACAACAACTTCTCTGCTGTTTTCTCTTGTCCCTTTTTGTGTATAGGGGGTTAGGGAAGGAGTCAGGGAGGGGAGAAGCTGTTGCAGCTCCCCTGGTCTTTGGCTGGGGCGGGGGGGTTCCTGTTCTGCTTATCAATTGTAAATACCTGTAAATATTTGTAAATACTATATATTTTGTACATATTCATTGCATTTCATTGCAGGTTGTAGTTTTGCTTGTAAATACAGCTTTTATTTGCTTCCAACTGAGCTGGTCTGGCAAATTTAATGTTGAGGGGAATTTTCAACCCACCACACCTATGTTTTGTTAGTCATCCTCTTGATACAAATAGGAAAATAGAGGATGTTCCTGACTGATTTTTTTTTTTCTTCTTTTTTTAGTATTATAAAGTTAACTTACTGGTTGTGTTTACAATGTTGTGATATTGATAGGCAATATCAGCTTAGCATGTTTCAATTGGCCAAGAGGGCCAATGGCATCCTGGCCTGTATTAGGAATAGTGTGGCCAGCAGGAGCAGGGAGGTCATTGTGCCCCTGTACTCTGCATTGGTTAGGCCACACCTTGAGTACTGTGTCCAGTTCTGGGCCCCTCAGTTTAGGAAGGACATCGAGACACTTGAACGTGTCCAGAGAAGGGCAACAAGGCTGGTGAGAGGCCTTGAGTACAAGCCCTATGAGGAGAGGCTGAGGGAGCTGGGATTGTTTAGCCTGGAGAAGAGAAGGATCAGAGGTGACCTCATTGCCCTCTACAACTACCTGAAAGTTGGTTGTAGACAGGAGGGGGTTGGTCTCTTCTCCCAGGCAACCAGCACCAGAACAAGGGGACACAGTCTCAAGCTGTGCCAGGGGAGGTTTAGACTCGAGGTGAGGAAAAAGTTCTTCACTGAGAGAGTCATTCGTCATTGGGATGTGCTGCCCAGGGAGGTGGTGGAGTCGCCGTCCCTGGAGGTGTTCGAGGGGAGATTGGACATGGCACTTGGTGCCATGGTCTAGTTGTGAGGTCTGTTGGAACAGGTTGGACTTGATGATCCTTGGGGTCTCTTCCAACCTTAGTTACTGTGATACTGTGATACTGTGAATAAAAGAAAGTTGTGGTATTCCTTGAACTTATGTGGCAGAATTTGAAAATTCCCCGTGCTATCTTAATAATTGAGTTAAATGTTTAACCTAGGTTCTATTGAATGTTCTCTTCAAAGTACATCTAGTCAGGATTTTCTATGCACTGAAATGCTGATACAAATTCCATCTGGTGCCCTATGAATTCCCTTACTTGTAACTCCCATCCTAACAGTGATGTCTGACTTCTTATTACTTCATGGGGTCATCATTGACAAATTTACTTGGGCGCTCACTTTTTTTGAGGTATCTTGGTGTTGTTTGTGTGTGGATTAGCATTCTTCATCAGAATGACATTCATGTGCTGAAAAGTATTGGATTCAGTAAAACTCCTCTTGAGCCACTAATTGAAGTGATTTTCTTCAGAAAAAATCCAGTTTGTTCACAGGTATTTGTTTACCTTAGACTATCCAAACCAATAGATATGTGGAAATGAATCTTAAACGTATGCTTTAGATTAGTTCTAAGAGATTTGTCTGTGATTGATTCACCTAACAAACTGCTGGGATGAGCACCCAGTGTCAGAAGCAGGACCCCATCATCAGAAAATCCTCACCTGTGCATCCTTTTAGAGCAACCTGTGCCTAATAAGTAGATAGTGGGTAGGATTTGTGGTGGCACAGGAGGACACCTGAGCAGACTCAGGCGCCCTGTTCATATCTGAACATTCCTTTTCATGAGGATTGCTCTGATAGAGTGAAATGTTTCTCACATTTGAATGCAAGAGTCAAGAGATCTGTGTCCAAGAGTTAGTGCCAAAACCTTGGAGAGGATAATGTCATTTTTTGAGTGGTCAGTTTTATAGGTACCACAAGTGGTACTTCTGCTAATGGTTTAACTGGCTCTGTGACGGACATGCTTCTTATCTTATTTTGACAATAGGATGTGTTACTATTTAAACTTAGGCTTCATACAATGTATATTGAATGGATATTTGAAATAAAATGATATGTATATAGGATAAAATGCTCAGTTCTCTTAAAGAACTCAACTGAAGAGAAATAAAATTTGAGGCAAAGCACCAGCCCTAATAGTAAAGCAAATGTGTCCAAGTTGAAAATCGTGTTTGTAAGGTGCTCTCATAGTTACAGTAAGTCATTGTTTTCACCTCCAGCTCAGACTTCTCACTCTTACTTCTCTATTGTGCTTTTTTTTTTTCTTTACAAGAATTGGAGAATGGAATTTGTAGTTATGGCATGGGTTTATAATAATGTTCTAAAAGACTAGATGGAAAATAATTGTTTTACTGCTTTGCATCTTTATGTGGTACTTTTCTTGTGACTAAATCTAGTTGGATGTAATGTTAGAAGTAACAGTTGCCCTTCTGAATTTTCTGAATTATAGGGTAACTTATTTTTATAATAAGACTCCTGAAAATACCAGACTATAATATAGGTGCAGGCACACACACAACTGGCGAAAAAAACACCCAAACATATATAAAGGTAGAGGTCACTTAATGTTTATGCATTGTAGTAATTTGAGCTGAGTAGTTGTTTCCTTTTTATCATGACAGCATGCACTCATAATGAGTGGATTAATTCTATGTTTTGGTTAGCTGACAACTGCATAAACCTTCTTCCGACTTTTAGAACTGTGTTAATCCTTGTGCCCTGTTTATAATGCCTCTACAAGAGCAAGCAAGGTGAATGATGCTTTATCTTAGATCAAGACAAGGCATCTGACAGCAGTTGGAAATTGCCTGAACATTCATTGTGGTGAGTGTGACATTTCAAACTAAAGTCCTCCAGATAGCTTAGGGAAATAACAAGGAGTGCTGGTAAATGTTTGATTTGGTGTTTGTTTTTTAATGGAAGTTGCACTTTAGATGATATTTACATTTATAGTTACAGGTTCCTTTACTTACTACTTTATGAATTGCTCTTTCATCATAGAAATTAATACTGTAAAAATGAATAGCCTGTGGAACATCACACAATAAGAAGTTAATTTATAAGTAATGGTGATTTTTATCTTTTGCAAATTACAGCATATGCTTGTGCACATTATGCTGTTCTGTGGGCTCATCACATTTTTGTAGTTTTTCTAAACAATGATCATGTTTTTGTAAGTGATGTTTAGATGTTGTCCCAGCTTCAAGGCTCATTTTGGCCTTTCTGGGCATGAAGCTAGATGTTGGGATTGTAAATTTGAGATAAGTGTTTACAGATGTATTTGGCTTTCCTTTTCTGTAAGAAAACACCTTTGACTAACACATGGAGAACATCTGTAAGCCTGGTGTTCTCAAGAAGAAATCTAGGGTATCTGTAGTCTTCAGGCTTGGGAAATTAAAGATCATCTTAGTGCTCTCCTGCTCTACACCTTCTTTGATTGGTAATGAAATCCAGTTCATTGAAGCACAGAATATTGTGCTTATCTTGCCTTATTTTACTAGCAGCTCTGCCACTGCCTCCTTCCCACTGTTCCTTATTTTAAATCAACTGCTAATTTTACCAAGGTGACCTTTTTGTATAAAAGAAAACCCTTTCAAAAGTTGTCACTAATTACTCTGTGACTCCACTCTTGAATATTCAGATGATAACTTCTCACATATTCAGGTACGTTTTTCACAATATATTCCATAGATAAGAAGACTGAATTTCTGTTTAATATGCTTCTTCAGAAATATGAAAGAAAATTGTACACTCTGTGATTATTGTTTTTCTATGAAATACTGAATGTAGAAGGTGTAGTATAAATTTCAAAGTTAACAGAAGGAGAATTAGTAGTTAAAAACTACTAGATTAAAATCTCCTACAGAGAAAGTAGCAAACAGTAATGTCTGATTTTATAGCCATACTTGACTCAGTGTCCCCATTATTAAGTGGCTACAGCACAATAATACTGAAGTTGATGAAGTAGTTTCTTAGCTTGTAAACTGCTTAGAATGGAGTATCAGTGGTTCCACTTTAATTTTAGGCTGTGTCAGTTTTTTAATCTGTGATAATTTTGTAGGTGTGTATACTTTTTCACCACTTGCGCTCAGGCATGAAGAAATGTTTTCTAACTTTTTAGCTAACAGATCCTAACCCAGTCATTTCTTAGTGCTTGTGATTTAAGGGATCTCTTTTGGGTCATCAAATGTAGTGACCCAAGGGAGATGAAAACCGGGACTGTCTCCCTCATAACTTGTTGGTTGACAGATGACTCTAGTACCTTTTCTTCCTGCAGATCCTGCTCTTCTGTAATATTTTTCCCCAATGTTTTTCCCTCCTTTTTTTCCTGTTGCTGGTACTGGGGAGGCTGTGTTTGACAGAATTTAGAATTTAGGCTTAAAGAATGGGTTTTAAGTCCTTACATTGTCCCATGAGAAAAGAAGGAAGTAGAATGTTTTAGTATGTGGAATTCCATTCCTTGTTTACCTTCAGGCTTTAGTATGTCATGTTATTGTACCATCAGTTAAAAGAATCAATTCTGATTATAATATATGAATAGCTAGTAAAAATAATACAATATTGTTATAGCAAATCTTTCTCCAAATAATTTTGGAGTATATGATATTTCTGACTGTGAGAAGAAATTTTTGGCTAGGACAATGCAAGTAATTTTGCTGCTTTCTTTTTCAAGGGACATGTTAGAAAAGAAACATCTCTTGGATACTTAAAGTCTTGTGATGAAAGTGTCAGTATCATGTAGAATTTGGAAAAAATCCAGCACTCTCTACTCAAAAAATGAGTTCTCCTATTGGCACTTTACTAGGAAGCTTAAGCCAATCCCTTTCTGATCAGTGGAAGACATGACTGTGCATCAGTGTTACTGTGCTCACTCTCTGTTTCCTTCTGTTTGAAGTTCATCTGGTCTTTCATTTTTTCGTTATCCTCCCCCCTGTCTGCTGAATTTTGGAACCAATAGGAGCCCAAGGCAGTTGTTAGGATTCTCTAGGTTGATTATAAACATTTCTTATTAATCTAAAAGTATTTGAATCTGAGATGGGAGAATATAGAATGGTAATGAGATAAGCTGCAGCTGGGAATAATCAGCATACAGTTTTAGTTCACCCTCCCTGCTTCCAGTTCAGACTCTTACTTTGAAATTGGATGCTTGTACAGTTTAAGATATATTTGGCATTACTGATGCTATGACAACAACTATATGGAGGACCCAGCAGTGGTTCTTTGTGATGAGTACTGCTTTATTTTGTCTATGGGAAGTAAGTGTGCTCTGACTTGATCTATTTAAACTTTGTGGAGAGATGTTTGCTGATTACAGCTCTTTCTGCTTTTAACACTTCAGTAGTATGCCAGAAATGGTTTTTAGCTTCTCCTGTCATTCTTTCTGGGGAAATATGGATAAGTGGCAACAAATAAGAAAATATCTACAACTATGAGCAAAATGTATGTAAACATACAATGAAAATGTTTCCTGTATTTTATCATAGAAACAAATTAACACTTGAAATTAACTGTTAGTTAATGGATATCTGAGATGCTGTTATTTTACTGCAGTATTATTTTGTGCATTTTTACTGGTGCCCTAGATTTATGAAGCTCAGGAATAGTCACATGAATATATTCTTGGATTTTCATCCAATAGTGTTGCTAAGGAAACATCATCTTTAATACTGTATCCTTGTGTGCAGCTTGTCTGTATTAATCAATGCCACATAAAGATAAAAATATTCATAATTTCTTGTATGATAAAATAGTTTATTATAGGCTATTCTCCTTCAAGATCCCTTGCCACTACAGACCTCACACAAATTGGAAGGTCATGTCTGCATCTCTGATCCCATCCCAAACAGACATAGTATGAACACTGTTAATGCTTTTTTTTCCATAGGCTGCCATGAATATTTAATATTGTTAATCTAACATAGGTATTATACAGTGTGTGGATCTAGTCAAAATGGTGGGAATGCTTACGTGCTGCTTTGAGAGGGAGAATGAACCTTTTCTGTATGAAGTATAAAAGAGGAGCTTGAATGTACTAAATTAAGAAGCATCCTCCATTGCATTATACTGTTCAAATAGTAATACTGGTAACACTGTATTTCAGCCTGCTTTGAACATCTCTCTAGGAAAAGACCTGTCAGTCAGAAATACTGGTGGATATTAGCCTGGCAGTGGTGTGGCTCAGTTGGTAGCACATAAGACCTTTAATGGGGAAGGTCTTGAGTTCAAGCCTGCAGTGGGCACTAGTGTCCTCCCTACTCTAGTCATGAGGTCTGTGGTGACAGGTTGGACTCGATGATCTTTGAGGTCTCTTCCAACCTTAGTGATACTGATACTGATACTGATCTCAGTTCTCTCTACAGGTCCAGTTGTTTGGTTTTGTTGGCAACAGTGACAGGCAGAATTTTTGGATTTTCTGCTTCTGAACTCTTCTGAGAAGTATCAAATTTTATAGCCAATTTCAAAATTAATTTTACTTAGCAGTTTGTTAGCCTAATTCTTACTGTGCTTGATGGTCACGTTTGCCTTTTGGACATTTTCCTTTGTCTCTGCAGAGACACTGCATTAGATATAACATCTGTTCTTGAAAAGCCTGGGTCAGAAAGGCCAGAGGCAAGCAAAAAGGACTGAAAAACTTCTCTTGTTTGGACTTTTTTTTTTTGACTTAAGGGAAATCAAGTGCAAGTTTACAGTCTAGCTGTGTGGGCTAGGTGCAAGTACACTTTCAGCATTTGAACCTGGACAGGTCATTCCGGCTTTCATTACCAGGGCCATAGAAGTAACGTGAGTTCTCTCCTGAGTGCAGAGCTTTTGATTCCACTAAGCAATCTTCTTCCTTTGTGAGGGGGCGAGTGTACTTAAGTCCACGAAGCCCACCCCAACATATTTGGAAGCTATCTTAAGAGCTGAGCCACACTCACGCTTTTCTGTCTGTCCTCAGAGGGTGACTGGATGGATAGTAAGCAACTACTTAAAATACTGTCCCAATAGTTGTGTATTATTAATGTCTCTGTCAAGATGTCTCGGACATCCTACCCAGGTTATCCAGAGGCAGTTTGCACTCAGTGTTTGATCCTGTTAACGGCATCATGCTACGAGTCAACATAGAGCAAACATTTACGATTATATTTTCTGGGCATCTATTCTAGTGGTTTTGTTTGTTTGTTGATTTTCTTTCTGCACTGAGAAAAAATGCATTGCTCAGGACTGTTGGGTTAATGGAAGTTCTTGAATATGTGAGTTATATCAGGGCTTTTACTCTACAGGTTAGATGCCTGTAAGTCCAGTGAATGAACTGAAAAGGGTCTCTATATTGCATAAAACTGGAGTCTAATCTTTGAGTTTCATCAGCAACTCAGATTTTGAGACCTGAAATTCTGCGTGGTGCCTCATGGGTGTAATAACAGCCAAGACTTAAGTACTGAGGAAAAGCATCTTGTCATTCACATTTCATGTGAAAATCATGTAAATAAATGTGGCAGTTCCTTTTCTTAGAGTTGGTTTTAGAAATAGAAGTCCCCTGACTCTTTCTGTGTTTTCCATATAGCCTGTCACATAAAATAGTTGTAAGTTTTACTTTAACCTATCCTTCTCTCTTTGATCTGGAATAAAAGGGGAGGGGAGGTGCTTTCAGGTAAGTGTTTTCAGTCACTGCCAGTAGCTCTGCTGTTGTTTCCCTGAAATTACTGCATATTGGCATTAAAAAAATAAAAAGCTTTTTGTTTAAATATATTTGTCATATGTTTATCTTCTGCTTTCAATGACTGTTTAGAAAGGTTGTTAGCATTTTACTGTAGAGATTAAAGTGATTAAAATTCAGGCTTTGGATCTTAATTTCTGCTGCATTATCCCATATCAAGGCAGAATTTTTTCTCAGTTTGTTTAAGCTATATTTTGATGTAGAAACAATACGATGATGTTGCTATTACTTACTATTTGGCATTTATTTGTCAGAAAGAGGAAACAGTCTCTGTTTCTACCTGGTATGCTTTGAGTGGAATTAGTTGGGATACTTGGGCTAGGGAAATGTTTCCCTGTACCTTGGTAGTTCCTTTTTTATTGTCCCTTCCATCTCTAGTGTGTTAGATTTGTCACTTTGGTCTTTACTTAAAAACATTCTAAGCTTGTTCTTGCTTGCTGGAAGGCATTTTGTAGGGGAGCTCAGGCACGTTTCTGTGTCCAGGGTAATAGCTGGGCATTTTTCAAAGTTGCAGTTGGGGGGTCATTTTCACTTGCCTGAAATTGCAGAATGCACTAATAGCAGAGCTAAGTACAGGACTGAAGAGGTCAGAAGTTATAAGACAGCTGGGTTTTAACTTTTTTCTCTTAGTTTCATTCTCTGTCCTTTTTTTTTTTTTTAAATCTCCCCATCCCCCACATATTCTTTTCACTTCCTTTCTCTTCTTCAATTTCATTATTGTCTATAGGGTCTCATTTCTCCCTCTCTGTGGTATCATTGTAAAAATGAGATCATTTCAAATGCATCATTTTCTCCCCCTCCAGATGCTTTTCCTTTTTCTCCATGCATATACCATCTGTCTCTGTGTGCTCTGGGAGATGTGCAGGTGTTGGTCAGGATTAGGTGGCAGAACCAAAGTGAAATGTGATAGGTTTTGAATGCCAATTCTTTTCTGCATATTTTTTTAATTATGAAGTTGCTCTGTCAAATAAAGAAGGAAAAACCAGAAAAACAACTCTGGAATTAAAGAGAAGTGAAATGGGGAAACGATTATTGCTTGATGCTGGTGCTGACAGTAATGTGTAGTAGCAAAAGGAATTCCCGTTGAAAGGTCCAGAGGCTTTTTACCTTTTGTACAAACTCTGAAGTCAAATGTTCCTCTCAGTTGTACATGTGGAATTTGCCAAGCAATATCAAACAACTGAAATGCTGTGTTGAAATAGTTGGCGGGGGGAAGGGTCTATTCCATAGTGTAGTATGACTCAATGTAAGCAACTTCTGACATATTTTTCTCTTGCTCTTTCTGTATATAGAAAATGTTGTACATATTTTGAGGTAGATAATTTTCTCTGATAATTTCTTGATTAGCTTTTTCTTCTGTGTTTATAGACCTGCCCCTTGTCTCCACTCTTTGAACTTAATTTATCAAAATCTGTGTTCCAGTGGAATCTTTTTACCATTGCAGTGTTCAATCTCCCTCCTTTCCACATGATGCTGGGAAGATAAATACGTGTAGTATGCGTTGTTAATAGTTCTGTCTACCAGTTTCCCAAGATCATTACTCTGTGATTAGTTAGAGGAGGAGATATTTTTAGCCAAATAGCCAACTTTTGAAGTTTTATCTTCCTAACTTATGTATGGTATTTCTCACATAATTTTGGGCTGCTGTACTTAGTTTGTGTAGAATGTCAGCAAGTAGCTTGTTTGGATTTCTGTTAGAAGGTATTCTCACTGATGTTTGTGTATTGTGAAATTGAATCTTCAGACCTCTGTGTGCTGCCTTGCAGCTTTCTTGCAAAACAAAGTATTATCTTACTGACTAGCATGCTTTCTAGCTTGGTCCCAGACATGACAAAACAGTTGTGGTGATCCTCTGTGGACCTTGAAAGACTCTGCAGTGTGAACTATTAAGAAAGTTCTGTGCAATGTTTGAAAATTGAGAAGTTAATAATTACCTGAAATAAACTATTCTCAATTCTTCAGTAGTAAAATTAAGACATGTAAGATATTCTCGATCTTCAGTTTAGTCATCTAATGTCTAGTCATAACATCTTGTCTAAGCTTTGGCTCAGCAGAGATAGCTTTAGAAGGCTCTTCAGCCCTCTCTTAAAAAGGACATCAAATACTATGTGAAATGAAGTACTTTTGGAGATAGATCTCCTCCTCTGTTGATGCTAGTTATGTAAATAGCCAAAACCCAACTTTTGTTATGCAACCATTGTCTTTCTAAGTGTTACGAAAAACGGAAGGGAGAACATATTTTTTAGTGCATAGAAATCTGACCTCATTTAGTAAACTCTCTATGTTGGAACAGGAGATTAATGCAGTTAGTTTAATTTGAGAAGGCTTGAGACTTCAAATTCAAGAAAGATAGTGACATATACTATATGAAAAGAATTTTGCAGCTTTTGTGGAATCTGTGATACAAAATGACATTAATAGCTACTATCAATGGGAAGATTAGTAAAATAATTTTTAAAGGAAAAATATTAATGCAGCCAGCTAGGCAAATGTAAAAATATTTTGTATCTTTTTCTTTGGCAGCCTTGCTTTGCATCCTGAACGTGTATTGGTGGCAACAGGTCAAGTTGGAAAAGAACCTTACATCTGCGTTTGGGACTCTTACACTGTGCAAACCATATCTGTTCTGAAAGATGTTCACACACATGGTATAGCTTGCTTGGCTTTTGATTTAGATGGTCAGGTATGTAATAATTTTTTTCAAACACCTGAATTGTTTATTTGCCAGAAATCTTAGGTAGTTTTCCTTTTTTTGAGGAAGTGCATTGACTCAAATTTTATCTGATTATTCCTCAAGTTGAGGGAAAAAAGTTGGCATTAATGACGGACAAATACATTTGGCAAGAAAAATGTAACTTCAAAAGAGTTCTGATTGAAGATGGGGTGTTACAGAGATTCTTGTGGTTTCTGGGCTGTACTTCAGGGTTACAAGCAAATGGTTGGAGACAGTGAACCATCGCTGTGTAGTAGTGTGCCTTGTATGCAAAGTGATGGCAGTTCCATTGTATTAACTCTCTTGGACTCTGAATGTCTTTGGACAATATCCCCTTCTCTGTCATGTGTTTTGCATGCATCGGTGGCTCTCCACATTGTGATTGTCCAGACTCATGTATCCTGGATCTAAGAGTCAAGAAAAAAAGATTTTATTTTAAAACATTGAGTGGTAAATTGGCTCTCAGAGCTGCTACTTACAAGGGAGATGATTTTTACATGACACTTGCTCCTGTGAGTAAGGAGGCTTTCTTGATTGATGCATTTGAAATGGGAAACACACATTAGGTGGCACCTAGAGAGGTATTAGCCAAGAAACTCCTTTCTCTATTTGTGTTCTCCTGATCTTATGCAGCATTTCTTGCCCTATGGCTTAGCCCTGCAATACAGTAATTCTGATTTAGCTATATTCTCAGTTGCTTACTAAAAAAGGTTAATATCTGTAACTTACTCATGCTTTTTCAAGTGAGGATGCATGGTACAGACCAGTTGCAGTCCTTATTAAGACAATGTTGAATGGAGCTCAATTGAACACAAATAGAGTAAAGTTTAATTGTAATTTGTTAAAACATTTTGTAATTGTTATAGGGAGGTTTTGAGTTTGTTTGAATCATCTACAGATGTTATAATTTAGGTTTATTGGTTTAGGGAGTCAACTTCAAGAGTCAGTATCTTTCTCAAACACGTTTTTCCTTGTCAGTTGTTACCTTTTCTCTCTTTTCTTGCCTGTGTAAACTTGTGTGAATCCTCTCTTGAACAGCCTTAATAATTTCAGGTCAAAATGTATTTAACTGTGATTGAGGTGTTTCTGTCTCTTTTCTTTAGAATGCAGATATGTATCCCCTGTGTGTGTTGGAGAGCTCTCTGTGTAGATCTGTGATTTATTCTAGGGGTACCCAGTGCTGATTCTTGTGTTTAAAGCCATAAATGGTCAGAATTTGGGATGTCTACTTTTCTCAGCATTTCCATATGATCACCTTTTTTTGTTGCTTTTAGTTAGAATTTTGTGGTCACAAAGGAAAGCTGGATACAGGGTTTTCAAGATCTGCATCTCCAGAGTTCTCTCTGTTTGGAAATAGAGTAAAACACAAATCTAGTTCAGGAAGATGTGCAAATATGTGTTTCCATCTTGCCTATCCTTTTAAAACTACGTTTGTCAGAGTCCCTGACCTTTCTTTTAGAGGCTTTAATGTTTGATATTAAGCATACTTATTTGATCTATTTGGTGTTATATGGGATTTAGACTTATTGCTCTATCACTTTAATATACTGAATTCATGGCACAAGCAGTTGTGGTATACAGATGAAGCACAAGAAAAAATGTGATTTGTGTTACTGGTATCTGTATGATCGGTGTCATGATGCTCGGCATCTCCAGTCACTTAGATGAAATATGTGGATTGAAGTGAGCTCAAAGACATAATGCAGGTCAAAATCTGTTTTATTAATTGATTGGGTTTTATACTTTATGTGGGGCTGTGCTATATAGACATTCCTCCCCACCCTCAACTGCACTGGCTAGCTCAGGAAGACATTGTTTATTCTTTATGCGTTACCCTGTGCAGAAGTGTTTAACAATTGAAAATAAGTTGGGCTGCAAAGCATGAGACGATCTCCAAAGTCTTTTGCTATGTTTTCTTGGAAGAATATTTTTGTCCTTTCTGGTTTTACAGAGTAACTGGCTTCAGAATCTTTCTGAGTTTTAGCCTTGGTGAGATAGTGTGCTTGGAGTTGTGTTAGATTCTAGTTTGAGAAAGGGTTTAGAAAGGAACATTTTTGAAGAATCAGGCAAAAGGCTCTTAGAGCTATTAACAGTTTTTAATATTTTGTTTACTTCCAAGAGTCTTGAAGAAAATACTTTGTATTTCCTGAACTTGTAAAATAAATATTTAAATACTGCAAGTTATATATAGAAGTAAACATGTGTGGTTTTATAGACTTCAGTGAAATTACTCCTTTTTGCAGATGTCTCCTGACTGCTGCTCAGCATGTGTGCTGTATACAATTATATATATATTAAACAGTATAAATCAGAAATATGGTTTTATCTGAGAAGATCTTAAGGTTCTTTGTGATCATTATTATTATGGAAGCATCTATGGCATAAGATGTTGTATCTTTTGTTTTCTTCTGTGTTGAAATGTAGCTATTGCTTCTAACTCAATTACATTATGAGTTTGTTGCCATTAAAAATGATGACTTAGACTTTGTTTAATATGCCTCTTAACTCATTTAATTTGGACATTTTTAGCGTTTGGTCTCAGTTGGTTTGGATTCAAAAAACACAGTTTGTGTATGGGACTGGAGAAAAGGAAAATTGTTATCAGTGGCTCCTGGTCATACAGACAGAGTAAGTATAACTGAAATATTTGAGCATCAGTGTAATATTAGTTTGTTAAGCCATGTCTGTGTATAGATACCAGAGCTATGTCTGAACAAAAACACATTTTATGCTTTAGAAATTGAATTTACATAAAGCTTAAGTATATTCACATATCTTAATATTTATTCAAGAGATACACATTTATTTTAAAATACCTAACTCACCATTTATTTGTGTATGGAAACTGTAAGCATGTAGGGGAAGTGCAAAACTAATGTGCTTCCTAGACCCTAATTCCCCAATGGGAAATCAAAATGCAAATAATCATTTAAATTTTTCTAATCTGTAAATGAACCTTAAGGTTGTTTCATCATGCCTTGTAATTCTTGTAGGAGAAAAACCCAAACAGAAATAATAAGAGCTATGTGTTACAATTTCTAAATTGAAGGAGAGGGTAAAATTTCTCCAGTAGTTCCCTTTAAAGCATTTCTGACTGTCTGTTAATTTGTTACAAGGTTTTAACTTTTGTTATCTGTCCCATGCTAGAAAGGCTGTCTCTGCTGATATACTTGATTGTTTTTTCTGTGCAGATATTTGATATTTCTTGGGATTTGTACCAGCCAAACAAGCTTGTCAGCTGTGGTGTAAAACACATCAAGGTAATGAAATATATGTTAAGCCTTAAAATATTTAAGCTGCAGTAGCTTACAAAATGTGTAAAAATAGAATCTAAAGGGAACGTGTGATTATAATATGAAATGTCATCTGTAAGAATAATACTACTTCTTAGAAAATGCAATCATGGATCACACCTGGCTATACTAGACACAATACACATTCACAAGATTGTATATAGTGGAAAGCAAACTCAAGAGTTTATGCTGTCACAGAAGGAATACAGTTGTCATGTGCAGTGTATGTAATTGATTGCAATATAATCTCATGTTTAGGTTATCTAAAGTTTGCTGTTATGCTGCAAAGGTGAAATGAGTTTAGAAAACATTTTTTACAAGTTATATACAATTTATATAGTGGAAAGAGAAAGGAAAATCCCTGATCTTTCTTTCTTTCAGTCTTTTTCCTCTTCCTCCTCCTGTTATTCCTGACACTGTCATTTTGAGCACTCTGCACCTGTTGCACAATTTATAATTTGTACATTTCATGTTTTTCACAAGCAGAGCAGAAGCACAGAAACACTGTGCTTCGTGCATCTGCCAACTGCTGTGCAGAGACAGCTTCTTTTTCAGATTTAACTCTGTCAGCAGGTTTATCAATGCTTGAGTACCATCAGGTATGTTTCCTGAAGTCACTACTTTCTCCTATGCACTACCTTCTGTGTTACCACATAAGAGCAGTAGATGGCAGCTTGAAAGTTCTGTATTGCTCTTATGTGTAGATTCCTATGGTGGGAATTATATGTTAATTTGTATATAATTAACTTTTAGATTAATATGTATTAGTAGTTTATTGGAAAAAAGTGTTCAGTGTTGGCTAGATTGCATATCATTGATTTAGCATAGTGCTTAGCCTGTCATTTATGGCTTTCCATGAGCTTGATTAATCATGGTCTTTTTTTTTCTACTTCAAGATCTAAAAGGACTATTCTACCAATAGGGACCTAATATTTGCCAGTAATGATTTATTATATTTAAGGTGGCTTTATGATGTCAAAACATAGCTATTTAGATAAGCAAAAATTTATTTGAACAGCTTTTAAGACTCTGCAAAGCCTTTTAAAATAACAACAACATTTTAAAAATAATTAGTGTATCCTTTGAGAAACCATGAACTAAAAATCTGAATCCTAGAGATTTGTAGGCATTTGGATCATGCAAGAGCATTTTGTTGATGTGTATTTTTCTTAAACAATCCCTTCTTCTTGTTACTTTCATGCTTGTGATACTATTGTATTTTTTCCTCAGATGAATTTTATGCAAATTGTGATAACCTTAATCAGGTTATATAGATAATTTCAAGTGGAATATATATATATATATAGTGGAATTAGGTTTTTAAATATGTTACCTACTTCCATATTGGAGCTAGGTGATCAATTTATGTGATGATTGTGCAGTTGCTTCTCAAGCAATGCCATAATCTATGACCTGTGCATAGTTTGGCTAAAGATACACTAGTTAAGATACAGGGGTTTGTCCAATTGGTATATGGTTATTTCTTAATTACAGTATTACGGCACACAAATCTGTGCATTGTAACTGCTTCCATTACCCTGTATGAATTGAAGTCTCTACTAAGAGATTTTGAGTAGATTACTGCTAAGAGAGTAACTTGCTATGAAATACAGTTCCATAAACACACATGCATACAAGGAATGTGCTGAGGGAATGTAAGAGTAACCTGTCAGCAGTGATGAAATACTTTCTTTCACATTTTGCACTGGATCACTGAAGCAGCTTGTTGACCTTACAGGGCATGTTTATGTATTTGGATAGGAGGATTTGAAGGGAGTGGTGCAGACAAGCAGCGCTTGCTGCAGAAATCTCAGAAACTAGTGGCAAGTATTGCTCTGTGACAAGAGACTTTGAATATCTTTAGTTTACAAGTCATTAATAAAGGTAGATCACCTAGGAGAAAATTCATTTTTACTGTGTGATTACAACAATCACATAATGGTTTATTAGAAAGCTTTCAACAATGTCTCCCTTAGATGACTGTGACTTTTGCATGATCAGTGGTTCTGATGAGAAGTGGCAAGTCTATAATCAAGTCAGGTTCTTTCAAACAGAGAAATGTCAACCTTATCAGAAACTTATATGCTTAGATTGCATCTTTAAATGCCTAAAGTAACATAAAGTGCAAATACAGCATGGGCCAAGTGGAAGTCCTACATCAAAGAAAGATCAGATAATTCTATAAACACTTTTCAAAAATATGTGAAAGTAAAACTGACTCACAAATTATAATTTGAAAGAATTTCAGTTTGAGTTAATACTGATAGCCTGAAACTCCTTCCCAACTAGGCTGCTGTGCTGATTTTGTGGAAAGATAAAATTGGTTAATAACATAAAAAGTTGTAAACCAGAT